>NC_143395.1:418311982-418667618 GCF_052110815.1 Crocodylus siamensis | reverse complement strand
GGTCAGAAATCATTGCCCAGGCTCCAGCTGTGGCAAGCAGGGTTACAGAAATCCTGCTCAGTTGTGCCCCGCCAAATGTCAATTTGCAATGTGACATTTATTGGCTATTTCTTCCACCATTAAAGCCATTGAATGTCACATTGCAAATGGACGCAACTGTCTAAGACAGGAAGCGGAGGAAGAATATCACCGCATCAAGGGGGCAGGGTACAATTTATCATGATCTCAACACCCCCACCCCATGTGGGGAGAAGAGATCTGATAAGAGACAGCAGCCTCTTATCTAGCAGGCAATGACTTCAGCAGTGTTCAGACAGGAGGCGAGATAGCTCTGCAGCGAAGGGAAGGCAGCGCTCCGACAGCTCCCTCGAGGATGCATGAGGCCCTCTGCTGCTTCACGGCCCTTACGTGAAGATCAATTTATACAAGACATCCCAGCCCAGCCACAAGGCCTTGGACATGTGTGACAATTATGTGGTTGTACTTTTTGTTGGGATGTTATATGTTGGCAGGGTTTCTTTGGATGGGTTTTGTTCTGGCAGGGGAAAGCTTGAACAGAGAATGATAGAAAGTTTGGGCGCGAACGGAGTTCAGGAGGTCACATCTAGTCCAACGCCCTGCTCAGAGCAAGACCAGCCCCAGCTGCATCATCCCAGCCAAGGCTTTGTCTACCCAGGGCTTCAAAGCCTCCAAGGATGGAGAGTCCACACCTCTCTGGGTAATCTGTCCCAGTGCTTTACTACCTTTCTAGTGAGAAAGTTTTTCCTAACATCCAACCTCAACTTCCCTTGCTGCAACTTGAGCCCATTGGTCCTTGCCAAGACTTTGTCTAACTGGGGCTTAAAAACCTCCAAGAATGGGGAGTCCACCACCTCCCTGGGCAACCTGTTCCAGTGCGTCACCCTCCTCTTGAGAGAGTTTTTCCTAATATCCAACCTCAACTTCCCTTGCTGCAGCTTGAGCCCATTGCTGCAACTTTCCTTGCTGCAACTTGAGCCCATTGCTCCTTGTCCTGTCATCTGCCCCCACTGAGAACAGCCCAGCTCCATCCTCTTTGCAGCCCCCCTGCAGGGAGCTGAAGGCTGCTATCAAATCCCCTCTCAGTCTTCCCTTCTGTAGGTAGGCTAAATCAGCCCAGTTCCCCCAATCTTTCCTCACCAGTCCTGTCCTCCAGCCCCACAACTATTTTCATTGCCCTCTGCTGGTCTCTCTCCAATGTGTCCACATCCTTTCTGTAGTGGGGGCGCACAGCTGGGCACAGGACTCCAGATGTGGCCTCCTCAGTGCCGAATCGTTAATGGCTGGATAGAAGAGGGACTGGGGGCGACCTGGCCAATTGCAGTCTGCACGGTGCTGGGGGGATCCCTTTCCCAAGAACTCGGGCTCTTTCTAGAAGTTGAGGGCGGGGAGGAGATATAAGCCGGGGGGCTGGCGTGGGAACGTGCTGGTGTGTGCCCATGTGAGCGCCTGCAACCTGCTGGGGTCCACGAGGCCCACTGGTGTGAAGCCCCAGAGAGTGGGGCCGGAGGCAGTCAGCCATGGGGGGCTACAGCAGAGAAGCCTGGAGCCACGGGGCAGAGGTAACCCGCTGAGGGCAGCAAAGCAGACAAGACCTCCGGGGACGGGGAAGATGGGGCTGCAGAGACCGTGACAACTGGACCAGGCATTGCAATCGGCTGCAGACAGTATAGCCAGGGACACGGGTGGGAAGTGTTAGGAAACAGTGTGTTTTAAACCTTTACGTTGCGCTCTTTCTTCCCCGTAGTCATGTTTTCCCAAGTGACAAAAGTTGGGTTGGTTAGGGGTTTTTATCCCTAAGTTTAGCAGTTCTGCTGCTGAGTCTCTCATCTCACTGAGTTTTTCCCTCCCGGCCTTGGCCGACCCAGGGTCCCATCACGACATGGTCCAGGATTAGCAAGTGAGGTCAGAACGGCGCATCAGATGGGTCCCTTTTGGCCTCACCATGAGCTCTGGGAAACGCCCAGGTGAGGCCTGTCGGGCCACTCATGATGTGTGCTTGGGGCTGCCTGATATATCCTGGGCTTGAACGTAATGCTTATGCGGCAGCCAAGCCCTCGAGAAGATCTCCTCTCCCACATGCCAAGCCACCTGGGCATGGAGACTGCCCGCCACCAGCAATACAGACACGGGCTTTACAAAGGCAATGGGGTCATCCACCCGGGACCGTCCATCTCTGCTCCCCATAACTCACTTCTCCAGTGAGGTGTAAACGAGGAGAGTTTTACTGTGTCTTGATCTAGATCCCTCCTTCCCGCTCCGTTACATGTTTCGCCAGCTCAGAGGATGCCCCTGCCCTAGGTGTCTCGTGATGCTATAAGCTCATTGACAACTCTCTTTGCACCATCCCCAAGTGGGCAGAAACCAACCTCGAGGCTGGGCTGGGGACCTGGGGTACCTATCCCCCTTACCTCCCACAGTTGTCCCCAGGCACCACAATGCCAGTGCGCTGGATGCGTCGGCCTGGGACTAGCCAGCCCCTGGCTTGCCCCTTCGGTGCAGCAATCAACAGCTGCTGCTTGCAGGCTGGCCGATCTGATGCCTCTTCCTGGCCCTTCGTGCACTAAAATAAACTGGAAGCGTGCATCAAAGCCTGCTTGTTTGCATTTGCTTTCAGCCTCAGGAGCAAATGCAGAGGAGGCCTGCGCTCAACCCTCGACCCCAGGGCGCAGCCTTGCTCTGTGCTTTGGTTTCCCCGCCTATAAAATGGAGGCAATGGCCCCATCCTGCCTACGAAAGGGCTAAGTCACTGATGTTTGAGAGAAGTTAGGACACTCCAGTCATGTGGACCACAGAAGTACAAA
The DNA here is from genome assembly GCF_052110815.1 of Crocodylus siamensis. NCBI lineage: Eukaryota > Metazoa > Chordata > Crocodylia > Crocodylidae > Crocodylus > Crocodylus siamensis. Next base: position 418,664,796 of record NC_143395.1, on the reverse strand, counting down.
GATGGGGGATAGGGGCAGGGATATATGGCCAAGATATATATGGCTCAACATGATATATGGCCAAGATACATAGAGACAGAGACTGAGATGGAGATATATATATAGATGGATGGAGAGATATTTATTTTCTATGAGTCTAGGATTTTAAGATTTGAAGACACAGCTACTGTAAATCAGGCTCCCATGTCTACAAACTCTTCCAGAACGAGGGCTTGGTTTTCAAGGGTGCTGAGCACCCCTCATCTGCAAAGGGCGAGAGATGGCTGCACAGCACTTGTGAAAATCTGGCTCCTGGCATATCTGCTTCCCCCGGGACCTGGGAATCTGGCTTTGGGTAGCGAGGTTTCCTTAGGTGCCCGGGGCAGCGGCTTGCCCTCGTCTCTGCTGGTGCTGCCAGCTGCTTTAAGCGAAGCTGAGCAGAAAGGACAGGGGGTTATCCACCGCTGCAGAAGCCCGTCCCCCGGGCTCATGCCTGGGGTGTCTCTGAGAGGAGGCTACCGCACCGGCAGTGTTGGACGCAGAGGCTGCACACGGTCGTCTCGCCCCGACGCCACGCCATGCCTGTCATTTACAGGAAACACGGCGCCCTGGGGCTGCACGCATCAAAGAGCCCCTCCGAGGCGCCCGCTCGCTGGGGGATCCGAGCGACAGGTGGGCACGGAGGAGGGCAGGGGCGAGCCCGCTGCGTCATGCACCTCCAGGAAACAGAGATTGCATCGCTTGCGCGGTTTGACTTTCAAAGCATCTTTCCAGTGCTCTTACCTCATAATCAGAAATGTCTCCCTGCCCCATTTCCGCCCGCCCCGGTGCCCTCCCCGGGGACACTGCAATGCCCGCAGCACCCGACACATTTTCTCCACTCCATGTGAGCCACTTGAAAGTAGGTCAGGAAACCAGATCTCTCTTGCCTTTGCTTTCCTCCCATGACAGCACTCACTCCCGGCACCCTGCCCCGTTCAGACTACCTGTCCTTCAGGTGCGGTCCGGGGTAACGCAGCCTGGGGCACCGCTGCAGAGATGACCCTGGAGAAGAAGGGAGGGTCATGTCCAGGGGGAGCCTTAACATACATGGGGGAGATAGAGCAGTTGGGTGATTTGGGAGAGCAATAGGGCCTGGTGATTATGCCACGACCCTGCTTTGCCTAACAGAGCCCATATGCTACTCATGCATCTTCATATGGGTGCAGAAGAGGGAGTTTTCCCTCTCTATCCAGACTTGGCCTCCTAGGCCAGGTCCATGGGGATCCTTCAGAGCCATCTCTGCATAATCTGAAGCTGCAGTCAGAAAAAGAAAGCGGGTCAGGTGGGTCAAGGAACTATAGACCCATTTGGGGAACTCTCTAAACGTGTACAAGCGCCCTATTAGACCTGTTGGCTTGAGGAACCACAGGCTGCTTCACTTCACCTTCATCCCCAGAGATCTCATAAGGAAGCCCGCCTGCAGGCATTTGGAGGCGGTCAGGCAGCCAGAGTGGCTTTATGAAGAACAAACTGTGCCAAACAAACTTGATCTCCTTCTTTCACCGGGTTGGGCGAAGGGACTGCTGTGGGTATCCTGTATCTGGACTTCAGCAAGACTTTTGACAAAGTCCCGCACGACCTTCTCATAAACTAATTGGAGAAATGTGGGCGCGACAGGACTGCCCTACGTTGGAGAGACACCTGGCTCAATAGCTGCAAAGCAAAAGGTAATTGGACCCATGTCCGTAAACAGATCCATGTGGGAATGGCAGGAGGTTTGGAGGGGAGTCTGTTCCAGGCCCAGGGCTGTTTGGCATGCTTATTAATGAGGACGCTGGCATAGAAAACTTTGTGAGCAAGTTTGCCAACGACACGAAACCGGGAAGGACTGTGAGTGTGCCGGAGGATCGGAGCGCGGTTCGGAAGGATCTCGACAGATTGGGAAGCTGGGCTGGAGCGAACAGGAGGAAGCTCAATGCTGACAAATGCAAGGTACTAAATGGGTGACGCCAGGCTGGATGGCAGCACTAGGGAGAAGGATCTGGGGGTCTTGGCAGGGCACAGACTCAACATGAGTCTGCAGCGTGATGCAGCCTCACAAAAGGCAAATGCAATTTGCTGATAGGAGCGTTGGGCGCAAGACGCTGGAGGTGAAAGTGCCTCTCTGCTCGGCACTAGTCGGGCCTCATCTGGAGACTACTGTGTGCAGTTTTGGGCTCCACATTTTTAAAACCTAGCAAGGGTCTAGAGGCGGGTGACAAGAACAATAAAGGGCTTGGAAGACGAGTCAGATGAGGAGGAAATAAGCACGCTCAGCTTGCAAAAAAGGTGCTTAAGCGGGGGGTATGACACCCCATTTGAGTCTGGAAGAAATTTTATCCCATGCCCAGATTGGTACGGACTGAGGGGCTTTGCCTTCCTCTGTAGTCAGGTGCGTGGCTCTCCTCTTCGCTTCTCTCAAGCATATTTTAACAGCCTCCGCAGCAGCAGGATGCCAGCCGCCACGGTCCTCCTGCTTCATCTGTGGCAGGTTTGGGTGTGATGCTTGGCGCCACGTCGGGGTTGGCTGTAGTTTGGCTAAGAAGTCAGACGATGGGTTTGTCTGGGCTGGTTTGGGCAGGGCTGATCCTGCCTTGGGCAGGCGGCTGGACTAGAGGTGAGCTCTGGAGGTGCCTTGCAGCCCCACGGCTCTCTGATTTCTACGAGTGTGACTCGTGGCTGGGGTCCCAGCGACCACCCTGGGAAACCTCCCAGGCTGCTTGGTGAAGGGAGGAAAAGGAAAAGCCCTGTGTGTGCAGGCAGCAGGGATGCTGTGATTACTGCGACTTGTCCCACAGCATCCAGCGGCTGTTTTATCTGGTACCGGAGCGCCGCTGCGCTGGGCATCGGGTGGACAGGCCCCTTCCCCCTCCCACTGTAGGGCACAAGTTGCTGCCCCCTGTAACTCGCCTTTCTAAAGCTTCAGCTGGAGAGGGGCAGGCAGGGCCATGACCCCACAAAGCACGGATGCAGCAACACCGCAGAGGCCTGCCGGGCTGCAGGATGGTGAGAGCCCAGCATTGCTGCACGCCCTGCATGAATCTTCCCGTGGCGCCAGCACCAGCAGCCTGGACTCTGCACTCAGCATCAGGCTCTTTTGCTTTCCTCTCAATAGGAACTGAAAGTGCAAGGGTATCCAGCTGGGCCGCTCTCGCTCCCCGCTGCAGAGCTCTGCAGAGCTGCGTCCTCGCCCGGCCTGCTACCTGCAGACATCGCCTGGAAACGCTCCTCAGCATTTGAACAGAGCACGTCCCGGGGCCAGCCACCCCGGGTCCCTGGCAGCGGAAGAGCACAGGACCCGGCCATGCCATCCCAAACTGTGCAGACCCATGCCATGAAACTCAAAGCCCCCTTGAGCTCCCCGCCCTATTCTCTACAATCAGGCAAAGCAGCACGCTCTGAGAAAATGCATCTGCCTCCACCGCTTTTGTGCATGCAACCATGAGCTACAACCTCCAGGTCCAAATCCTCCCGAGAGAGCTTAAATCCAGAGTAGACACTGGCTGACAGCTGGATGGAGCAAGAGGTGTCAGGCGGTGTCCTACCCAGAGAGATGGCTCAGTACAGGAGCTCGCTGCAGGGCGTAGGAGCAAACACGGGGCAGGAAGGATTTAGGAAACAGGGGCCCTGCTTGAACAGGCAGCAAGGGACCCCGACAGCCTGCTTTGACCCATTCATCTCCTGCTTCAGGAACACCCCAAAGTGCATTAATGCACCCAGTGAGAAGTACTGATACGGCAGGAAGATGGTCGAAGATGATGGGAAGAGATGGCGGGCATCATATGGAAGAGCGGGGGGGACTGGCACAGACTGCTCAGAGGCGGGTCCCCCCAAAAAGAGCAGCGATGACGTCGACGAGGGCGAGGACCACAAATGCAATGATGAGCGAAAGGACTGGACAAGCAGGCGAGAGGGGAGAGGGGGCACTGAGGTGGTCCTTGGCATAATTATGACCGTTAAACACGACAGTGGCGGGCACGCGGGTGCATGGTGCGGTTTTGTAATGGGAATAAGAAAGGTGTGTTTTGGATTGTTGAGTGAACCCCCGCGGTCATAAGGCAGGTTGGCAGCAGTGTAGCTATATCTCTATTTCTTTTATATAGAGAAATCAATATTTTGGGTAAAAAACTATAGGCCAGGCACTCTCTCAAGGTCCCTTGCAGCTGCCTTCCCAATTCACCCACGAGCAGGACCCGCTTGCGCTACCGTCTCAGCAGGGACCTACGTCCGCCCTGGGGACAAGGGAGGTTCTCGCTGCGCAGCCCAGGAGCAAAGGGCCCAGCCCCGGTTCTTCACGAGCAGAACAGAAACTCCACCGCCCACTTCAGGTCTTCAGATGTAGGAGACTCAGATGAAAGCAAAGCACCTTTCTTTCATAGATTTCATAGACATTCAGGCTGGAAGGGACCTCGGGAGATCATCGAGTCCAGCCCCCTGCCCAAAGGGCAGGAAGTCAGCTGGGGTCAGAGGATCCCAGCAAGATGAGCATCCAGTTTTCTCTTGAAGGCCTTCAATGTAGGTGCTTGAACCACCTCCGCTGGCAGACTGTTCCAGACCTTGGGGGCTCGGACAGGAAAGAAATTCTTCCTTATGTCCAGCCTGAAACGGTCTTGCAGGAGTTTGTGACCGTTCGACCTCGTCATCCCTTGGGGCGCTCTGGTGAACAGACGTTCCCCCAGATCCTGGTGGTCACCCCTGAGAAACTTATAGGTGGCCATCAGATCACCCCTGAGCCTGCGCTTTTCCAGGCTAAAGAGTCCCATGGCTCTCAGCCTGTCATCGTAAGATCTGTTTTCCTGACCTCTGATCATGCGCGTGGCTCTCCTCTGGCCTCTCTCAAGCTTCTCCACATCCTTTTTGAATTGTGGAGCCCAAAACTGACGCAGTACTCCAGCTGCGGCCTCACCAAGGCCGGTGACGTCCTGAGATTTGCTTGAGAAGCATCTATGGATGCAAGCCAGCGTTTTGCTCACTTTACTAGCCGCAGCATCGCATTGCCGGCTCATGTTCATCTTGTGGTCAATGATGACCCCCAAGTCTCTTTCTTCCATAGTGCTAGCCAACGTAGCACTGCCGAGCCTATAAGGGTGCTGCAGGTTTTTCCTCCCCAGGTGGAGAGCCTTGCATTGTTCAGTGTTAAACACCATGAGATTCTCGTCTGCCCATTTGCTGAGCTTGTCCAGGTCAGCCTGGATCACCCGCCTCTCTTCTGGTGTGGATGCTTTGCCCCAAAGTTTGGTGTCATCGGCGAACTTGGCCAGTTCACTCCTGACTCCAATGCCCACATCATAAATGAAGATGTTGAACAGGATGGGTCCCAGGACAGAGCCTTGAGGGACCCCACTGGTCACAGGGCACCACGATGAGTGACTGCCATCAATCACAACCCTCTGGGTCTGACCACGAAGCCAATTTCCCAGCCAGCAGATCGTGGTGGAGCCAAGGCCACAACTGGGCAGTTTGGCCAAGCGGTGATCATGGGATACCAGATCAAAAGCTTTTTTGAAGTCAAGATGTATGACATCAATCTCATCTCCCTCATCCAGGTGATAGGTCACCTGGTCACAGAAGGAAATGAGATTGGTCAAACAAGACCTACCTGCAACAAACCCGTGCTGGCTATCCCTTAAGATGTTAGCCTGGGCCAGTCCCTCAAGGATGGCCTCCTTAATAAACTTTTCTAAGATCTTCCCCAGGATAGAAGTCAGGCTAATGGGCCTGTAGTTAGCCGGATCCACTCTCCTCCCTTTCTTGAAGATCGGCACCACATTGGCCTTCTTCCAGTCTTCGGGCACTACACCAGAGCGCCAGGAGCTCTCGAAGACCCGTGCCAGGGGCTGGGCTATGACGCTCGCCAGCTCCGTGAGTGCCCTGGGGTGCAGATTGTCAGGGCCGGCTGACTTGAAGGTATCCAGCTTCTCAAGGTGTTCCTTCACGAGGTCAGCATTGATGGAGGGTAGGGGATCCCCGTCACCCGGACCTCCCTGTCCCATAGCAGGCATGGGCATCCCGTGTGACTGATGAAAGACTGACGCAAAGTACCTATTTAATAGGTTGCTTTTTCCTGGGCGTCAGTTGTCAGTTGCTCCATCTGGTTCAGCAGGGGTCCAACGTTGCCCTTGCTTTTCCTCCGGCTCCCCATGTATCTGAAAAAGGACTTTTTGTTGTCCTTGATGCTTGAAGCTCGCTGGAGTTCAGTTGCAGCCTTGGCTTTCCTGGTTTGCTCCCTGCAGGACTGGACCAGCGCAGAATAATCCTCCTTGGAGGTGAATCCCGTCCTTCATCCTTTGTAGGCTTTCCTTTTTATCCGCAGGAAGTCCGCTAGGTCCCTGGAGAGCCGGGGGGTGCTGCTGTGCCTTCTTGCTGCCTTTCCTCCGTGTTGGAATAGATTTAGCTTGTGCACTGAGGATCGCTTCCTTGAGAAGCAACCACTCTTCTTGAACTCCCATCTCCCTGGGGTCATGGTCCCTGAGGGCCTGACCGACAAGCCTCTTGAGCTTGTCAAAGTCAGCTTTTCTGAAGTCAAGGACTTCTGTGTTGCTGACTGACTTGCCAGCTTTACGGCAGATGGTGAAGGTGATCAGCTCATGGTCGCTGTCACCCATTTTCCCATCCATCACTAGGTCGCCGATTAGGTCGTCCCGCGTAGCCAGTACCAGGTCGAGCAGCGCTTTGCCTCTCGTTGGCCCATAGACTTCTTGAGTCCGGTAGAGGTCATCCACGCACGAGAGAAAGCTTTGTGACCACTCAGATTTTGCTGAGTGATCTTCCCACGAGATGTCCGGGTAATTGAAGTCACCCATGACAGCCAAGGTCCTGGAGCAAGCGGCCTCAGTCAGTTCCCGGGCGAACTCCTGGTCAAGCTCAGGACTTTGGGTGGGAGGTCTATAGTAGACTCCAACCGTTGTGTCCCCTGTGCCGAATTCCCATGAATTTTAACCCAAAGGGTCTCTAGCTGTCCATGCCGGTCGCCAACATCAGCTTGCAGGGACATGTAGCTTTCCTTCACATCGAGAGCTACACCCCCGCCCCTTTTGTCAGCACGATCCCTCCTGTACAGGGTATAGCCCTCGATACCCGTGGTCCAGTCATGGGTGGAGTCCCACCAGGTCTCCGTTATCCCTATGACATCATAATTCCTTGCACTGAATTCTTTGAATCCCACTGGCGCATCCAGCCCCTGGGGAGCAGCACCCAGCACGGTGCAGGGCGCCTGCATGCAGGAGGTGGGGAAGGTCTCTGTGCTGTGTGACCCAGCATTCATGCCTATGCTTGGGGTGCACTCCCACGTCGCCCTCAGTGCTCACGAGGGAGACGGATCTGCATCGCTTCGACTCCCTGCTCCGTGACCGGCCCCTCAGGGGACAGAGCCACTGTCACGTGCCTGTGGGGTAGGCGCATGGGGACACAGACACAGGGGCAGGGCAGCTGCAGGCTGCATCTTGTGAGTACTGCTCGGGTAGGCAAGGAGGCTTGCCCACACAGGGCTGCTTTGTTACTTGAACCTCCCTTTCTGGACAACTGAATCCCTGCTGATCAGGACCGGCTACGGCTGGGCTGTCGCATGCATTTTCAGGGAAGGAAGCTCCTAGGAAACTCCGACAAGCAGCCAAGACCGACTGAGCGTGCCCCGGTGTGAACTGTGCCACCACGGGACATGGTCCCAGGGCACAGCCATGCTGCTGGCACAGACTTGCCCTCGCTCATGTGGTTTGAAGGCGCCTCTTTGCTGCAGTGCCTGTGAGCAGCTAAATGACATGCCCAAGGGCAAAGAGGGAGCACGTGGCAGCACGGGGCAACCAGGCCAGAGGTCCTCGCTCCAGGTTCTGTGCGCTGACCACTCTGGACACTCCCAGCATCCCCCCCTCCTCCTCTGGCAGATGCCTGGGGAGGAGGTTCTTGCATTCGATGCTGGCCTCCAATGCCCAAGCTAGCCTGGCCCTTCCCAGAGCACTGGCTGCCAGCCTTGGGGTGGGAGAGGAGGCAGAGCGGAGCAAGCGGAGAGGCTCCTCCCGTGCTCCTGGGTTGCTAAGGAGCCCACAAGGTGGAAGAAAGCATCCCAAGCCTCCACTGCGTGTTCCGGGAAGAGGAGAGGGAGCAAGCCAGCCCCGCCAACCTGCTTCTGATGCAGCCAGCAGCACGACCGACCCGCTGCCAGGCTGCTGCAGCAGAAGCAGACGAGACTCCCAGCTGCGAGGGAAATATTGCCAAGCAGCGAACAGCGCCTTGCGTTTTGCATTGCAGCTCCTGCCTGACTCAGAGCATGGAGTTGGGTGTAGGACAGAAGGAAGGGCCTTGCAGAGGGATCACAGTCCCTGCTTTCCCATCCAGCACCCTGCTAATCCCCTCGTGCTGTTGTCAGCGGCGGAGCCCCTACCTGACACTGCGTCACAGTCGCAACCGCAGCCCACGGGTCAGCAAGCGCCACAATCAGCCCGCTGCCCCGGGAGCATAGCATCACCCTCCAGGCACGTGTCTGCCTCAGGGCTCCAGAGGTGTCTGGAGACAGCTGCACAAGAGGGGGGATTTAATAGCAGGGTAGTTTGAAAGAGGATGGAGCTGGACTGTTCTCAGTTGGGGTTGGACATGCAGCGCTCTGCTGCCTACCACTCTTTAGGAGGTCGTAGCACTCATATGGAGGCACGTTACATATCTTTTATATCAATGCATCATCCTAAATAAGTTTATAGGAACCTGGGACTGGAAGGGAGCTCCTGAGTCAGTGCATCCCGCCCTGGTCCCCCCGGGCATCTCTTCTTGGACAGCTCAAAGAAACCAGGGTCTTTTAGTCATCTCCAATACCATTGGGTCTTCGTTCACACATTCTTGAAGCCAACTTCTGCACTTCTTAACTGAATAGTACTAGGTTTGGGCGCAGTGATTGCTCTTAGGGTTGCAAAGCACCAACAACATTAATTAGCTCAGAACTCATTGAATCATAGAAAATTAGGGTTGAAGGGACCTCAGGAGGCCGCATCTAGTCTAACCCCCTTTTCAAAGCAGGACCAGCCCCAACTACATCATCCCAGCCAAGGCTTTGTCTACCCAGGACTTCAAAACCTCCAAGGATGGAGAATCCACTCTCCAGGCAGTTTTCCAGTGTTTTACTACCCTCCTCAAAAGAAAGTTTTTCCTACTATCCAACCTCAACTTTCCTTGCTGCAACTTGAGCCCATTGTTCCTTGTCCTGTCACCTGTCACCACTCTAACATGATAGACATTGCAAAACCAGATGCAAAACCTGGTTCGACTACAACTGGTTCAGCTAAACTACATCCACCTACCTTTAGTTATCACGTGATGATTGGGCCCCTACCGAGATATAACCCCATGCACGTTCATCATGTTACGAGTTGCAAAGTGTAATGTCTATCATGGCTCCAGGTGTTCAGCAAACTCTCTGCGCCTCTCCCAGCTTCTGTAGCTCCCTTCTGGCTGCTGCTGGCCTGCTCCACAGAGACCCTTCGAGCCAGCCGCACCCTCCCACCTTGAAGGCCCCGCCGAGGGAGCTGCGTCCCCACGCAGAACCGGAGCCACTGGAGGGTTCCAGTGCAGCCGGTGGAAGTCTATCTCAGCCCGGCGCTCTCCCCTTTCGGGTTTTTCCACTCTGTCCTCCAAGGCACAGATGGAAATCACTCATCCCACCCTGCATCATGGAGCCCTTATTGCACTGCCAACCAGCCTAAGGATACAGGGTTGAGACGGCGAGAAGATTCAGCCACGCAGCATCCTTGTTAGCTAGTGATGGGCACCAGGCAGAGTTGGATTCGCGGTCCAGCTGCACCCTCCCCATTCACCTCTCCATGCTGTACCCTCCCTGCACTCACTCACTGCTCTTTGCTCGCTCAGACCAAGCCCGAAAACCCACCTGGGATGCCTGTAAGAAATTCACTGGCTGATGGTAGCACCATCAGGGCACCAATCTCGGTAGACTTTTCTCTCTCGAACGTGTTGTCAGGCCCTGCCCAGTGGAACCAGGAGGTCAGGCTGGCATCTCACATACAGGAATCTCACCCCTCTGAGTGGCTTCTGCTGAGCAAATCTGCTGCGAGTATGAAGGCACAACCCAGGTGGTCTGGATCACTGCTAAGCAGCTCTGCAGGAAAAGCATCTCTGAAGAGCCGTGCTCCAGAAGATGCTTGTGCGGTGGGCAATGGGGAGAGCACAAGACCCGTTTGAAAACGGCCCTGAATCAGTACACTCTTGATGTCCAGAGCTAGGGATAAAGCCCATGAACACAGGTGGTGGTCAGGGCTGCATTAATGCATAGGCAAACTAGTCACATGCCCTAAGTGGAGAAGGGGCCCAGTTGTGCTTATTTTACATATTATAATTATTGAGTGGAAAAAAGGTAATATAAATAGACTGTATTAAGTAGGGACCCGTGAGCTTGCTCGCCTAGGGCCCACTAAAGGGTTAATTCGGCCCTGGTGGTGGTGCAGATTAGCTCTAGATGGCATTACTAACTTTGAGACCAATGCAGGAGGGCCCCATAGGGCATGTCTACACATGCTTTTACACATGCCTAAACTTAAAGTGCATTAAGATGATTGAGGTGCACATCTACATGTACACACGCTAAGGCGCATTCACGCAGGTGTGCGGACTGACTTGAGATTAAAGTTAGTCCCGAGTCAATGGACACACACCATGTTAATGCGCATTAGCGCATCTACACATTTGTTAATGCAACTGAGCCATTCACGCCTAAATTTGATACCTGCTTTATGAAGGTTTCAAATTTAGGCTTGAGTAGCCTAAAATCGCCTTTTTGAAGGTGCATTAAGGCTGCGCACATGTAGATGCCTGCCCTTAATATGCCTTAAATTGGGCTAATGTGTATTAAATGTGCATGTGTACACATGCCCAGAACATACCAGCCTGCAAGGGAAGTCTTTGCATTGGGTCAGTCCTCCCAGGCCATGCTCTATCCGGCCTGCTTCTGTATATCCCAGGCAAAGATTGGGCTAACTGGCCATCAGACAATCCCCCCCGAACACCTCAATGGTGAGACAAGAGGCCTTCTCGACTACATGGGGAGACACACGCTACCGCCCTTTTCTCCGCTTGCTTTCCCCTTTAGACTAAATGCCCTTTAGACCAGGTGCACCAGCATTTCCCACTGGGATGTCATCCCTCACCCGTGGGCTTGTTCCCGCACACCACCGCAGCATGGAGGATCCCAAAACGGAGGCCTCCAGTCAAGAGTTGAGTTGATAATGGCCTTCAAATGGGCCATCCCCTAAGCGGTACCGTGATGGAGGGACAAATGTGAAACAGGTGGCGGGGGGGTGAGCCAACACAGCTCCAGAAGGGGCTGGTCAGAAACCATGGGATTCAAAAATCCCACCGTGGGCAATAGGTGAAGGAGAGGGAAACAAGACGAGATGGCGGGGGGTCAGGAACCAAGATGGCCAATAGCCAATAGCCAAAATGGTGGAGGACCGAGCCTTTATTCCAAAGGAAGCAATGAAGAGCTTCCATTTCCTTCTGCCGTATAGGGACTTAATAAAGGCCTAACAAAAGAGAAAGACCTGGGGCAGTAAGAGGCACTTGATTTCTTCCGTGGCGCTGCAGCGGTGCCCAGGGCGCCCGTTGCTGACTCAAGTGTGGTCTCACCTCCCTTACATTTGCCGGAGGCTGTAAAAAATAAAACCTCATGTTCATAAGTGCAAACGGCCCCTTCGGCAAAGAGAAAACCTTCCCGCCCCGACACCAGGAGGTTGATAAGATCCTGGCAGAGAACAGAGAGCAGACAAAACTATCTATTCCAGAAAGCGGAGGGAGATTTAAAAGAAAAACACCAACAAAATTCTCTGCCTCATAGGTATTTATAGACCACGGCCCGGCACAGTATCTCAGGATCTCAGATATCAAGGGACGCAAATCCTCTCATTACAGGAAGGAACGGTAAAGCAAAAGAGCAACCTTGGCTGTCTACAGGCTCAGATATCTGAGCACTTACAAGAAGGGCTCGGCACCAAACAAGGAAACTCCGTGTTCAGGAAGGACCCGCGCAACTCGACAAGCTGGCTAGAGGCATCGTGCCACCGTGGCTGCAATGCAGCCACCTCTGGGGTGAAACACAGCTGCAGCTGAAGAGGGCACAGCAATGGCTGAGCACGGAGGGATGCAGCATCCACCCCCTGCTGAAATGATCCATGGGAGGAATTTATCCGTAGCTGTTTTTGGATGGTTGTGCTATCTAGACATAAAATAAGACAAGGGGGGGAATTTTCAAGGTCACTAGGGGCCCAAGTCCCAGAGGTACTTACGGACTAATGCAGGGAGCAACGTAACCACCAGTGCTGAGACAGCCAGGACACCACGGGAAACACTTCTCCCCTTAACAGAAACAATCGCAGCCCTCGCAACTGCAGGCATGGACTGGCAGGGCAGCGCGGGTGAGTCACCGCCACTTCCTGCTGTGCTCCCCTGCCAAAAAAGCACTGACAGGCTTCACTTGCCCTCTCTGACCCTCCCATGGCTCGGCGCCATGGAGGAAGGCTCCCAGGTCACCTCTCTTGATCCGAGCGGCCAGCTGCGCTTCAGGGCTTTAAGGGGTGGGGGGGAGCCCAGAGAGGAGGAGGAACTGGCTGCAGGGTCAGGGAGCTGCGATGCAATGGGGTTCAACTCCCCACGTGCACCGAGCCCGGCTTTCCGGGATACAAGGAGAATCGGGCAGCCAGTGCCAGCATCGCTGCCCCATGGGTTTGCTAGCCAAAGCCCCTCTGAAGCTTGCCCCTGCAGGCACCCGTCAGCACCCGCTTGGGTTTACTCATCTGTCTGTTTTCATTTGTGGTGCTCATCCACCCACCCCGTCCTCCCCCACAGCAAATCCCCCAGCCAAACCCCTCCACCTGAGTTCAAAATCCCGAGCTGCCTCGTCACAAGGAGCACGTGCTTGGCTCTCTATTGCAGCCGCACTTGCACCCCTCAGCCTCAGCCAGCTTGCCCCACGAAAGAGCCTGATCCTGCCTGCCCAGTCCCAGGGGAGCTGCAGAGGCATCATTTGAGGCCCTCGAATCAGACCCTGGACCTGGAAGCAAGGAGGACAAAGTGCATCTTTCTGTGCCGGCCAGGTGAGACAGCGTCAGAAGTCACGGGATTTGTAAAGAAGAGCGCAGCTGCATGCGCGTAAGTGGATCTTGCTCCTCTTGCTCATGAGGGTCAGGTCATTGCTTTGCAGGCCCCTCCAATTTGCGGGCATGCTAATTCCTTGTTAAGTGGCTTGCGGTGGCGTCGTTTCAATCACACCAGGCACGGAGCTGACGCACGGGAGAGCAGACCCCCGCCGAGCCCAGGCGCTGTCCTCACACCCGTGGAAACACAGGGCCTGTCCGGTCGGGGTTGTCTTCTGCCTTCGCCCCACAGCCACGGGCAGCAAGATCTGACCAAGCGATACCCGCTTGCAGACTTGGCGCAGGGAAAAACCGTGCTGATGCATTTGCATGGAGAGAAGCCTGGCAGTCGCCTCCCAAAGGCACTTCCCCTTCCCTGGCATTGTGTGTTGACCAGAGCCGCCCCCTGCTCGCTTCCCCTTGCATCTGAGGTGCCAGCCAAGGGCCAGCGAAGATTTGCATGCCCGCTGTGCGAATGGTTGGGATGGTGTCCGCCTGCACACAGCGGGACACAGGCTGAGCTCGTGCAGCCCCCCACACCTACACGGCCCCAGCAAGAAACCTGCTAGGGGCAGGCCCCCTCGCCTCCTGTCCCCGGTTGGCCGGGTTTTTATATTACTGCAGCAAGCAATCAGCTCAAAGGATGGGAAGGGGGAGGGAGAAAATCCTCCTGTGCTATAAATAAATCAGGCTATGACGTCCTCACCGCTTTTCATAACTGCTTGACTCAGCGCCAGGGCTCTTTAAGGCGTGCAGACTCTCCACCTTCCTGCTGCTGAGCGAGCAGAATAGCCCCGGATAATGACGGGTTTGTCTGAAAGGGTCTTTCCCTGCACGCAGAAGCATCCCCTTCTTCTCTGCCCGGCCGCCAGCAGCCACTGGTTCAAAACCCTGCCGCCCACTCCAGGCCTGCGGCTCTTCCCGTCCGCCCCGGGGGCTCGGAGCACTTTGCAAGCGTTGGGGCCTCCCTGCTCCCCACTGGATCCAGGCCGGGAAGAGGCAAGTCGCGGGGCTCCCCCAGGAGCGACTGCAGCATGGCTTCTGGCGCCAGGTCTGCAGGGTATCGGCGCGTTGTTTGGTCAGCTCTGTCTCCTGGCCAGCTTTCCTGGAGATGAGCCTCCGTGGCTGAGGAACAGCCTCTCAGGGGGCCGGCACATGGTGGTTTTAGCTGGAGAACCCTTCCAAGGGAGGTGCCGTCACACCCGCCTTTGATTCCTGCCCCATGGGAAGTTTAAAAACAACTTGAGACTCCATGTCTTGTTATAATCGACCTGATTCCTGCTAAGTTCTTCATTCCGGAGGTGTTAATGACCCTCTCGCCTTTTTTAGGCATCTTAATGCACCACGAATCCAGCCAGGGGTGGATTCGGTAGGTGTGTTGGTCTGCGACAAAAAGAAATGCAAAGTTTTTGGTTCAGAGATGATACTTTTTTATTAGACTGACTAAGAAATCGCAAAAAAAAAAAGATCTTTCTTTGCACCTTCTTCAGGCTGAGGGAAAACGGAAGCTGGTAAAATCCAACCAGCCATTCTTCTGCACATCTCTTGTCGGTTTGCAGCTCCTGGAAATGAAGCTCCTATTTCACAGCCCTGCAGCCTTTTTTTTTTTTTAAACTCTAGCTAAAAACATCCTTAACTCAAACACAGGAATAACTTTCAGGGAAGCACCATGCACACATGCAAGATGCTCAAGAGGGCAAGATTGTGTTTTATGCACTGAAAAGAGATGCCCCTTTCATTCTAGTAACAACAGGACTAAAGACATAGCAGGGTCTTCAAGAGGAGGTTGGCTAGATATCTGGCTGTGGTATTATGGCCCCAGCACTCGTTCCTGCCCATGGCAGGGGGGCGGACTTGATGATCTGTTCAAGTCCCTGCCAACCCTAGAAACCACGAAACTATCTTCTGATTTTTGCCTGGGTTTTGTGGGAGGGGGTTTTTAACCCAGAATATATGATCTAGCAAATGAATGTATATTCCAATAAAACGCCCAAAAGCTTGCAATTAAAGAATTTTTTTTTTTGCAAAAATCATGTTGGTCCAATAAAAGATACCATCTCTACTACAAGTCCTGATTGCCTTTTCCTTTAGACCAACCCAGCTACAACCTGGATACCTGACACTGTTCCAATAAAGACATGTTTGTTTTGCTTCAAACTGAATTCAAGTTGCAGCAATAAGGGAGGTTTCAGATATTAGGAAAACCTTTCTCAAGAGGAGGGTGGTGAAGCACGTGCTCCCTGTGACGAGGCTGCTCGGGATTTTGAATTCGGGTGGAGGGGTTTGGCTGGGGGATTTGCTGTGGGGGAGGACGGGGTGGGTGGATGAGCACCACAAATGAAAACAGACAGATGAGTAAAGCCAAGCGGGTGCTGACGGGTGCCTGCAGGGGCAAGCTTCAGAGGGGCTTTGGCTAGCAAACCCATGGGGCAGCGATGCTGGCACTGGCTGCCCGATTCTCCTCGTATCCGGGAAAGCCGGGCTCGGTGCACGTGGGGAGTTGAACCCCATTGCATCGCAGCTCCCTGACCCTGCAGCCAGTTCCTCCTCCTCTCTGGGCTCCCCCCCACCCCTTAAAGCCCTGAAGCGCAGCTGGCCGCTCGGATCAAGAGAGGTGACCTGGGAGCCTTCCTTCATGGCGCCGAGCCATGGGAGGGTCAGAGAGGGCAAGTGAAGCCTGTCAGTGCTTTTTTGGAAGGGGAGCACAGCAGGAAGTGGCGGTGACTCACCCGCGCTGCCCTGCCAGTCCATGCTGGCAGTTGCGAGGGCTCCCCAGAGAGGTGGTGGGCTTTCCATCCTTGGAGGTTTGGCAGTCCTGGCTAGACCAAGCCCTGGCTGGGATGATGTAGTTGGGGCTGGTCCCGCTTGGAGCAGGGGATTAGACTAGAAGCGACTCCTGAGGTCCCTTCTGTGGCGGGCCAGTAGGAGGCGCTCCTGCGTTGAGCTGCCCACCTCCCTGCGCCCGCCCCCTGCCAGGCTCCGAATGCCTCCCTAGGGGCGCCTTATGCTCGGCCGACCCCTCTCCCGGAGCACACTCGCTAGTCTGGGGGTAACGTCACGCCACCACCCCGAGAAGGGACTGTCTCGGCCCTGTGTCCTCGGGGAAACACAGGCCTAATAGTCCCACGGGTACTCGGCCCAGTACAGGCACTTGGGGCACTTCCCCAAGTCAAGGGGCAAGAAGTAAAGTCTCCCTTAGTCCGCAGACCTAAGGGGTCTCTTAGGCATAATTTAGACCCACCCCTCAATACGTCTCCCACACCAGTCAAAAAGGAGAGCTTTATTGATTACAAGGGGTAGGGGAAACTAGGGTACAGGACTGAGCAATATCTTAGAAATCCTAAAGAGCAAACAGTGTGGCTGAGGTAGCCTTTTGATCACGCATCTGAGTTACTGCCAGCTAGATATCTAATGCGATTGAGTAGCTTACTCACAAGCATCTTCCAGAGGTCTCCAGTTTCCCCTCTGGAGTCTGGGGGTGAGAGAGAGAGCTGGGTCCCAATGGCAAGGCTCCTCTGTCTCCCCTGCTTTGCTGCTGCTTCACCTCATGGCCGAAGACAGCAAGCCTCCTTCCCCCCAACCTATACAGCCCCTGTGACCTCATTCACCTGGGCCAGGGGAGGTCAGCCCCAGCTGGCTGTCAGCCACCAATTTGAAATGCATCACCTGTTACCGGGCAGATTCCAGCTCCCCAGGTAGATGCCCCTCACCCGGGTGGCTGATGCCAGCCCCGTGGGCAGAGGGAGCAGGTTCCTCCCCCCCAGGACTGCAGCCAGCTCCGGTTACCTAAAGAGACAGGCCGAGGGCGGTCCCCTGTGTGCTGGGCCCACCCTAATCAAATGGTTGCAGCTCAGAGATTTTAGTCACAGAGCAGAGATTTTGGGGAGAAACAAGGTGGCTTTCTGCCACACCTTCCACCTCATTTTCTGTCATTGTAGGATTCTGTTATTCTATGAACACTCTAGCATATTAGTAATCCTTCTAGTTTTTTTACCCAGGGAAACATATGTGTTGTTTTATCTATTGATAATGCACCGCACCACCTGCACCCCCCCTTTTCAAAACCCAGATCCACCCGTGAACCCTGCTGGTGTGATGCTTGGGCCTCGGGGGGCCACACACCTGCAGAACAAAGTTGAGGTCTCCTGTTCATTCATCCCACTGTCCTTCTCCACAGGAGATGAGCCGAACGGCCTCCCGCAGTCTCTGTGCCAGGCGATAAAGCTGGATAAAGGATCCCACGGCCAGTGCCTGCTCCCAGAGCCACTGCTGCGTGCAGGGTCGTTAACTAGCGGCGCTGCTCAGTTCCCAAATGCCGGCGCAGAAGTGGAGCAGCTTCCTCCAGTGAGAAATGAGTGTTGCTGCGAGCAGCCCGCGGCGGGCTGACACCCCAGCGGCTCCGGAGCTGGTTCACGGGGCGCATCAGCAAGGCTTTGGGGGGCCAACCTGACCTGCCAAATAACTGGAACAATGTGGCTCTGGGCCTGTTCTTCTGCCTGGGCTTAGGATAGGGCAAAAATGCTGGGGCAGGAGCCTGAAGGAGGTGCCAAACGGAGGACGATGACAGGAGAGCATAGAGGACCCAGGGCAAAATATCCCCGCACGTTGGGAATCCTTTTGTTCTGTTCAAAGAGACTCAAACAAGGGAGGAGCAGACACCCAGTGGGCAGCTCGGGGCCCCTTCCTCCCCCAGGTCCAGCGTGCCCCAGCGAGAAGGCAGGGCAGATTTCCCAACCCAGCGGCAGCCTCCGGCAGGGACAAGAGGGGTGATGGAAACGTGCTGTATCCCACCGGGTAAATAAACTCCGATTCATCGTGATTCACCCCGCTGCAGAGCCACGGCGTCGAGAAGAGGAGCGAGAGCCAGTGAGCTGGTAGGGGAGGGAGCACCACCCTCCCCCCCGCTTTCTCCCTTCAGATTTTGGGGCCTGAGCCACAAGCTGCAATGAGTAAAGGCATGTGGGGGCAAGGCCGCACCGCAGGGTTGCTCACGTGTTTCGGAAGAGGCCGAGCTTCCCGGAAACGCATGGCTTGCAGTATCCATTTGGCTTGCTCCACTGCCCACCGACAAGGCCCCGTTCCTTCACCCCGAGTCCTGCTCCATCAGAAGGACGCAAGGCACCGGCTTGCAATGAGGGGCCCGAGAGCTCAGCCCTATCTCTGCCACTGAAGTCCTGAGTGGCCTTGGGCAAGTCACTTAGCCACACTGTGCCTCAGGACCCCCCAGTCAGTAATCTCACAGAAAGGGACAATAGACTGCCGACGCAGAGCTGCTCACACACAATGGCTCTGTCTGCATTATGGGGCTTAACCCCCACTTGCTGCTACATGTGTCTGGGTGTTTTTAAGCCTCCTTCAGAGGTGCTGGGTGTGGGTTGCAGCCCAAGGTGGGGATGGGGACTGAGCTGCACCAATGCTCCTGCTGGGACTCAGCCCTGGAGGATCCTGGCTCGAGGGTCACGCCCCGCCGCTCAGGGTCAGACTGATGTCATTTTTGGGGTCAGGAAGGAATTGTTCCCCCTGGTCAGATGGACTGGGAGGCAGGGGGGTTGTCTTCCTCTGTAGCGGGGGCACGGCCTCTGCCTGGGGTCTCTTGCCCTGGGATTTACCCCACAAGAGCCAACAGGGAGCAAGAAGCAGAAGCCGTCCAGCCTCCCACAAGCAGTCGGTCCCAAGCGAAGCTGCTTTCACACTGGGGAAAAGCTGTGGGAGGATTTCAGGGCTCTACCGTCACCCGGCGCCCCGCATCTCACAGCTCCGGAGCAGAAACCACGCCCTGCCCAAGAGAAACCCACCCGACCCATTCCCCTCTCCCAGAAACAACATCCTATGGGCACTTCAGCCTAATCCTATTTGTTTCTGAGCACAAACTTCCTAGTGTTTAACACCGAATCACCACTCAGAAGTGCAGGACCTACCTAGTCAAAAACTCCAGAGGATCATTTTGCCAGTGAACCCATGCTGCCCCGCCATCCCCCCCCCCCCCGCACACTGCAACAAGAAGCCCTCCACCTTCATCCCAGCCAGTCCCATACAAAGATTGTGAGGATGGCCAGGCCCCAGACAGTGCTGCACTGAGCCAAACTGCCCCGCGGGGCAAGTTGTGTGACAGCTGGTCAGACGGCTGGTTTCCCCTTCCTACGATCCCAAGGAGGCAAGACCCTGGGAGCAAACCCGCCCACAAAGCCCTTCTCTTTGGAGGAATGGGCAGCACCCGATGCGATTAGCAACAGCAACGAGCCTCGTGCTGGTGTCTCGCCACCCCAAAAACAGGGCCCCAACAGGCTGGATGTCGCACCAACATAAAGGCGATCTGGGCCCTGGAGCAATTAAAATCTCAAGTGCTCCCAAATTCATAACTTCACTGGACACTTAAAAAACCCAGACAATGGCTTCTCCAAAATTAATCTGCTAACCCCCCTGCTCTCTGCAGGTAACAACAATCCTTCTTCCCCCTCTTGAACCGTCTTGCTTTGCCACTCCTCGCCTCATCTCTCCTATCGCCCTGCTCTGGTTTTGAAACCACTCCTGATAACTTTGCTCCGGCTTTATGGCACTCCTCCATGCCTCAAAGCTGGCTGAGGTCATTAGCCTGAAGTCAGGAGGAAAGCAAGGCAGAGACTAACTCATTAAAAAAGGCATGAGCTGTTGGAGGCTAGCGCTTATTAGTATAAGCTTCATCAGACGGGTTCATAGGCTAGCACCGTCAGATGCTACGAAGCAGGTTGTTTTCATTCCCATACGGAGCGAGATACTTACTGTGCCTGGTTCGACCTGTTCTTGGGCTCAAGCCGTGTCTCTTCTTTCCCAGACCTGAGGAAGGGGTCTACCTAACATCTCACCCATCTCTACAGTCAGCCCAAGAACAGGTATCACCAAAACCCCCCATCTGGACAGATCCTCAAGGGCTCAGGACCCACAACTCATAGTTTTGTAATCCAGGTGGTACTCCAAGAGGTGCCCCCTCTCCAACTGAAGGGAGCAAAGCAGCTGCGCAAGCATTGTGGGGGGTGTAGGGACTCTTCTCCCCTATAGAGCAGAGCCAGACCACCAATGGAGACTTAACCAGATACCTTTTAATACTGGGAACATAACAGGCGCAAATCAGAGGGTACAGTGGACACTACAATGCCCCGAGGGGCAGGATTCAGCAAAGGTTAGACATTTACAACCATGGACAAAAAACAGGGTTAACAAAATATAAAAACACAAACAGCAGAACAAACGATACAGGTTGATGAAATATAAAAAGGCACAAAATGCAAAATGTCAAATGAGAAGGAAACACAGGGCTTTGGTACTTGGAGGGGGAGAAAGGGGGGAAAACACAACGGCCCCTTTCCACTGCAAAAAGATTTGCTTCTTGTTACCTCACTCACCCCAGCTGGGACTTGAACGCAGCTTGCCTATGGGGTAGGTAAGAACAGTCACACAGACACCACTGGGGGCACTGCTCCAGCCTGCCCGGGGGCACTGACCTTCCCGGAGCCCGGACTCATGTCAAGCTGCCTGGCCTCTGACTGGAGGAGCTGGACACAGACCTAGAAACCTCTCAGGTCACTGCTCAGATCCTGGCTGGAGCAGGGGAGCCTCCTGCTGGCTGCAGCCTCTCCCAGGGGGTCCTGGAGCCCAGCGGGGGCCTCTCCTGTCGGCCGCGCGCCGCGCTGCTGAGGGCCCCACTGCTGCCTGCAGGTCCTGCTCTTTCAGGCTCTTCCGGGGCACTGCTCCCGCCCCGCTGGCTCAGCTCTTGCCAGCTCTGTGAAGCTCCTTCCTTGCTGTCCCTCGCTGGTCTCTCCCCTGAGTCGGCCCACGCTGCTCCTTTTATCCCCCTCCAGATGACCCAAGGGGCCAATCGGGACACGGGGGGAAGGGGGGAAGTCTCTGGGGCCAGATTGGTGAGGAAAGGGAATCCCAAGTCCTCCAATCATCTTTTGCCCTTTCAAAACCCGTGGGCCAGGTCACTGCCAGCCAGCCCGTCACATCCTCCCCCGCAGATCCCTTCACCGGCCCGGTGAAGCGCAGGCCTCAGCCTGGGGGACTACTGGACCCAAGGGGCAGCAATGGGGACCTCCCCCAGCACCCCCAGGGCCTCGCAGGTGAAGTGACGGACTGGCCGAAGCTCCCGCCTTGGTCGTGGGGTGCAGTCTGGGGCAGGGCTCCATGAGGGCCCCGGCGGCTCAGGTTCCCTCTCACTGGAGGAGTCTGCCCCACTGGCAGGTAGAGGCGTGGGGATGTTTTCTCCTTCGGTCTCGCCAGGCGGGGCCCCACGAGCAGCAGTCCTCGTCTCCCCTTCGCCCTGAGGAGTGGCAGGTCCTAAGCTCGGGCGAAAGTCAGCAGGGCACCACCCGTCAGAGTGAGTCCGAGTCCCCCGGGGGAGCTGCAGGTACACCTGCCGGCTGGGTGGCGCGAGGCCTCCTTCTACGGGGAGACCTAGGCTTCTCTTCTCGCGGCTCTCTCTCGGGCGGAGGGGGCCCCACCAATTTGCCAATCAGCAGCAGGACGTTCCGATGGACCACGCGACTTCGACCCAGTCCAGACTCAGGGGAGATTTCCCAGTTGTCGCACCACTGTATAGGGTTCAGCCCGCCATCTATTAGCAATTTTGCGTCTCCCAGTTAGCCCCAGGTTTCGCAGCAGCACCCGGTCTCCTTCTTGTAACCCTTGCTCACGCACGCGAGAATCATAAAGCCACTCATGGCGTCGCCGGTTTCTTCCAGTAGTTTCGGCTGCCAGTCGGTACGCACGACGGAGACAGTCCCGAAGCTGTTGTGCATACTGGCCATGAGTCAAATGTTGTTGGTAGACTCATTCTACCCCAAAGCACAAATCTGTGGGTAACCGGGGCTCCCTCCTGAACATGAGTAAATACAGACTGACCCCCGGTGCATCATACCTAGTGGAGTTGTAGGCATGCACCAGGTATGCGATATGCTGGCTCCACGCGGCCTTCTGTTCCTGCTATATTCTGGCATATTCAAGAGAGTGCGATTGAAGCGCTCAGGTTCGGGATCCCCTTGGCGTGGTAGGGTGTAGTCCGTGATTTCTGTATGCCAGCCGCTGTCAGGACTTCACGCAACAACCGGCTCTCAAAATCTCGCCCCTGATCGGAGTGGATTCTTGCGGGCAGCCCAAACACGGAGAAGTACTTTTCCCACAGGACTTTGGCAACTGTTCTTGCTGTTTGATCTCATGTAGGGAAGGCCTGGGCATATCGGGTGAAGTGGTCTGTCACAACCAGCACATTCCCTTTTCGGTGCCCCTCCCCTTCTATGGCTAGGAAATCCATGCACACGGGCTCCATGGGTTTTCAGCTCTGGATGGTGTGTATCTACACACCACAGTTTGAGCGGCCAGGGTCTTCCTCCGCACACACAGATCACAATTTGAGCATTTAGTCCTCACATCTTCAGCCATTTTGAGCCAAAAGAACTGCTCACAGGCTAGCGCCAGGATGCGCTCCACCCTCAGGTGCCCAAAGTCATCATGCAGGGCCCGTAATGCAAAGGCCTTATACTTCCAAGGGAGGACCAGCTGCCAATATTTCCGTCCTTCTGGGTTGTGCACCTCCCGATGTAGCGCTCCATCAAACAAGCACAGCCTTTCCCACTCCCTCAGCAGAAGGTGGGCTGCTGGGGTAGCATTATTAAGGGTCGCATGGCGGGTATTCCCTGATCACTGGGCACGCAGCACCTCTCGCACATCTGGGTCCTGTTCTTGCACCGTCCGCCATTCTGGGGCTGTGACCTGTGGCAATGAGAGTCAGCGTGGTGTACTGAACCCAGGCCTGTGGGATCCCCTCAGGGGCCAACCCCAACACCTCAGCCATGCAAACAGTACTTTTCCTCGTCCCCACGGGGTCTTGTATCTGCAGGTCGCAAATGGTCTTCACTGTCTCGGGGCTCCAAACACTCCCGGGGTTGCTGGAGACTTGTCAAGACGGCATCAGGATCCACGTTCTTTCGTCCCGCTCGATAGTGCAGGCTGAAGGTGTAGTTGGCTAGTGCCATGATGCAGCGTTGGCCAGTCGCATCCAACTTAGCGCTGGTGAGCACATAGGTAAGAGGATTATTGTCTGTCCACACCCAGCGGTAGTCCCATACAGATAGTCCAGGAATTTCTCAGTGGCGGCCCACTTGGGGGCCAGGAATTCAAGCTTATGTACTGGGTAGCGCGTCTCGCTGGGTGACAATGCCCTGCTGGCAAAAGCCACTGGTCGCCGGTGTCCCTCATGTTCCTGGTACAGTTCAGCCCCCAGTCCTGACAGGCTAGCATCTGCGTGCAAAATAAAAGGGCGGTTGGGGTCAGCATATGCCAGCACAGGTGTCTGAGTCAACCGCTGGATCACCTCCTGGAAAGCATCTTCACACCGTGAGTCCCACTGGGGACCAAAAGGCTCTGTGGGGCTTCGTGTCACAGGAAGCCCATTTAAACCATTGTTTTGCCCCTTCTTGCAGGGCGACCTTCCCACCTGGTGTCCGTAAGTTAGGGCGTTTAAAGGTCTGGTTATTGTAGCACAGTCTTTAACGAATCGCTGATAGAAACCCACAAATCCCAGGAACCTTTTCAATTCCCTCAAGTTCTTGGGTCGAGGTCAGGTGGTCACAGCACTTACTTTCTCCGGATCAGTGCTGACCCCTTCCTGTGATACGATATGTCCTACGTACTTCCCAGAGGCCTGGCAGGACTTACATTTATCAATGGCCAACTTAAGTCCAGCAGTTCCCAGCCGATCGAGTACCCGGGGTAGCCGTCCTTCGTGTTCCTCCAGCATCTTTCCAAAAACAATATTATCATCTAAATAAACCACTACTTGGGTCATGTGCATATCCCCAACCGCCTTCTCCATTAGTCGCTGGAAGGTGCCAGGAGCCCCCGATATCCCTTGGGGCATTCGTTCAAACTGATCGAATCCCAAGGGGCAAATAAAAGCAGTCTTCTCTTTGTCCTCTTCCCGCAGAGGTATCTGGTAGTAGCCGCTGCGGAGGTCTAGTACTGAAAACCGTTTGCTCCCTACTAAACAGTCCAAAGCCTCCTTCCCCCGCGGGACAGTGTATTGATCAGCGCTGGTCCAGGCGCTCAAAGTCCAGTAATCAGTACACATACGGAGTTGGCCGTTCTTCTTCTGCACAATCACAATGGGAGAGGCATACGGGCTCTTCGATTCTGTGGCGGTGCGCTGGTCCACGAGCTCCTGCAGATGACGTCTTACTTCCCCCATCCCAGGGAGGGAAATGCGCCGAGACCTTTCGCGAAAGGGTCGTGGGTTGCTCAGACGAATGTGATGCTCCACCCCCTTAGCCTCCCCCACATCCCAGCCATGCAGGGAGAAAACACGGGCTTGAGCCCCGAGTTTGTCCCTGAGCTGAGCTTTACAGGCTTCAGGCACTGGAGAGTTCCCAAAAAAGAACCTCGAAGGGTCAGTTGGAGAGGGGTTTCCCTCCTGCTCAGGGCTCACCACTTCAGCATCCCTTATCGAGCCCACCTTCTGTCCCGGGTGGACCACAATATCTTTCAAGTTTGGGTTCACCACTATCACTGTAACCGGGTCTTAGTTGAGCCCTTTTGTCTCGATCACGCCATCACGGACCGGGTCTCTGTCTCCCGGTGGGGGTCTCCACCACCAGCAGCTTATTCTATCCATGCCTCTCAATCCAACCTTATACAGTAGGCAAAGCCCATTGGCCCTGTGCAGGGACTCGCTGGGGCTTTTCTCCAGAGAAGTGCAGGGTCCCTCCAGCCTCAGGGTGACCCATCTCTCTATGCTCCCATCGGTCATACGCCTTTGAGCACAAGGCACGTATCGTTAACCACTGTTGGTAATCTGGGCCAGCCTGTTTACAGTAGTGAGCAAGAACCTGGAAAAGGCTGGAGCTGGTCCCTACAATGAGAGTGGCCCCTTTTATCCACCCTGGATCAGGGCACACTAGAGCGATGGTTGACACTTCCTCCACCCCAGCTGTTTCAGCAGGGAATTTTAGCCTCGTGTTCACATAACCCCTGTAAGGATACTGTTCCTGGCTTAAGCCACAAAGTCCCAACCCTGTAAGGGGAAGCAAAGGCCGGTGTCTCAGATGTTCCTCATAGAAGGATTCAGATAGGATGGTGACCTGGGACCCGCTGTCTAGAATGGCCTGGCACGGGCGACCATTCACCAGCATGGGGACCTCTGCACGGGGTCCCACTAGCCCCTTTGGCAGTGAATTTACTGAGGGTAATGATCAGGAGTCTGTCTGGGTCCGGAGCGGAGCCCCTTCCCCGTTTCCCGCTGCCCAGCACCCTTTTAACCTTTCAAATACCAATTCAGGGTTCTCAGGCTGGGTGCACTCCCGAGCCACGTGCCCTGGCTCCCCACATCTATAGCAGACCCCCGGGGCCCTGGAGCAGGTATGGGGCCGAGGTCCTCCCGAAGCACGAGGATGGGGTAAGGGTTGACCCCTGGGGGGGGTCTGGACACGGCAGCTGCTAGTGCTGGAGCCACAGGCTCCTCCTCCACTCCCAACAAGGTGTCCTCATGGGGAGCCACCATTAGCACCCGACCCATGCGTCCTCTCCAGGGGAAAACATCCTCTGCGACCCACATAGTCTCTCGGAGTTGGGATAGCTCTTCCTCTTTACGAATCTCTCAGAGGAGGCGACTGAAGTCAGGGGGCTGCTCCTGCTCCCCGCTAAGTTGAGGTTCTGGAGTAAGCCCGAGCTATACCGTGCCCCAATACGAATTTGCCGGAGCCGTATCTGATCGGCGTCAGTGACACTAAGTGCTCCTTGGGTCGCCAGGCGTTGTAGCACGGGCTCTTAGCGAAGGACATACGCTGAAAGAGTCTTGCCCTTGCGCTGGAAAGTCCCCAGCAATTCGTAGTACGCGCCCCCACTCCCTGTGGGTTGGCCAAAAGCATCCTGAAGGACCTGCACGCATTGCTGGGTGGTGATAGCAGGGCTCTGGAGTTTGGCAGTCCTCACAGCCCCAAAGGCAGGCTCCCTCAGGACCTCCAGCAGACGGCGTCGCTTATCCTCATCAGGTATTTGCCAAGTCAGTAAAGACTCTTGAACATGGGAGAGCCAAGAGTCAAATCCTTCCTCCCCTGCAGGGACTGGCAGGGTTCCCAAGAAACTCGGGAGTCTCTTATAGGCTGCCTGGTCACTGGAAGAACGGGTCACCTCCCGCAGAAGCTGCTGGAAAACCCTCACCCGTTCAGGGGTAGCTTCAGTACCAGCAGCTCGCCCCGCTCCCCCCGCACAGTCCCCTCACTCACGGAGGGTACAGCAGACTGGTCGGCATTGAACACGTCTCCTGCTGGCTCTCTCTCTGCAGGGGTACACAGCGCTTGAATACTATTCTAGCACCTGCTATGCGGGAATCCCGGACGGGCCCCCAAAATGTAACCCAGGCAGGACTCCAAGAGGTGCCCCCTCTCCAGCTGAAGGAATCAAAGTAGCTGCACAAGCGCTGTGGGAGGTGTAGGGAGTCTCCTCCCTCTATAGAGCAGAGCCAGACCATCAATGGGGACTTAACCATATACCTTTTAATACTGGGAACATAACAGGCATAAATCAGAGGGCACAGTGGACACTACAGTGCCCCAAGGGGCAGGATTCAACAAAGGTTAGACACTTGCAATCACTGACAAAAAACAGGGTTAAGAAAATAGAAAACGCAAACAGCAGAACAAACAATACGGGTTGGTGAAATATAAAAAGGCACAAAATGCAAAATGTCAAATGACAAGGAAATATAGGGACTTGGTACCTGGAGGGGGAGAAAACAAAGGCCCCTTTCAGCTGCAGGAAGGCTTGCTACTTGTTATCACACTCACCCCAAGTCACCTCAGCTGGGCCTTAAACCCAAATCACCCAGTTGGTAGGCAAGCACACTGCCACATAGCCACCACCAGTGGCACTGTCCCAGTCTGCTAGGGGTCTTGACCTTCCCAGAACCCAGCCTTACGTCAAGCTACCTGACCACTGATGGGAGAAGCTGGAAGCAGAGCTGGGAACCCCTCAGGTCACTGCTCAGATCCTTGCTGGAGTGGGGGAGCCTCTCCTGCTGGCTGCAGCCTCTCCCAGGGGGTCCTGGAGCCCAGTGGGGGCCTCTCCTGCCAGCCGCGCGCCGCGCTGCTGAGGGTCCCACTGCTGCCTGCAGGTCCTGCTCTTTCAGGCTCTTCTGGGGCACTGCTCCCGCCCCGCTGGCTCAGCTCTTGCCAGCTCTGTGAAGCTCCTTCCTTGCTGTCCCTTGCTGGTCTCTCCCCCGAGTCAGCCCACGCTGCCCCTTTTATCCCTCTCCAGGTGACCCAAGGGGCCAATTGGGACACGGGGGGAGTGAGTCTCCAGGACCCGATTGGTGCGGAAAAGGAAACCCAAGTCCTCCAATCATCTTTTGCCCTTTCCAAACCCCCGGGCCAGGTCACCGCCAGCTAGCCCATCACAGTTTTATAGTTTCATAGCTGGTTGGGTCAGAGGGGACCTGAGCAGATCATCCAGTCCAACCCCCTGCCATGGCAGAAAGGAGTACTGGGGTCAAACGACCCCGGCAAGGAGATTGTCTAGCCTTGTCTTAAAGACCCCCAGGGTAGGGGCCAACACCACTTCGCTTGGAAGTTGGTTCCAGATCCTAACTGCCCTGACAGTGAAGTCGCGCCTCGTGACATCTAGCCTAAATCTCCCCTCTGCCAGCTTGTGACTGTTATTGCTGGTCACTCCTGGCGGTGCTCGGGGGAACAGGGACTCCCCCAGTGTCTGCTGGTCCCCCCTGACTAGTTTATAAAAGCCCACAAGATCCCCCCTCAGCCTTCTCTTGTGGAGGCTGAGCAGGTTCAGGTCCCATCGCCTCTCCTCGTAGGGCCTGCCCTGCTGCCCCTGACCATGCGAGTGGCCTCCCTCTTGAAGTGCGGTGCCCAGAACTGATTTCATAGATTTCATAGATTTCATAGACATTAGGGCTGGAAGGGACCTCAGGAGATCATCGAGTCCAGCCCCCTGCCCAAAGGGCAGGAAGTCAGCTGGGGTCAGAGGATCCCAGCAAGATAAGCATCCAATTTACTCTTGAAGGTGTTCAATGTAGGTGCTTGAACCACCTCCGCTGGCAGGCTGTTCCAGACCTTGGGGGCTCGGACAGGAAAGAAATTCTTCCTTATGTCCAGCCTGAAACGGTCTTGCAGGAGTTTGTGACCATTCGACCTCGTCATCCCTTGGGGCGCTCTGGTGAACAAACGTTCCCCCAGATCCTGGTGGTCACCCTTGATAAACTTATAAACTGGACACAGTACTCCAGCTGCGGCCTGACCAGTGCCGCGTAGAGGAGGATCACCTCCTTGGACCTGCTCAAGATGCATCTGTGGATGCATGACAAGGTGCGGTTGGCCTTCCTGACCGCGTCCCCACACTGCCGGCCCATGTTCATCTTGGCATCAATGATGACTCCAAGATCCTTTTCATACCTCGAGTCCCCAGCCTGTAGGTATGGTGCTGGCTCTTCCTCCCCAGGTGCAGCACCTTGCACTTGTCAGTAATGAATCCCATCCTGTTCTCATCCGCCCACCCCTGTAACCTGTCTAGGTCCGATTGCAGCCTATTCCTCCCTTCTAGTGTGCCCACGTCCCCCCACATCTTAGTGTTGTCTCCAGATTTGAACAGGTGCTTTTTACCCCCTCGTTCAAGTCGCTGATGAAGATGTTGAACAGTGCGGGCCCGAGGACCGAGCCCTGGGGGACCCCACTGCCCACGTCCCTCCAGGTCGAACATGACCCGACCACCACCGCTCTCTGGGTGCGGCCCCCAGCCCATTGGCGACACATCTGACTGCGTGGGGGTCGACACCACAGCCCCCAGTTCCTTAACGAGAACGGGGTGAGAGACAGTGTCGAAGGCCTGCCGACAGTCCAGGAAGACGATGTCCACTGCTCCCCCTGCGTCTGAGGGTTTGGTGACCTGGTCGTAGAAGGCCGCCGGGTTGGTCTGACAGGGCCTGCCCCTGATGAACCCCTGTTGGTTGCCCCTAAGCATGATCTCCCCAGCTTGCCCCTCGTGGACATGCACCAGGATAACTCTCTCAAAAAGCTTGCTCAGGATTGAGGTAAGACTAACTGGCCTATAATTTCCCGGGTCCTCCTTCCTCCTGTTTTTGAAGATGGGAACCACACTGGCCTCTTCCAGTCCTCTGGCCCCACACCAGAGCCCCACGAGTGCTCGTACAGCCAGGCCAGGGGTCCCCCAACGACCTCAGCTGATTCCCTCAGCACTCGGGGGTGGAGATTGTCCGGACCCGCTGACTTGAACACGTCCCGTCCCTCCAGACGCTCCCTGACGAGATCCGCCCTGACCCTGGGCCTGGGTGCGCCTCCCCGGGGCCGCAGGGGGGCCGGTGTGGGGGGTGACTGTTCCGGTCCCCACTTAGGAAAATGGAGGCAAAGAAGTCATTAAATATGTTGGCTTTGTTGTCTGGTGTGATGACCAGGTTTCCTAGCGTGTCCTGCAGGGGCCTCACATTACCCGGTACCTTCTTTTTGCCCCCCATGTATTTAGAAAAGGACTTCTTGTTGTCCTTAATCTGGGAAGCTAGCCCCAGTCCCATCCCCGCCTTGGCCTCCCTGACTCCCCCCCCCCTGCACCCCGAGCAACCGCAGTGTAGCCCTCCCTGGGGACGGCCCCTCCCTGCCATCGGGTGTGCACCCCCCTTTTATCTAGAAGACCTTCCCGGATGCTTCTGGTGAGCCGTGGGGGCTTGTGCGCCCTCCTGCCCCCTTTGATCCGTGCTGGGATTACCTCCCTTTGGGCTTGGAGGATCGTCTCCTTAAGCAGCAACCACTCTCCTTGGACACCCGGCTCCCCTCCCCTCCGGGACCTCAGCGCTTCCCCGACTATCCTCCTTAGCTCGGTGAAGTCTGCCCTCCTGAAATGTAGGGCTGCTGCCTTACTGCAGGCCTTTGCCACCTTGCGCTGGATGGTGAATCCCAGCAGGCGATGATCGCTGTCGCCCAGGGGGTCGAGCGCCCGCAGCCCCCACACCAGGTCAGCACCCGTGGTCAGCACCAGATCCAACAAGGTGTCTCCCCGGTGGGGCTGTGCACCTCCTGGGGTAGATGAAGGTCCTGCATTTGGGCTAGGGCCCTACGTGAGCGGTCAGACCTGGCTGACTGCTCTTCCCAGCAGATGTCTGGAAAGTTCAGGTCCCCCGTGCCTACCACATCCTTTGACCTAACGACCTCTGTGAGCTGACCTAAGAATTCCTGTCTAGCTCTTCCCCATGGTTGGGAGGTCTGTAGCAGACCCCCACCGTTAAGTCTCTTTCCCCTCGCCTGCCTTGTGTCCTAACCCGGAGCACTTCAGAGTGCCCCTCCTCTGACTCTGTGCTACTTAAGTCAGGCCAGAGCTTCCCAAGTGAGCAGCATATTGGGGCGCTTGTACACATGACGAATGAATACGAAACTCTTGTGACAGTCCAGGCCACCATGATTTCCACATGCCACAGGGGAATACATATTTAAGGGTCTCGACACCCCACTTGGAGCCCATACCAGGGCTGCAAAATCGTTTTCTAGCTCTCTTTCCCTTCCCCCATGTTGAGCAGCCGAGGTTTCCCCAGGGTTGGGTGAAGAATCCCAGCAGCCGGCATCGCCAGGACGAAAAACCAGACCATCCGGGAAAGGGAAGGCCAAACCTACCCTGGCCACCACCGGATGGTAAGCAACACAACATGATTGTATCTACCAACCTCCAGTAAGCAAATGCCCCAAGAGCCAGGAGTGATGCAGAAGGGAGATGCCTGACAAACACATTGCAACATCTCTCGGGCAGGAGCACGATCACTAGCTCCAAATGCCCAAGGATCAGCTGGGATGAACCACTCACCTGGGCCTCTCCCTGCACCCACGCTATCTGCAAAGCTGCCCACACACAGCTGCTTCCAGCGACAAACCCTGGCACCTCCAGTCCCCCAGAGCTGTATAAACAAAAGGCCCCCTGGCATTTGCAAAATCCTTACAGCCTTTAAGGGGCTCCCAGCTTTGTACCCCTACCCTCCAGGGGCTGTGGAGCAGCTTGGATTTGATGCCACGTGGTTTTTGCACCCAGCCTTCGGGGGAGCAGGGATGGGGTGACAGCGCTGGGTTTGATTTAGCTATCGCTGACTCACAGGGGTGGAGGAGCTGCCAGTTTGCACTTAATTGGATTCTATTTTTAATTGCAGTTAAGGTGCCCAGAGCTCAAGATGGAGGGGGAGCGGCGTGGAGCATGAACCTGAAGCAATTCTCTGGGCAACTGCAAAGAGCCAGCACAGCCACCCTGGGGCTCCATACCAGGCCCGGACCCCTTCTCTGGCCCTGTCCTGCCTGGATGAACAATCATGTCACATCCTCTATCAGGCTGCGAACCAAATGTCTGATTCATTTTGACTGTCACAGCCCCTCCATCGCTGTTGTGCCCCAGCACAAGGCTGGCAAAGGCCCGCCAGGCGGACAATGACCCGATGAGGCAACGTTACTGCATGAGATTAGATCTCTCTGGGCCAAAAGCACATGAGGGGGGCGGATCCGCATCGGATGCATTTCCCCAAACCTCTCCCAGGAAAAGAAGTTCTGCAAACGGGACCCAGCCCCAGCCCACCCCAGGTCTGCCATCAGCTCCTAGGGGTGCCCGTGTCCCTGGGGCTCTGCTTTGATTTAGGGCTGTGCAGACTGCAAAGTCCAGGAGAAAAAGCAGGTTTAGCAAAGGTTTAAAGACACCTTTCCTCCCCCCATTTGCTATCTTCAACTTCCCGGCCCGTGCATTGCTGATGGAAGATGGGCCTGACACAGCCCCTGACGGCGGTACTCCCTGCCGCAGGAGAGAGAGCGGGGCGCTCCCCGCCTGTGCCCTAAATGCAAAGTCTGTCTCTTCTCGGTGTGGGGGGGTTGAAAAAGCAAACTGAGCTAACAACACTGCAGGGCCGTATTCTGGGCTGGATGCCTCCTGCTGAGGTCACCTGGAGCCACTCCATCCCTGCCTCTGGCCGGGCTCCAGCAACTCGGCAGCTCGCAAGTCGCCCCGCCACCTTTACGCAGCGCGTCCCATTTCCAAACCCACTGAGCAAACACCCTCTGCCCGCGAGCGCGGTGAAAAAGCTGCTTTGCAGACAAATGAAAAGCAGCAAAGAAACCTGTTCTTGGAAAGATGAGAAACGGGGGGGGGGAGGGGGGCGGGAGTGAAAAATGCCGCCTCCCAGGGTTAAAATCACACTACTGGTCGAGGCAGCCATGCATGGCTGCTGTTTACTAGGCTTTCATTTGGAGACCGGGGACTGCTCGCAAAGAAAAGTTTTTAACCAAAAGGAAGAAGAAAAGAGCAGGGGGCAGGGAAAGCTGGAGGGGAAGGGGTCCGAGGCAGAAGGGGGCTGGTAAAGAGGGGATCCAGGCAGCTGCAGAGACCAGCCTGCTCCAAAAAACAAGTGCTGCCTTTGCAAAACCCTCTCCCTGCCCCTGTGTCTCCCAGGGAAACCAGAAGTTGGCTCCTCTCCCTCTTCCCAGCCTCCCTCCTCCCTGAAGCCCCTTGCAAGGGCTGGGGCCTGGGGAAGGTTTGGGGGGGAACAGGGTTAGGCGCTGAAAGAAGGGACTGACCTGGCTCTGCCTCCGCCTGCCGCCTCCTCCCTCTGCCTCCTCAGGGAGGGAGGCTCTTGCAGGGCACCGGAGAGGAGGGGCGGGCGGAGGGAAAGGCCTTCCCAGAATTGGACGAAGAACCGCGGCATGTGCACACGCACGCGGGGAGCTGCAGCACGGGTACCCCTTCCTCTCCCCCACAGCTGCCCTCCCTGCCTCCCCCCGAACTCCCCATTGCCTTCCTCCCCCTCTGTGGCCCCTGCCACACTTCCTCCTTCGTTTTCTCCATGCTCGGACTGGGCCCCCCTCTCCCACTGGGATTTATTGCCTGCGGTGGGCTCCCCGCTCACCCCCAGTCTCTGTGCGAGACGAGAGGCATTGACCTTGGGAATGCCCTGGCTTCGCGCGGGGGGGTTACCATCCAGCATTTCTCAACCCGTGGCTCGCAATGCAAAAGTTTATGAAAGGATGGCCAACCGCGGCGGACAAACGTGACTGTCACTTCAGGAGTAACGTAGTTGGTATTGCTGTGAACATTTTCAGGTTGGCATCGATTTCTGTCTCGGCAATAAAGGCGGCGGAGCTGCATTAACTTGTAGTCTTTACTTGGAGCCAAAATACCGGTGTGTTTTCTACTGGGTCAGGACTGGCCATTGATGGTCAAGGGTTACAAAAAGGGGTGAGAGCCACTGCCACGTTGGCCCCATGCAGGCTGGAGGGGTTTGGGTGGGGCTGAGAAACCCCCCAGGGTCTTGGCTGGAGGGTTGGGGTTGGGGTTAGGGTTAGGGTCTGCAGCTGGGGTCTGGGGGATTCCTGTCCGCACGGGTGACTGGGCTCTGCTTTAATAGAGACCCACTGGAGATGGGGAAGCTCGTGGAAACCCAGCGACAGCCCCGGCAGTGTGAAGGGCAGAGGTTTCACTTCTCCCTCCCTGCCCCCCTGCACCCCGGTTTCCTGCTGGTTTCTCGTCTGGCACCGAGAGGGGATTTTCCTGTGACGGGCGGTAAGGGCTGATTACCTTCTTTCCCTTTGCGGGCTGCAGTATGGACTATTTTAATCGAAGCCTTCGAGGTGCGGGGGAGCCCCCCACCGGGCTGACAGGTCTGCTAAAGCCCCAGCTCCTGGATTCATGTGCTTATGAAACCGTCCCTGCTTTTGCTTCTTTAAGTACACTTCTAGCACACCAGGCTGCAAGAGAAAGCAGGGCTGAGTGCACCCTAATGGCTCCAAACCACAGGCCTCAACGCACCAAATGTTATTATCTGTTCCTCGGGATTTCCCAGCTCTCCCTGTCTAGCTGATGGGGTTGGCGGTACTGGTCTTGGCAGGGCCTGGCACTGTACAGACAGAGGGTGCAGGCTGTACCGCTGCCACAGGCCTCAACACATGAGCAGACGCCCTCACCGGGCCTGGAAATGATCCAGTTCCTTTAAGTAGCGCCGTGTGTTTACTCCGAGCCCAGCCTGTCCACATGCGCCACACCAGAGCATTGTGGGCAATTCTAATTATAATAATAATTAGAATTATAATACCACCTCACTGCTCATTCCCATGAAAAGGTAGGCAAGTCTCATTAGCCCCATTGTACAGATGGGAAAACTGAGGCACAGAGAATTTAGGTGACATGCCCGGGGATGTCCAGCTGAGCCAGTACCAGATCTTAGCTCCCCAGAGCCCCAGGCCTGTGAACCCCACCTCCAGCTCCCCCCAGTCTCCTAACAGGCCCCCAGAGCAGGGGTCTCTTGGAAGAGCTACCCACGCACCCGCACGAGAGGTACAGTCTCCATCTCTTTCCCCGTCCTGTGTGAACCACATACAGTGCATTTTAATGCCTGGACAAGCAGCCGCCCTGACACCTCGGTGTGGCCTAATGAGAGTCTTGAACAGGTTGCCCCAGTTTTACCTCGAGAGAGAAGCGCCTCACATTATGGAGGGGCAGGGACTTCGCCTGAACATTTCCTGCTCCTCCTGCATTTGACCCCTGGAGAGAAGGGGACAGAGGGTCCGGTGTGCTCACCCTTCACACCGCTTTCTGCACCCGGTGGGGTTACAAGCATGTCAGGGCAGCAGAGGGTTGGGCACACATCGGGTGGTATATGTGTGTCTCTGTGTTGCATGAGTGCAAGAATCACGGCCATACAGCAAGCAGGTCCAGCTTCCCCACACACTGGCCCTGGAGGACCCAAGCTCTCTCACAGTACTGCCAATGGGGGTGGCACTTGTAGCCACCACGATGCTGGCTCTGGGATACACATCCGGTGGCTGAGACCCGCCAACTCATTCTGCCCCGTCACCCAAAAGCTGTGTAAACAGGGAGCGGATGGAGGGAAGACCTCAGTCCACCTCCTCCCTATATTCACTTAGTTCAGGACCCAGCCAGACAGCCTCCCTAATTAAAAACCAGCTGCAGCACCAATTAATTTTTCATTGTTACAGGCTAGTGAGGCTTTCTGGCACCCTCTGGTGGCCAATGCAACTTCTCAACGTCCCCATGGCCGGCTTGGACCTGGTGGGGCTTGGTGAACAGACCAATTTCCGGACAGACACTGCAGGGTGCAGTGTCCCGCCAACATAAGAGGTGAGTGGAGACATCTTTGTCCTCCAGTTCAGCAGTCCCATTGGAAAAGCCTTGGTCTGGATATGGAGACGGAGAAGCCTGGACAGGGAGGGAAACTGGGTGCGGTAGGGCCTGGCCAAGGAACGTGGCTCGGGGTCCAGGCTGGCTGCTGAGGAGGTGAATGGGATGAGCGGGTGGATGGGGAGCCCGAACCTAAACATGTTAAGCTAACATGTTTAATGATTTCTTTGTCTCTGTCTTCCTAAGTAGGGACCAGAACAGCCACCTCCCTGCTGGACCCGGGGGAGGCACACCTGGGCCACGGGTTAGCGTGGAACTAGTTAGGGGGCTTCTGGAGGGGCTGGACATGTTTAAGTCAGCTGGCCCAGACGATCTCCACCCTAGAGTCCTTAAGGAATTGCCTGAGGTCATTGCGGGACCCCTGGCGTGGCTGTACGAGCACTCGTGGTGCTCTGGGGAGGTGCCAGAGGACTGGAAGAGGGCCAACGTGGTCCCCATCTTCAAAAAGGGCAGGAAAGAGGACCCAGGAAACTACAGGCCAGTTAGCCTTACCTCGATCCTAGGCAAGCTGTTTGAGAAAATTATGCTGGCACACATCCAGGAGGGGCCAGTGGGGGATTTCATGCTTAGGGGCAACCAGCACGGGTTCATCAGTGGCAGGTCCTGTCAGACCAACCCGGCGGCCTGCTACGACCAGGTCACCAAATCCTTAGATGCAGGGCAGCAGTGGACGTCGTCTTCCTGGACTTCCGGAAGGCCTTCGACACTGTCTCTCACCCCGTTCTCATTAAGAAACTGGGGGCTGTGGTGTCGACACCCACAGTCAGATGTGTCGCCAACGGGCGGGAGGGCCGCACCCAGAGAGCGGTGGTGGACGGGTCGTGTTCGACCTGGAAGGACGTGGGCAGTGGGGTCCCCCAGGGCTCAGTCCTCGGGCTCAGTCCTCGGGCCCGTCCTCATCAGTGACTTGGACGAGGGGTAAAAAGCACCTGTTCAAATTTGCTGATGACACTAAGATGTGGGGGGATGTGGGCACGCTAGACGGGAGGAATAGGCTGCAGTCGGATCTAGCCAGGTTAGAGGGCTGGGTGGATGAGAACAGGATGGGATTCAACACCTACAAGTGCAAGGTGCTGCACCTCGGGAGGAACAACCAGCACCATACCTACAGGCTGGGAACTCCCTTCTTGTCAGGGCAGAGGCAGAAAAGGATCTTGGAGTCATCACTGATGCCAAGTTGAACACGGGCCGGCAGTGTGGGGACACGGTCAGGAAGGCCGACCGCACCTTGGCATGCATCCACAGATACATCTCGAGCAGGTCCAGGGAGGTGATCCTCCCCCTCTGTGCGGAGGACTGTGTCCAGTTCTGGGCACCGCACTTCAGGAGGGATGTGGCCAGCATGGAGAGGGTCCGGAGGAGGCCACTTGCATGGTCGGGGGCAGCAGGGCAGGCCCTACGAGGAGAGGCGATGGGACCTGAACCTGCTCAGCCTCCACAAGAGAAGGCCGAGGGGGGATCTAGTGGCCTGTTACAAACTAGTCGGGGGGATCAGCAGGCATTGGGGGAGTCCCTGTTCCCCCGAGCACCTCCAGGAGTGACCAGGAATAACGGTCACAAGCTGGCAGAGGGTGGATTCAGACTAGACATCAGGAGGCGCGACTTCACGGTCAGGGCGGCTAGGATCTGGATCTGGACCCAACTTCCAAGAGAAGTGGTGCTGGTTCCTACCCTGGGGGTGTTTAAGAGGAGGCTGGATGAACACCTTGCTGGGGTCGTTTGAGCCCAGTACTCTTTCCTGCCAGGGCAGGGGGTCGGACGAGATGATCTGCTCAGGTCCCTTCCGACCCTAGGAACCATGAAACTATGAACCCTGGAGCACTGGGCCGAGGTGGGGGGGAACTAGCACCAGGATAACCTCCACCCTCAATGCCCTGTAGTGCCCAGGTGATAACATCCCTGGGATCTAATTCCCTTGGACGTATTGGTCTGTCTGGTGCCCGACCCTGGGCTCCCCAGATCTCACTGGCACTGGCACTGGCACCTGCACCCAAGGTGTCGGGGATTGGGGGACTCTACCCTGGTCCTCTCTGAAGCAAAGCAGATGGGCTTGTGGTATTTCTGGGCCGATCCCTGGGTCCTGATTCTGCACGGGGTCCCAGGGCCAGCTCTGGGTGCATGGCATCTGGGCAAGAGGCGTGGGCTGCCAGCCCGGGGTCAAATGCAAACCTCCAGGAGGAACATGACGCATAACGCAGGGAGAGCGCATCACAGCCGGGGAGGTAGGTATCACGGGGAAGACCCTACTAAGCTTGCAAAGACTGCCACCCCTCACTATGCTTTCATTGCCTCTCTGTGCCCCAGACCTGGCTGCCAGTTTACAGACCCACTGTAGGGAGAGCTACCGATCCAGTCCCTCGAGAAAATGATACTATCCTATGGTGCCACATGCCACGCACTCCTTGTTTTTGGGAAGTGGAACGTAGGGGGGGAAAGGGTTAATGGTGGACTCTACCCCCACCCCTGCTTCCTGCCCGAGAAGCCATACTGCAGCACAGCGTCTCCATGCTTCTATTCCAGCGAATTAAAAAACAGCCTCCCTGCTTAAGACACGCACGCTAATTTTTGGGGGGGCTGGTTTCTTTTCCTTGTGCATGTTCCTCCAGGAAATACGGTAAAACAGGGTCGGGGTCCTTGGATGAGGGGCCTGCTTCTGCAATTGGGTGTAATGTTCATGGCAGCCCTAAGAAACCGGGGAGCCCATGGAGACAGATCCCCATCCGGAAGAGACCAGGTAAGCTGGGATTTGCTCCTGTACCCCGGCGCAGGGTCGCGGGCCTCATAAGGCAGAAGAGGTGGGTGTTTGCAGCAGGGGACTGGTAAGGCCAGAACCTGGGCAGGAACCAGGTTGAACCCTGGGGAAGGGAAGGCAGTGAACTGAGGATCTACACCCCCAAGCCCCTGGGAACAGGCAAAGTCTAATAGAGAAGCTGAGGCTAAGGCCAGCCCGAAGCCACTCGTGCATCCAGGGTGTCCAACCCCTCTGTGCCTCTGCAAAGGGCAGCCTAGCCCGCCCCATTCTCCTACAAGCCTGCCTCCCAGGAGCAATCCTAGTAGCTTTGTAGCCCACCAAGAGCTCAAAATTAGGCGCAAGCTATCAGGAGAGCCTGACCCACTCCAGCGAGAGCAACACTGGCTTCACCGCCTGCGCAGTGGAGGAGGTGTAGTCCCAGGCCACGGGGATCCAGGTGACCATCCCCTGGACCGGAGGCTGCACAGTCAGAGCCCAGCACTTGCTCCTGGGTCCTGCCTGAAGCCTCCCAGGTGCACTCCCAGGAGCTCTCCTCTCCGACAGCATCCCTTCCAGCTGACCAGACACAGACCTTGGCCTTGGCGGCTCACGCCTCCTGCCTCACGCTCCACCGAGCTCACAGCGGGGCCTTGGGCGGAAGAGCAGGGCGCAGCCTGCATTAGCTCTGTATTCAGGACACAACCAACCATGCCCCCACCTCCTTGGTAGGGCCGGCCACCCCGTGCAGGGCCGATGGGGCGGGAAGGAGACGCTGAGCCACAGCCTTCGCCCAATTTACTCGTTTAATTCCTAAATCCGCTCCTCCGGCTGGAGGTACAAAATCTCCTCCCCTGCCCCGCCATGGATGAGCAGGCTTCCAAACCCAGAGTCAAGGCCTCAAACATAAGAGCCGCCCACCCCGCCTTCCCCACACACCCCGGGGAACCGGGGCCCGACCCGGGCCAGTCCCAGTCGGAAAAGGCAGTTTCTAAGTGTTTACACGAGAGCAGAGGAAACCGCAGACCACAACACGGGGAGCGCGCGGCCGTCTGGGACCACCTGTCCCGCTCCGGCCAAGCGGGAAGGGGAGGTGGGGATTTCTCGGCCCGGGTGGGGGCTCCATCCCTACCCCGCCCCGCGGCGGATCCCCCAGCAGGCTGCGGCGGTCCGAATCCATCTGAAGGTCACTTGGAGTTTGCCCCCAATGGGGGGGTCCTAGTCCACATCCTCCCACCCTCCGGGGATCGTGCCCCCTGCCCTCTCTCCCCCATCCATGCCTGGCTCTAAGGGGGCTCTGCTGGTGCATGGAGAGGGTCAAGGCGGGTCGTGCCCCTGCAAGACCCCGTGAACATACCTGGGTCTCGCTTCAGGCCACAGGGATGCACAAGGCAGCGCCATCCCCCAGGTACCCCCCAGGGACAAGCCGGGCTCGGGCTGAGGAGAACCCATCAAGGGGAAGGATGGTCACCAGCTGACGAGACAAAACGTGGCCAATGGCGCCCAAGTGCATCGGCCGGCAGTGCGTGAGCACGCGGGAGCGTGCACGGTGTGAGAGAAAGAGAGAGACACGAACTGCATGGGATACACAGACAAAATAAACCCAGTTGGGTGGGGGACGGGCGGGGGGCACGCGCAAGCGAGGGGGGGCAGCGCAGCCTAATTCACGCTGTCTTCGTCGCTGGCTTCACCCCGGTCGTCTTTGGTCTCGGAGAGCGCGCTCTCGTCGATGTGCTCCAGGGAGTCGGCATGCTGGATGGAGAGCTCGGAGAGCGCCACGGCGGGCAGCGTGCTCTGCTCGGGGAACAGCCAGGGCTTGAAGTGCGGGTTGTGTTTCTGCTTCCAGTCGGGGTATTTCAAGCAGGCTTTGTACATCTTCTTCATGGCCTGCAAGCGGGGGGAGCAGAGGAGAAAGGGGTTCAGACCTGCGGCTGGGAAACAGCGGGAGACTGGTGGGAGGGTGGAGGCGATGCCTGCCCCAGCTCAGAGCCCCTACAGCTCCCCATGTCCCACACAGAGACGAAGAGGGGCTACCAAAAGGGTCAGGGAGATTCCCCACCTGATCAAGGATGATGAGGCAAGGGTTTAATTAAAGCAGGGAGTCAGCAGCAGGCGTCTCTGGCTGCTGTTTCAGGGCCCAGGGTGGGTGGTGAAAGAGCTTTTGGGCTGATGGAAAGCAAAAGCCACCAACCAACAGCAAAGACGATGGGACGTTCGTGCTCTGAACTCGTGGAGCTCCCTGCCACAGGACGCTGGTGGCTTCCCCCAGGGCCGTGGAGGAAAGGTCCTTGGAAATGTGGTCTCCAGCCTCCGAGTCGGCTGCAAGGAGCCATGGGAGAGGAGCGGGGTGAACGTGCCCTGTTCACTCTCCCTCTAGGCACTCACTCTCTGCCAAGGCACGAGACGGGATAATGGGCACGATGGACCCGGGGGCCGAGCACGCCAGGACCTCTGGGAGGAGAAGGAGAGCGCGCAGAAGGGAAGTCAGGCGTGTCCAACTGACTCCGGACACTCACCTTCGGAGCCAGGAACTGCGACGACTTGTTCACCACCCACTTGGGCAAGGAACCTGAGCAACAGAGACAAGGGCATGAGGCACAGCGGTGAACCAGGCCAAGGGGGGGCATCACGCAGACAAGCAGCGAGGGAGAAAGCGGGGGGGGGGGGGGGGGGGGGGGGGGGAATCCAGGCTCCAGTGAGCCCTGAAGAAGTGCAGAAGAGTCACAAAACCCATTTTGTTCTACCCCAGACACAGTGCGGGGTCCCCACAAATGCATCCTTTCAAGGTTTTCCCTTTCTCCCTGCCCTTTCTATTTAACCCGGGCCTCTTGGCTGAAGCATACCCAAAATCCTGGAGCCGTTCTGGTCCCCTGAGAGGCCTGGCTTGAGTGAATTTGCCAATAAAAATTGCTGCTGGGTCTGGTTCCATGGCAGCTTTTGAAGCACTGAGGTCCCTTCCAACCCTACCAACTATGAAACTATAAAGAGGCCTGAGGATATGGCCGCAGCAGCGTCTCTGGCATGTGCAGTCATTCTCCAGACAGCTGGGATTTGTGTCTGCAGGCTGTAAGCTGGCAAGATTGGGCTTTTAAGCTCTCTGCGTGAATCCCTGGGCCTTTCCCCATGCACTGGGTGCATGAAGCCTTGTGTAGCCTCCTGCACCGCTTCTCTCCCGGCGGGTTGTGCCCTTGGCAAGTTTGGCTCGGGAGACTCAGGTGGGGGCAGGCGATGGCAGAGAAAGGGTCAGGAGTGAGGATGGAAGAGGCTGGC
This sequence comes from Crocodylus siamensis, assembly GCF_052110815.1. NCBI lineage: Eukaryota > Metazoa > Chordata > Crocodylia > Crocodylidae > Crocodylus > Crocodylus siamensis. The sequence continues at coordinate 418,623,477 of NC_143395.1, read as the reverse complement.
AGGAGCTGGGGATCTCCCCCACATTAGGGAAAGAGGAGAACCAGCAACTCAGGCTGGGGTGGGTGGATGAAGGCATCTAGGGTCCGGCCTAGCGGGATGATAGGATGTGCTAATGCCGCTCAATATGACCGGGCATGGGAAAGAGGTGGCTGAGCAGCCTCTGCCTTCCTGCACTGCCTCCCAGCTGCATCCGTACCTTTGGGGTCCACCTGGGCCAGGTAGGTGAGGGCACAGTTGGTGGCTCCTTTGCCCTGGATCCAGTAACCCGTCAGGATGGAGACGGCTCTCACCATGTCTTTCCTCGGAGGGTATTTCTGCACGGAAGGTAAAGCAGACAGACCCGGGCTGAACCTGTGCCCTGGTCTGGGCAGGACCAGCGAGTGGCTCGCGCCCTATCTGCTGGGCACCCAGGTGGCCCAGAGCCAGAATTCAAGGCAGCGACATTACATTGGCACGTTGCTCCCAGAGCAGGGGGGGATCCCCAGGGCAGCGGGGTCACGAACGGGGACCACTTGAGACAGGGAAAAGCAGGTATCAGCTGAGCTCCTCTTTGTCACGTGGGCGGATCTAGGATCTAGCAAAGCAGGGGGCACGACCCCATTAAACACAACACGCATTTTCTCCAGTCACAAGAAGCTTAACAAATAAGTACGGACCTAAAGCTAAATTATTCAATTTAAGATTGAAGGGGGGGGGAAAAAAAAAAAAACCAACAACCTGGATTGGAACGTGCACTCATTTGCTATTTCATATATTAGGTGTAAAAACATAACAAACTACACAAAAACAAGCTAAAGATGTTGCTTCGTTGGTCCTGGAGTACATTACAGTCAAACATACGTCTCTCTTCCTGATGTACCTAACAAAATCAAGCCTTCTTGAGCATCTGGACAATGCCTGTGGCAGGAAGCCACCTTTGTTTCTCGCCAAAATCTCTGCCCTGTCACAGTGTGATCAGGACGGGCCCAGCAGAGGAGACGCACTCTTACCCTAGCCCGTTAGGTAACCTGAGCTGGCTGCAGTCCTGAGGGAGGGGGCAAACCGGCTCCCTCTGCCTAGGGGACTGGCATCACCTACCTGGGGGAGGGGCATCTACCTGGTGGGCTGGAGTCTGCCCGGCAACTAGTGATGTATTTCAAATTGGTTGGCCGACAGCCAACCGGAGCTGGCCTCCACTGGCCCAGGTGAATGAGGTCACAGAGGCTATATAAGTTAAGACTGCCCAGGAGGAGGAGGCAGCAGCCATGCGTTAGAGAGGAGCTTTACCATCTGAAACTGGCTCTCTCGCCCATAACTCATGAGCGAGGAACGGCCTGCCTCCAGAGGGGATCTCCACCAGCCTCGGGAGGATGCTTGTGAGTAAGCGACTCGAGATCTGGGTAGAGATCTAGCTGGCAGTAACTCAGATGTGTGACCCAAAGGCTACCTCAGCCACACTGTTTGCTCTATGGGATTTCTATGATATTCTTGATCTTGTACCCTACTTTCACCCTACCCCTGTAATCAATACAGTTCTCCTTTGTGACCGGTGTGGGAGACTTATTGAGGGGTGGGTCTAAATTATGCCTACGAGGCCCCTTAGGTCTGCAGACTAAGGGATATTTTCCTTTTTGGCCCCCGACTTGGGGAAGTACCCCAAGTGCCTGTACCGGGTCGAGTACCCGTAGGACTATTAGGCCTGTGTTTCCCCGAGGACACAGGGCCGAGACAGTCCCTTCTCGGGGTGGTGGCAGCTTACATTACCCCCAGGCTAGCGAGGGTGCTCCAGGAAGGGGGTCAGCTGGACGCGAGACACCCCTAGGGAGACACTCGGAGCCAGGAAGGGGGTCGGGCGCAGGGGGGTGGGCAGCTCAACGCAGGAGCGCCCCCTACTGGCCCGCCACTCGTGGTGGGAGCCATGGGATCTGAATACCCTGCTGGTTTTACAGGCATAATTTGGGAAGAGGAATAGAGTCACTGAAATCCCTTGAGCAAACAATTTCTAATCTGGCATCAGGTTGACTGGATAGTGTAGATAGCCAGGAGGGCGGACGAGTATGTCCAAATGACCGTGCCCGAACTAAAAGAACTAGAGGAAGGGACAGGCCTTCAAGTGAAGAAAGGGCTGAAGAAGGAGGAGCTGATTAAATTCCTGTGCAACAATGACTCAGCCACAGAGCCCCCTTCACGCACGCCAACTCCTGAGTCCTCCCCAGGATCACATCCCCGCACGCCAAGTCCACAGCCCTCCGAGGGATCACCCCTTATGGAGGAGCACTTGGAGGTTGCAAATGCAGCTAGAAGCTGAGGAGCGACAGAGCAAGCTCAAGTATGAGCTACAGTTGAAAAAGATGGAGCTGGAGGCAAAAAGGATGGAGTGGGAGGTCCAGTGTGAAGAGGCAGAGAGAAAGAGGGAACACCAGCGCCAAGAGGCAAGGCTCAAGCGTGAGGCGGAGGCCCAAGAGGCAGAGGCCAAGCGCAAGCACGAAGTAGAGGTACTCCGTCTGCAGCCCAACAGGGGAGATGCAGGCCCCCTACAAGCACCTGGGGGGACACCCCAAAGCGAACTCCCCAGCCTTCTCTCGCTACCAACCCAGAGACGATCCTGACGTGTTCCTCAGCATCGTCGAAAGGCCAGCCCGATGGTGGAAGGTGCCTGAGGAGGAGCTCACGATGCACATGGCTGCTCTGGTAGAAGGCGACGGTCCTGAACAGCCTGCCCTCGGATGCAGCTGATGACTATGATGCCTTTAAACAGGCCGTGTCTTCAAGGTTCAAGTTAGGACCGGATTATTTCCAGAAAAAAATTCTGGCATATCCGCCCGCAACCCAAGAAGTCAATGACTGATTTTGTGGCCCTGGTGTGGGACACGCCCCTTAAATGGGCAGACGGAGCAGAGCCAAGGCTGACACTAGAGAGAAGCTGCTCCATCTCACAGCGCTGGACCAATTTTATTACCGCTGGCCGAGGGAGATTAAAACCCTAGTCAAGGACAGGGGCCCCAAAACCAGCCCTGAGGCCGCTGAAATTGCGGATCAGCTGTTGCTTAATCGTGAGGGGTCAGACAAGAGGCCTCCCTACTCTGAGAAGGAACAGAAAGGGGTCCAAAGAGGGGGGAGGGCCAGGTCCAAAAGGGGAAAAGGGGCCATCCCAGACCAAGTGTAAGGAGGCCCCTGATTCGACCAAACCTCCCAACTGGGAAAAGAGGGGGTGCTATAACTGCGGGGAGCCGGGCCACATCAAGCCCAACTGCCCAAAGTTAAGCACCAAACCCAAGCCCGTCAGACATGCAACGGCTGTACGCAGTGAGGGGGGAGACCCGAGCCCCTCCGAGGGGCGTGCCTGTTGCTACAGGATCACAAACCCAGGGGAGGTGATGGCCCCCACCGGACCAAGATAACGGTCAATGGGAGAACCCTTATTGGGGAACTGGACACGGGGTCCAGCGTGACATTAATCGATGCCAACCTAGTTTCACCTGCAAATATAATCCCAGGGAGGACCCTTACCATTCAAGGGGTGGGGTCTCTGCCATTTGAGATACAGGTAACCCGGTCACCCATCGAGCGGAGAGGCTGTGCAATGTGCATAGACCTGGGTGTGCTGGAAGGGGCTCCGGTCCCCATCCTGGTGGGACGGGATATCATCGATCTAGAACTCCTGCACCGGGAGGTGGACCAGGCCCTAGAGCTAGACCCCTACTGCACTAACACAGTGACACATCTGCAGAGCAGAAAGGCTAGAGGGGGAGGGTTAGAAACTCCCCAAGAGACAGCTGCATCATTGGCTGCCCTGGGAGAGGCCCCAGCGGAGGGTGAACACACACCAGTCCCTGAAGGAACTAGCAACCCTGAGGGTGGGTTAAGTGACAGTCCCAGGGAGGTGTCTAGTCCATCAGTGGCAGAGGGAGGCAAGCCTCTCAGGGAGGAGTCCAAGGAAGTCCCTGGGGGGGAAGGCGCACTCCCTGCAGGAGCCCCCGAACTCTCTGCTGATGGCTTAGCCGGGCGAGAGGAGTTCAAGCAGGAGGTTCTGGGGGACCCCAGCTTGGAAGACCTCCGGCAGATGGCTCAGGAGCAAGAGACCAAGTTCACCCCAGAGAAGAGGGAGCACGAGGTCTGGGATAAAGGACTTCTCTGTTGGTTGTGGTTGCCAAAGAACCATGCCGAGACCTGGGAACCCCATCACCAGATCATAGTACCTTGTAAATACAGACAACAATTGCTCTCCATGGCTCACGATTCATCGTGTGCTGGTCACATGGGCAGGGAACAGACACGCCGGCGGCTGCAGGCAAACTTTTATTGGCACAAAATTGCCCAGAATGTGACGGACTTCTGCCGATCCTGCGAGACATGCCAGCGGAAGGGCAAAAGTGGGGCAAGATCGAGGCCATTAAAGACTGGCTGCCTCCACAAACCAAGAAGCAAGTCAGAGCCTTCCTTGGCCTGGCCGGATATTACAGACGGTTTGTCCCGGGATTTGGGGCGACAGCGGCTCCCCTCCGTGAGCCGACCAAGAAGGGCAGCCCTGATCCGGTGGTCTGGAGGCCGGGGTGCCAAGAAGCATTCGACACCCTAAAGGCCGCCCTGGTCAAACACCCGATCCTGAAGGCACCGCTCTTTGATGAACCCTTCCACGTCGCCACGGACGCCTCCGACGCGGGACGAGGAGCCGCACTCCTACAAGAGCACCAAGGGACGCGGCCCCCCGTGGTGTACCTCACCCGGAAGTTAATCCCTCGGGAGCGAAACCTGTCGTCTATGGAGAAGGAGTGTCTGGCAATCGTCTGGGCACTGAACACGCTGAGGCCCTATCTATGGGGGCAGCCGTTCACCGTCCTACCGGGCCGTGCCCCACTGCACCGGCTGCAGACAATGCAAGACTCCAATGCCAAGCCGCAGCGATGGGCCCGGCAGCTTCAGGAGTTCGACGTCACCGTCGAGCACATCCAGGGAAGCCAGAATGTGAAAACAGACGCCCTGTCACGAAAGGACTCTGGGTAGGGGGTCGGATAGACTCAGACCCACTTGAGAGCGCTCTGGTGGGGGAGTTCCTGAACATGCTATTATATTTTATATGTGTTATTGTGTTGTGTAATTTCTCTTTAGGTGTGAAAGACGACACTTCCAAACAAAGCATGCTTGTATCCATAGCTCTATAAAGCTAGGGGTCCAAGTTTTTAAAGGGGGGGAGGGGGAGAAGTGTGGCAAGAAGCCGTCTTTGTTTCTCCCCTAAATCTCTGCTCCATGACAATGTGATCAGGACAGGCCCAGCAGAGGAGACGCACCCTTACCCCATCTCTTTAGGTAACCTGAGCTGGCTGCATTCCTGAGGGAGGGGGGAAACCTGATCCCTCTGCCTAGGGGACTGGCATCACCTACCTGGGGGAGGGACATCTACCTGGTGGGCTGGAGTCTTCCTGGCAACTAGTGATGTACTTCAAATTGGTTGGCTAACAGCCAACCGGAGCTGGCCTCCATTGGACCAGGTGAACAAGGTCACGGGCACTGTATAAGTTAAGACTGCCCAGGAGGAGGGGGCAGCAGCCATGCGGGGGACTCACACTTAGAGAGGAGCTTTACCATCTGAAACTGGCTCTCTCCCCCAAAACTCATTAGCTGGAAACGGCCTGCCTCCAGAGGGGATCTCCACCAGCCTTGGTATGATGCTTGTAAGCTACTCGAGATCTGGGTAGATATCTAGCTGGCAGTAACTCAGATGTGTGATCAAAAGGCTACCTCAGCCAGACTGTTTGCTCTTTAGGATTTCTAGGATATTACTCAATCTTGTACCCTATTTTCACCCTACCCCTGTAATCAATAAAGTTCTCCATTGTGACCGGTGTGGGAGACTTATTGAGGGGTGGGTCTAAATTATGCCTAAGAGACCCCTTAGGTCTGTGGACTAAGGGAGACTGTACTTTTTGCCCCCAGACTTGGGGAAGAGCCCCAAGTGCCTGTACTGGGTCGAGTACCCATAGGACTTTAGGCCTGTGTTTCCCCGAGGACACAGGGCCGAGACAGTCCTTTCTCAGGGTGGTGGCAGCCACGTTACCCCCAGGCTAGCGAGTGTGCTTCAGGAAGGGGGATAGCCAGACGTGAGGCGCCCCTAGGGAGGCACTTGGAGCCTGGAAGGTGGTCGGGTGCAGAGGGGTGGGCAGCTCAACGCAGAAGTGCCCCTACTGGCCCGCCACAGCCTCCAGTGCTTGAGAGTGATGAGCCAGCGTTCTCCCCAGTTCGTATTTCCACGCAGTTAATGTTTTTTGCTAGAGTTACAGGGCTGCAAAATGGGAGCTACGTGACTAGGAGCCGTGGAGACAGCAGCCCTGCAGAAGCGAGCACAGCTGGAGTGATGGTCCTACTGAAGACCACCCCACTGCGATACTTGTGACAGCCGCTACCCAATCCCCCTCAGCTGTATTTTCAGCCCAGAGGATCCAAGCACTCGCCCAGTGGCTGGTCGCCCAAGGAAGCAGCAGTGACAGCCAAGACTCAGGGGACCAGGGCTCATGCTACCAAAGAGCCCCCCTCCATCACCCTCTCCAAAGCTGCAAAACCCAATGTACCCCACAGCTGCACATAGGCAGAGAATTGGGGGCAGGAAGCTGGGGCTCTCATTAAAAGCCCCATGAGATCTTAAGGGAGGGGTGACCCCAACTGTGGTCCCAAAGTCTAGCAGGAACTTGTGCCCACAGCCACCACGTGCTCCCCAGTATCCCGGCCTCTGGGGCAGTCAGCCAGCGCCTATCCAAGCAACCCTGGCTCAGTAAATCCAAGCCCTTGCCCCAGCTCACCCGCAGGCCTTGCCCTCCCGGAGCGCCGGGCACTCACCGGGTGCTTGACGGAGTAGTTCATGATAATATAATCCGTGCCCATGGGCAGCCAGGAGCGGAGGGTGATGACGTCTCTGTTCTTCAGGGGCTTGGGGCACTTCCCTGGCAGGAGAAAGGCAGGGTTTTACAGCAACAACCAGGGAGAATGGTGCTAGACTGCGTCACCTCTGCTCACCCCAATGCACCCATCTGCCCCATTCAAACGCACTCCCTGGGGTCCCTATTCACCACTGCAACAGAGGGTCTCCCATTCCCACAACACATCCTCCTTCTAGGACCCCAATCCAAGCTTTCCATGGAGGGCAATGAGGCCCATTGCTCTTGCCCTCCTTTGCTTGCAGTCCAAAAAGGGACCGAACACGTGCTTGGAGGAAAGGGGCATCAGTCACTATGCAGTAGGGGAATAAAGGGCATGGCTTCTGCATCAGAGCTGTCTGGACCGCCAATGCTGGGGGGGGGGGAATCAGTCTTCCTTCCAGCCTCCAATCTCTGTCCCTGTGTGACTCAGAGGACTAGATGGAGTAAATGGCATTTCTTATGTTCTTGTTCTTACGTTCCTGTCCATGCGCTGGAGAGGCTGCACGGCCAGTGCCCCAGCAGCACGCACAGCCCAGTATGACAGCCAAGTCCTGTACCTGCCCCAGTCCCTTGCCAACCCCTGCCTGGAGCAGCCACCTGCTGCCAGTCACCAGGAGCCCCCATTCTCCCCACACCACCGCCCTGCCTTCCCCTTCCTCCTCTTCCTCACAAGCATAGTATCCCACGTCGGCATTGACTGTCAGCTTCCCGATGTCGAAGGTCTCGATGACATTGGTGTCCCACTTCTTTCGGTACTCAATATCATGCAGCACGTCATAGAGGGTCTCCGCCGCCACGTCCTTGCACTCCATCTGGCACTGCGGGGATAGGCAGGGTCAGAGAGCCACAAAGGCATGGGGGTCGCCCCCTCCCTGCTTCCCTGCTCCCTCCCTGGTCCTACCAGGGCTCATCCTCAGAAGTCCCATTGCCTCTGCGTAGCCTGGCCAGGGGCAGGGAAGCATTGATCCCAGTCTCCTAGAGAACAGGTGTTTCCCCGGGCAGTTGGGGGGACAGGGCTCACTGCCTGGCTCCGCCATCGACTTTGGTGTGTGGCCTTGGTCAAGTCCCTTATCCCTGTAAGAGGTTGAGGGCAGCAGTGCTCAGACTTGAGAGCAACGGGGGGTGGTCAAGACCCCCCTGAACAGGCCAGAACATTGCTTCAGGCCCCTTAAATCCCCTCATGCAGGGACCATCACCTTCACCTCTTCCGAGGGGCTCGATGCAGCTGTCATAGGCTTCGTTTATGGTGGCACAGATCAGCCCAGCTGCTTGGGTGCATCATCGCAGAGACCCTGGCACCAGAGGCTGAGAACGGGCCCCGTGTCTGTCTGGGATGGTCTCAGAGCAGCAGCTGGGCCTGGATAGCCCTGCGGGCCCCCTCCCAGCCCTACAGCTCCGGGACTTGGTCATGAACATGTTGCACACGCTCAGCCTCCACCAAGAAACCACCAGCAGTAATGCAGCCAGTAGTGCAATTATTACACTTGGCTCCCTCTACGCTGGGCTGGGTTTATTAGCCACGTACTCTGGCGCCAGCCCTTCAATTCAACCATCCTTCTCAGAGCTGCAAAATGAACCCCCAGCCTCGAGACGCAGCGGGGCCAGGCAAGCCCCCTTGCCATGAGCAGGCCAGCCCTGAAGCATGGCACAAACTGCTCGGGCCAAGCCTGCTCCCCACAAACAGTCAGCTCCCTATGGAGTCCCTTCTTTTAACACCCAGCATGATCATTGCACTGCCTCGTTTGTGCTCTGCTCCTCTCCCCGAGACGCAAGTGGCTATGAAAGGAGCCCAGGGCAGGCTACACCCCAGCACACCCTATGAATCCTCGCAGGGTCAGGTCAAAAGGCTGGATCACAGGAGCATTGTCCCAGCTGGCTTGTCTCTGCAGCCACAAGAGCGTCTGCAATCAGAGGGCGTCACAGACCACAGCTGGGGATGCTGCATGGGGGAGATGCCTGGATGGGGAAGTCAACAGAGCCAAAGCGTCTTCCCCGTGTAGGAAGAGCTGCCCCCTCGGACAGGGAGCTCCATTATGTAAGCGGTCTCGCACTCTGCATTGACTGAATGTGTTGGCCCCAAAGTCCCATGGAGACTAGTGCAGTGCGGGCATCTTGCTGTGCACCGGTGACATGCGGCCGTCTCTGGGGAGGAACACGGCAGCAGTTTAAGGACGCGGAGCAATGCAAGAGGACCCTTCAGGACAGGAAGTGAAGAATCGCGTCTCCAGTGGGCGAGGAGGGGGTTTAACAGGGACGAATGCAGCTCCCATACATGATATTTGCCCAGCACACCACGAAGAGACCCTCCTCGGCTCAGATCACATGGAAGGATCACTCGCTGCACAGGGCCATCCTCCCAGTCCCCTTGCAAGCGGTGGAAGGAAGGGAAAGGGCTTTGAGGCCCCCACCACCTACCCTCCAAAAACCCTAAGCAGCTGCCTAAAGCCCCCAGCCTCAACATCATTCCCTGGATCAAGCCCGGATTTCGCACCCAAACCCAAGACCAGGCAGCAGGTCTGGGTCAGAGGCAGGCTTCATGGACAAGACCACACATCCCCGGCCCTCCCCGCCCTCTCCTGCAGCGGCAACAGAAAGGCGGACACTTATTCACCCTCAGCCAATCTCGGCGTCCCCTTGCAGAGAGACAGGTGCACGGAGGATGGGGGACTTGCCCAGGGCTGCCAGCAAAGCCAGTGGCAGGGTTGAGCTTAAGTCACAGGCTCACGCTGCAGCTGCAACGCGAGGAGCCAACGCAGCGCCGGGCTCTGCGAGCAGAGCAGGGACACCGTGATTGATCTCTGTGCGTGGCTTTTGTGAGACTGTTCTGGGACACGGCGTCTCCTCTTGAAGGCCGGGAGCAGCCTGCATGATGGATAGCCGCAGAGCCTGGCTTCACCACCCAAGGCACCGGCCGCTTGCCATCTTCGGCCTCTCCTCACCAGTCACATCCCTCAGCCCCCCAACCATTTTCGCTGCCCTCCACTGGACTCTCTCCAATGTGTCCACATCCTTTCTGTAGTGTGGGGGGAGGGGTCCACAGCTGGACACAGGACTCCAGATGTGGCCTCCCAGGGCAGAATAGACGGGAATAATCATTTCCCTCAATCTGCTGGCACCGCTCCTCCCAACGCAGCCCAGGATGCCGGTCGCCTTCTTGGCACCAAGAGCACACTGCCGGCTCCTGTCCAGCTTCTCGCCCCCTGTCCCCCCCAGGTCCTCTTCTGCAGAGCTGCTGCCCAGCCCGTCACCCCCAGCCCGCACTGGTGATTGCTCCGTGCTAAGTGCAGGACTTTGCACTTGTCTTTGTTGAACCTCATGAGATTTCTTTTGGCCCAATCCTCCAACATGTCGAGGCCTCTCTGAATCCTAGCCCTGCCCTCCAGTGCATCTACTACCCTCCCAACTCGGTGCCCTGGGCAGACGTGCTGAGGGTGCCCTTGCTGAGGCTATGACACGCTGCAGAGCAGTTCCCACATGTCGCAGGAGGGGGTGGTGGTGCGCCGATGCTGCCCAGCTTCTTGCAAGGTCTCCAAGGCACAACCTGGAACAGGGATGCTGGTGTACCACTGCGAACAGCTCCAGGTGCATGGGGTCCACAGGGCTATGCAAAGCCAGTCTAGAGCAGAGGAGATACACAGGGAAGCAGAAGAGTCTACATGAGGAAGGGCAAAGGCCAGGGGACAGGCACAGAGTAAACCCATACCCAGGAGGTAGGTGAGACAGGGCTGCTAGCTCAGAGCCAAAGGCACAGATTTGACCCGATAAGGGTGTCAGGGGCCATGGTAGGTCAGGCCAGCAGGCAGAAGGGCAAGAGCTGGCTGCAAAGGAAAGCAGCCCTGATTGCCCCAGCCCCAAGGCAACAGGATGCTGCAAGCCTGACCCCCCCGCAGAGATCCAGGGGCAGCCTTGCTATTCACCGACCAGAGAGGCAAAAGGGGTCCTTCAGCAGAGCGGCGCGTTCAGCCGCTGCCCCCAGCTCCTCCCGGGAGCCAGCTGCACAGCCGAGGCTTGCAGGCATCCATCCCTCTTCCCCCAACTCCCCTGGGAGCCCTCGGCTGGCTCCCTCTGCCCCAGTCCCAGGGGCGTGGATGGTGTCAGCGGCCTGCGCGGCCGGGAGCTGGGCTGGCCCCTTTGAAGCTGGCAGGGACAGCCGGGATGCCAAGGACAGTGTTTTGCTGGCCTGAATCCACTGCCACCATTTTTCATCCCGCTCTTTGATGTCAGCCAGGCAAGACAGGCTTTGATCTCTGGCTGGCAATACCCGCCCCCAACACAGCACAGGCAGCGCGCTTCCCACCGACGCAGCTCTGACCTGGCTGGCCAAGACCTGCCAGGGACAAGCTCCGTATTTCCTACCATGCAGGTGTTTGCCCCAGGAGCTCGGAGCAGCTACACCCGCTGCCTCCATGAGCCTGTCTCTGCAATCAGACGCAGGCCAATGCCGACTCCTCGAGGTGCCAGCCGTCTTTTGAGGGATTTGCAGGCATGCTGTGTAATGCTCGCACACCCCGGAGGGACCTGCTGCATCGTGTCAAGACCACATTTTGGGAGCAGCGGCTGTGTCCTACCCCAGAAAAGGGCTCCTTGCAGCATGCAAGGGGGTTTGGGAGCTGCCCACACATCGGCCTGTATCACTGTCGCTCCATGAGCTATACTGTCCACCACGCTTGCCCCCATTGCCCACAGCTGGCGACTGAGGCCAGAAATGCAAGGAAACCTGCAGAGACCACAGCCCAGTGCAATTGCTTGACCCATCGCTATGCTCAGCGCAGCACCTCTAGGGACCCCTCTGCTAGGAAGGGGCCTGCAGTTTGGTAACGAAGCCCCTCCTGCAGCTGAGAACGGGGATGAGACCCCACAAGCTTGTGTCACGGCCATTAGGGGATGGCAGCATTCAGCTCCTCCCAACCCATGCTGGGTCGCAGCCAGCCGGCGAGAAGAGCCAGGCCGGGTGTCCCGTTACCAGCCGGAGCTCCGGGTCTCAGGTTCCCTTCCTGGCTGGGTTTCGAGCCAAGCCTGTTGTTTCCAGGGGAACTGGGCTCCGTGCGGGACCGGGCTTTGTTCCCACGGAGCTGTGCAAACGGCCTGGCGAACCCTAAGGCTGGCAGGGACCCCAGGGTCGCCCAGTCCAGCCCCCTGGCCCAGCCTCTGCCTGGAGCCCTGGAGGAGGGGATGCCACCATCCCCGTTCTTAAATCCCCGAGACGGGCTCTGACTCCATCCCTGGACAGCAGATTTCCTCCCTCTCCTCCGCATCAGCTTTTCAAGCATTTGGAAACTCCCCCCTTAAGGTCCTCTCCACCGAGCCCAGTTCCTCCCCGCGTCTCTCTATGCCTGGCTTTCAGCACCCTCACAGTCTGCTGGACCCCGCCAAACCCTCTCTGCTTCGCCTGCCCCCAGGATGCAGCCAGCTCTGGGGCTGAGCCCAGCAGCCATGCGTAGCAAGGACTTGACCCCACGAGCAACGTAACTGTGGCATTGACGTCCGACAACACCCAGAGCTGCCACGATGTCCCCGTGACGACCGCAGGCTCCCGGGAGAAGACGGGTGTAGGAAAACCATTGCAACCCGAGCCCCGTTTCACTCAGGCCTCACGTTACAGCGATTTGGCACACGTGTCCAGGTCTGGCCCAGCCTCGGGGAGAGGGGGCGGCCGTGGGCTCAGCTGCCGGCAAGACCCTGAGGGCAGGTCTCCACGGGACCAGTCTGGACAGCTGAGCCACGGGCCCTTCAGGGAGCGGCCTTGGAGGGTAGAGGTTTGCAGGCTCGACTCCAGACCCCTCTGGACTGGGAGGTGTTTGAGGATACGCAGGACAGACGAATGCCCTGGGATGCCCAAGGAGAGCTCGTGCCCAGAGAACAGGAGCAAGGGCAGCCCCACCCGGAGGCAGCTGCTGATAGATGACCCTCCCAGCAAAGAGACCGCAGTGGCAGGCACGGAGCAACATCACCCCCTCCAAGGGGGACTTGCCTGGGCTCCATCCCTGTCTCTGCTACTGAGTCTCTGAGCAGCCTTGGGCTTCTCCACTCCACCCGGCCCCTGCATCGTGGCACAGAGGGACATCTTGCTTGGGCAAGGACCAGTTGGGACGACTGTTTCCATCAGGGGAGGGAGACTGAGCCGGGGAAGAGATGTCCTGCCCACCGGCAAGTCCCATAGACCAGTCCCCTGAACAACGCTCCCTCGTTAGCTAATTGCCAAGCCCCCCCAGAAGGCTCCCTGGCTCCTAGTCTGAGGTTGCAGTCGGAAAGTGTCTATATGGCCTTCTCTACATGCCCTTTCCCATCCCCCGTAATATCACATATATATGGAAACAGGCTTACGCGGGGGGTCTGAGATGAAGACGACTCGGGTAGACACTACACTTATGGCACAATTCACCAGTTAAACACGCCTTACATGGTAACCCAGCCGCACTGTCATTGAATCGACGGCGCAATATGGAATAAGCTGCTAATTTATCACGCAAAATATACGTGACAGCTTCGCAGCGGGTTCTCACTGCGCTGTAAATGGATCGGCTGATGGGCGCACGGCCCCTGGGGCGCTACTTGTCGGGGCAAGGGGAGCCTGATCCCCCTTCCCCAGCGACGCCTCCAGCCCCGTGCACGGAAGAGAGGGGACAGGGGAGAGCAAACGGGGCAGAAGACGACACAGATGCAGCCGGCTCCCGGCAGCAAGCCCCCAGAGCTGTGCACCGCTCGCTGTTTCTGGCGTGAAGTCACACGCCGGAGGGAAGCGGCACCTTCTGACTCGCGAGACGCTGTCGCAGCATCGCCAGGGACCCGATATAGCTCGGCACAGGCTGCGCCCGCGCCAGGCTCGCGGCAGAGATAAGGGGGAAGGGCAGGGCTACGGGGGGCGGCTGGACACGGCATCTTGGTTACATGGGGGCAGGCAGCCCTAACAGTGCCAAGGAGCCCCCTTTTCTGCCCCAAATGCCCACTGACCCTGACCTCCGCTCGCCTGGCTTCACCTCCCCGGGTCGCCCTTGGCCGCGCAGGGGGTTGCATCCTCATCCGCACAGGACCGGCAAGAGGCGCTGGTGCCCCAGCTCATGGCAGCTTTGGACCCGCTGAGGGTGGAGGAGAGGCCTCCGCTCTGGTCTGGCTCATCCCGACACCCACCTCCGAGGCTCAGTAACCATGACAGCAAGATCACTGCTACAGCGGAGGACTGCGAGGAGGAAGAGCGGCATCCTCCCCAAACGAGAAGGGACAGGGAACGACACGCTGGACTAACGAGGCTTGCAGGGGCCCGGAGGGAGAGGGACCTTGTCTTCCTGCCCAACAGGTCTCTCTTCCGGGCGAGGGAGAGCAGCAGGGACGGCCTGAGCTGCGGTCTGCCCGGGGGGACAAGACAGGACCGGGTCGTGGTGTCCTGGGATGGTGGTGGGAGGATGCAGACCGAGGGGAGAGGCAAGATCTGGCCCAGAAGCGCAAGGGGCCACGTACTGAGAGGCGACGGGGCTGGGCTGGCACAGCAGGGCAAGGCTGCTGGCAGGCAGGGGCGGCAGCGGGAGCTCGTCCTTGCTCTCCAAGGTCGCCCCAACCCCTTGGGCACCTTCCAGCAGGAGTAATTGCATGCTGCCTCCGGGCTGCGGCGGATGTGGTCAGCGCCACCCATCCCGCTCCACGCCGGCGGCTGCATCAGCCGCTGGCCACGCGCCCCCCGGGAGCAGCTGCCGCACACCGAGACCCTCCAGCCTGGGAATGCCGGCTGCCGCCACGAGGACCGAACGCAAAGCAAACACAGCACGCACGTTCTTGCCTGGGAGATGCAACAAGCAGACCCTAGTCCCAGGGTACCCGGGGCCTGCGGGCCAGCTTCAGAGCCTGCGCAGACCTGGAGGGCTCTGGGGCCCAAGCCTCCCGCCGGCCCAAAGCCCCTCCAAGCCTCCGCAGCACCAGGGACAGCCAGAGCGCTCTCCTGAAATCCCTTCACGAGTCACACCTCCCACGCTCCTTCACCCCGGCTAAAACCCACAGAAGTTCAGGTGCATGTCTTGAAATAGTTTGGTTTAAAGGGAAACGCCTTCTTTTCTCTTCATTTTGCCTGCCGAGAACAAGGCACACGCCTTTTTCAGAGGCATGTCATATGCCAGTAAATACGGTAATGGGGCTTCAGATGGGCCTGGCTGCATTTCCCTTACTGGCCTGCAGCTCAGATGTCAGCAGGCCCCAGTCACCAATGCTGGCTGCAGACAGGAGCATTTTCCCGGCCCAGCCTCCAGCACACGATGTTGGGGTGCACCCAGGCCCCCAGCCCTGCTGCCGCGGTCCGGCTTCTGCCACCCCCCAGCAGGCAGCAGAAAGCTCGTGCAGCCACACCAGCACTTTCTGCCAGCTCCAACGCTGCTGCCGGGCTGTGCAGGAAGTCCCGGGAGGCTTGCACTTCTGGCACCAGAGCAGGGGTGATGCACGGGACCCTAAGGAGTTTGGACGTCCCTGCACAGATATCCCCTGACACGCGCACAAGCACACACACGCAGTTTACAGATGTGTGCGCGGCGGTAGCACACCGCTGCCATCCCTACCTCAATCAGAGCACCCCCACTGCACAGACCCAGGGCAGGACAGACCCCCCCACCCCTGCCCTCAGAGAGCTCAGAGCCACGGCAGGAGAGGGCAAAACCAGGAGGAAACCCCAAGTCCCTTCAGCAGCAAATCAAGCCCACGTGCCCCAAGTCTGGGCCGCATTTGTGCAGCGCCTGACACGATTTGTGACCAGCAGGTGCAAATATATACCACCCCCCCGGCCAAGCCGAGATCCAGATCCCACGCTGCCCAGCCCTCCTGGAAGACGGTGCACGGCTGCAGGCCCGCTCGCGGCCCATGCACCTTCATGGCCCATCTGGAAAGGAGCAGGAGCAGGGAGGGGAATATCCAGCAGGCTGACCTCCCCCCACCCCCAGGTCCTGCAGTCTGCTAATGTGCTGCTCCGCGCGCCTGCCAGCCGTAGACTCAACAGGGCACAAAGCACAGAGTGGCCCCGCGGCCTGGGAAGTCGAGACAGGAATGCAGCCAACGCACCGGTAATGAGGGTATTAGCGCTTGCTTGGCTCCTTTGTACGCAGGCAGCCATGAAAGCAGGCACAGGCTGAGGGGGTCTGGCACCCACCGAGCAGGCAGCAGGGACCCTGCCTCAGTTTCCCCACCTGTGCAATGGGGAGAGCAGCACAGCCCTAGGGCACAGGGGCTCAGAGCGGGAAGGGAAGGGAAGGGAGGGCGGCCGTGGGGCGGAGGGACCGAGAGCTGGAAGCACGGCACTACCCAGCATGCTCCACATCACGTGGGCTGCAGACACACACATGCATGCTCCCTGCACGAGTGCAGGGGTCTGGGTCTCAGGAGAAAGCCTGCCCCAGCCCCCTGGCCTGGTGCTTGGTCCTGAGTCTCTTGCGCCTGCCCGAGCCAGCAGATCGCCACTACCCCAGGCAGGTCTCGCTCCATCCCTTTCCACCAGGGCTTCGCAAACAGCTCTGACCTGCTCCCGCCAGGAGGAAGAGGAAGAAGGGAGCTGATACCCACTTCCCAGGCAGGGAAACTGAGGCTCGGAGCCACTAAGCGACTTGCCCAGGGCCCTACAATCGGTGTCAGAGGGACTGCTCAAGACCCTCTTTGCCCTGCGAGCCCGCCCCCCACTTTGGGCTCCATTCACACAGACCCTCCAGGCTGGCCTCGTCTTTTGTTAACAGCCCCGGCTGCATTCATCAGAGCAGGGGCTGGCCCCGGGCAGACACAACCAGCATCGCAGCTGGTGCAGGGCGGGCGGGCAGGAGAAGCCTGATGTAGGGCGCCTTGTCGGGGGGGTAGCAGGAAAGCAGGGAGATCTGGGGGAGCGTGGGGAAGCAAGCCCAGGCACCCCAGCATGCAACAGGCAGCAATTCCTGCACAACTGGGAGTAGCAGGGGGGCTTCTGCGGGGCAAGCCAGGGCTGGCGGCTGGGTCCGGGGACACAGGCAGGGGAAGAGGTCCCCAGAGTCCCCGCTGCAGCTATCGGAGAAAGGCAGCTGGAGGGAGAAGGCCTGAGAGTCTCTAGACCCTGCCCTTGCTCAAGGGCCAGACACTGGAGCCAAGAGCCCCGTGTGGGGGGAAGAGAGAGCCCCAACACTTCAACCCCCCAGCGTGCACAAGCGCTGCATGCCCAGGTCTCTCTAAAGCACTAACTGGACTTGGACCCCCAGAAAGTCCCCAGCCCAGCCTGGGGCCCCGGAAGGAGAGGAAGCATCCGAGCGCCCCCATCCTGCCCCCCCGCAGGCAGCGCTAGCAGGGGGAGGGCTACCTGGACGCTGCGCACCAGCTGGGAGCCAGACCCTGCCTTCCCAGCAGCCTTATTGAAGCCACGGGGACTCTAGAGACAGGGGTTTTATTCCACCCCGGGCACCTGTAACCCAGTTAGCTTCCCTGAGGCTTCCTCTGCACCTGCTTTACTGCCATGACCCCCTCCCACCCCTTCGGCAAAACCCAGAGACACCCAGCTAGGGAAGGACGGGGGCCGGGCCCTGCCCGAGAGGAGCACACCGGGGACAAGCAGCCCCAGCACCCAGCAGGAGCGAGCGGAGGGTGTTAAGCTGGGGCTGTCCCTGCTATTCCCAAAGCAGCCCCTCCTCGGCCTCTGTCCCTAAATCAAGTACTTGTATCCCCAGGGCCCAGAGCACTCAGCCCCCCGGCACTAGGGAAGTGGATACAGACGGGTCCGTGGCAGGTAGCAAGGAAACCACCGGACGACGTGGCCGGTCGGACTGCTCCAGCCAGGTGCTGCACATGCAGGACGGCCACAAGCCACGAGCACTGACCTATAAGCCCACGAGCCAGGTGCCTGCATTGCAGCAACTCTGAGCGAGGTGCCAGCTTACATCTGCGCTAGGTGCTGCACAGATCCCCCCCACCCGAGGAAAGAGCCCCTGCCTTGAACGGTGCCCCCTGCAACCGGGCCGAGGAGAAGGGACATGACCAAGGTCTCACAGCAATTCGGTGGCAGAGTTGAAGAGGCCCTACCCCGTCACCAAGCTGCACGCCACGGCCAACCAACGTCCTATAGACCGGGAGGCTGACAGGCCGCGATACAGGTGCCCACGGTTATGCAGCACAGCCAGGGGGCCGGAGGGAATAGCAGCTACCCCCAGCTCTGTTTCGCAGGTAGTTACCACCCCCGCGATCTCAGGCAGGGCCAGGCCTGAGGCTGGCGGGAAGGCATCAGCCAGCAGACTCGCTGCACCTGCTGCCTACGTGTCACCCTCTCGCCAAGCCCCGGCGCAGCGGATGAGTCAGCCGCCGCGGCGCAAGCAGGGGGAAAAGCAGCTGGCAGCCCCGCGCCTCCTCCGTCACAGGCAGCAGCTGGGAGCAGCAGGGAGCCGAGCTGGGCAGGGCAGGCGGGCGTGCAGGTGGCAGCTTGGCCTGGGGACGCCGGGTCTGGCTCTCCCTGCCTTGAATCAATATTGACTCTTGGGCTGATCGCTGGGAGGCAAAAGAAACAAGAGAGAGAGAAGGGAGGGGAGAAAGGCGCCAGCGCGAAGGGGCCGGACTGCCGTGGTCTGGGCTCTGCATGGCCAGGCAGACATGGTCTCTGCTTCCGCTCCGGATGGATATCCTGGAGGGGGGGCGGGGGCTCAGAGACGGCCACGGGGACAGGACCCTCCGTGTGTCCTAGGACTCAAGTTTCCCTGCTTGCAGCGCCCAGCCTGACATGTGCTACCTGGCCCTGGGGCTGCGAGGCTTTGTTCACCCACAGCTCAGGGGAGCCTCAAGCTAGGAGCAGCGATCTGGAAAGCCCCAGGACATCCCCCTCCCCAACCTCTCTAGGCTACAGCAAGTTCTCCCAGGCCCTTTGGCATCATCCCCACACCTCAAATCAATAGACAGGGAGACCGAGGCACAGAGAAGCTAAGGGACTTGCCCGAGGTCACCTGGCGGGTCAGTGGCAGAGCTGGGAAGAGAACCCAGGGGTCCTACCCCTCGCTCTCCTGCTCTAGCTGCTAGACTGTGCTTCCTCCCGGGGTCCAAACCAAGCGTGCCCCCTGCGTCCTGGTCAGAACAGAGCAGCAATTGCGAGGCACAGCCGACAGCTGAAGAAAGCTGCCCACGTTCAGGTTTCTGGCGGGGTCTTGAGGGAAAATGGGCCAGGCCATTCCCGAGCAGCCCAGAAGTGGAAGGGCTCCCAGGACCCAGGTCTGCAGCCAGTGTGGGCCACTGCAGAAAACCCCTGCCAGCCCGTGACAGCCTGCAAGGTCCAGAGAGAGCGGGTCTCGGGCACCGTCTTTCATGCACCGTCTCCCAGAGCTGCCTGTTTGCACCCTCCTCTGCAGCCTGGGCTATGCGGGTCCCACGTTCCCGATCCCCCATGGTCCCACGTTCCTGGTGCAGCTCCTGGGTATGTCTCAGCTTATCTGTCTCCCAGCATTTCTGCAGGGGCCTCAGGTGCTCTGGTCCTGTCCCCAGGCAAAGGGCTGCGCAGTCTGGTCATGCATCAGCCCACGGCAGGCGGGCCAGACTGTCCGTGAGATATAAACCCGTGCAGCTCCGGACCGCTGCCAGCCGGACTGACTCCCTGCTTCGTGGGGCTGCTTCCCGGCCCCTTCTCCAGCCTTGCAGCACCCCTGCCGTGTCTCCCCAGGACACGTATCCATCGTGCCCTGCCCCCCGCCCGCCATCTGCTCTGCGCAGGTGCAGGGAGAAGCATCGTCCTCACAGCAGCAGGGGCTCGTGCCCCACAGCATGGAGGTTTCTGCCCCCCTGTATTTACCGCTTTAGCCCTCTGGCCTTTCCCTCTCCCTGCAGAGCAACCCAGGGCAACCTGGAGGAGAGGACGCCTGAACCTTTAACACAGACTTTCCTCCTCGGTCTTGCTTCTTGGGCATTTGAGTTCAGCAGCGCTGGATGGATTTAAAAACCGGTCTGAGTAAGCCGTCACCCCCACCCCCAATTAATCAGCTCTCACTCACATGGCAGTCCTGATGTCGTAAACCTGCCCTGCTCATGGGAAACAGGTCAAACCTGAATTTTTAATGCAAAAACAATCAGGAAAAAGCCTGTCTTCCTCGTTCTGCGCTTCCCCCTGCCCCAAGGAAAGCGTTTTAGGGCGTACGAGATCACCTGAAACCAGCAGAGAGGAAAGGGAGGGGGGAAAAAACCCACCAAAGCGTTTTTATTTCCTTTTGCACGTGGTGTGGAGAAACGCTGACTCAGGCCCGAGAGGATGCAAAAGATAAGACGTGTGCGGAGGGCGCGCAACCACACGGCGCAATGCTTTTACGGCGTCTTTCCTGGGGGGCAGCTCGGGGCCGGAGCTTAGCTCTCCCCTGCCCCGGGGGGCTTGGACACAGGGGGCAGAAGGGAAGCCCCGCAGTGGAGACCAGGGGTTGTGTTTGAGCGGGGGGAGAGATCAGAGAAGTGGAGGAGGAAAGGCTGGCACCGATGCCCAGGCCCGTGCACAGAAGCAGTCGGGTTTCATTACAGGGCCCGTCCCTGTCCCCAGCATACAGCAAATGCCAGGCACCCGGTGCTCTTAGCTGCACCGTCTCCACCTCCTGCCCTTGCTGCCACCCACTAAGTCTGTGCAGGCTACAGATGTCCCCCCCAGGCACGGAGCCCGCCCGAGGTAGGCTGCAGAGAGGTGCCCGGGCAAAGCCCGCCAGGGCCGACTTGCAAGACGCAACACCCGTCCTGCCCAGGAAAGCCCGGCAGGACAGAGCAGCCTGCACCCAGCACAGCTGAGGAGAGCCCAGGGAGGCCAAGAGTTTGGCTGGGCTCATGGTAGGGGACGAACAAGCCAGGAACAAGTCTGGGCTGAAGCTTCCCGCCCAGGGGGAAGGACCAGTGGGGGACAGGGTGCATGGCACGCCGGGGCGGCCACCGCAGCAGGGAACTGGGCACGCCAGACCTCCAGCCAGGCAGGCCCGGCCTCATCTCGTCCGGTCCCCAAGGGACACAGGGCTGAGCTGGAGCCGAGGGAGCAGCCTTTGGACTCGGAGGTCCGCATGGACTCTCCCCTCAGGTTGCTTCGTCTCTCCGTGCCTCAGTTTCCCAGCCCTGCCTCGCTATCCTCTCTCAGCAAGGGGGTCTGGCTGCCCACCCAGGCCCCCCGAAGCCACCCGGTGTTTCTGCCTCTGCAGACGGGATCGAGCCCCGCGGCCCACGAGAGGACACTCCCCACGACGGGGATGGCAGGGCTGCGACTCGGTGCCTCGTCCAGGCTGGGCCTGGCTCTCGCCCCGCTCCCCATCCCCTCATGGCCCAGGCAGGCCCGCTTGCAGGCAGGGCTCTTTGCTCTGCCTCCTGGGGCGGGCTGGCGGGATGCAGGGCCAGGGCAGGGCAGGCAGCCACTCCCCTGGGGCCCGCGGAGCAGCTCCCTGGTGACTGAGGGGCCCTGAACACAGCAGAGATGTCCCTGCCCCTTCCCATCGGGACTGGGAAAGCTGCCACAGCCATGGGACCAGCCAGCCCCTGGGAGAACAGGAGCATCTGCAGGCTCTGGCCGCAGACCAGCGACACGGTGCAAGGCGCTGTACAAACCCAGGCGCTTGCTCCACAAAGCCCGCACGTCTGCACAAGGGTCTGCTCGGCTCTAATGCAAGCTGGAAGCAGGAGGGTCCCTCCCCTCTCTCCTGCTGCCACGCACTCTCGGGCTCGCCCTCACCCTCGCCCGGGCCCATCCAGCCCCGACAGGCCCCTTGCTCTCACCGCCGAGCAAGCACCTGCCTCCTGGCTTGACAAAAAAAGTGGGGGGAAAAACACATGCTCCCCTTCACCCCCGTCCTCACCCCCTGGCCCGTCTCCCATCCTCTATGAGCACCTGCCCCCGGTGGCGAAGGGGGTGGCACGGTGACTCATCCAGCCTGGCACCAACCTTGCAAGCCTGTCAGCGGCCCTCAACCACCCCCACCCGGAAAGTTAATATTAACCCCTGGCTGAGGGCTGCTCTCCTCCTGGGTAGTTAATCATTACAGGGGGTCCTGACACACCCGGGACTCACCTAGGGTGAGGGCAGGGGTGTTCTTCCTGCCCTCGCCCCATCCCAGGCCGTCTCCTCCCCTGGCACCCATGTGCAGCGGACAGAAAGCCTCTGCCTGGCTCCATCCAGCTCAGCCCTTCCTTGCCCAGCCGCAGGGCTGCACGCGTGCGAGGGCTGGGGTCGATCCCCGGATCCCAGCCAGCACCGCACGCTGCGTGGGTCTGTGCCCAGGGGCGTCGGAGGAGGGCTGTTGTCCCTGCAACGGCCCAGGGGCCCTAAAGGAAGTGAGATGTTTGGCCATAACTCTGCTGGGCCTGATTTCATAAGAGAGCAATGACAGACCGCCTTGCAGGCAGCGAACGGGAAATCACACGCCAGCAGAAGGGCTCTGGGGGCAGGAGAGTCTCCCCGTCGGGGCGCTCTCGGTAGGGACACGAGATCTGCGGGGCAGGAGCTGCCGCTCTGCTCCAGGCTTGCATGGGACCAGGGCTGGGATATGAACGCATGCTGCAGGCAGCCGATGGCACGCGGCGGGGGTCCAGGCGGCTGAGCGTGGGACGGGCCAAGCAAGAACACGAGCAAGCCAGGCCGAGAGGGACCTCACGAGGTTGCATCTCGCCCAGACCCCGCTCCACCACGTGTCTGCCCAACCTGCTCCTGAACATCGCCAGGGATGGGGATGCCCCAGCTTCTCCAGGGAGCCCGGTCCAGGCCCTGACCGCCCGCAGAGCAGCAAGCCCCCCCTCATCTCCAGCCTGCGTTTCCGCTGCTGCAGCTGGAAGCCGTTGCTCCTAGCCTCGTCCCCCACACGCACAGAGAAGAGCCCATCTCCATTCTCACTGTCATGGCCCTTCAGGGACTTGAAGACTTATCAAATGCCCCCGCCCAGGTTTCTCTTCTCCAGGGTAAATATCTCTAGTGCTTTCCACCTTTCCTTTTCACTCTCGTCTCCCAGGCCCCTGATCATTGCTCTTGCTTTGCACTCAGCTCTTTTCAAACTGTCCACACCTTTTTTGAAGCACAGGGCCTAAAACTGGACACAGGACTCCCCGCGCTGAACGGAGAGGAAGAATCACTGCCCTCGATTTACCACCGACACTGCTGTCGATGCACCACAGGATGCGGTTGGGGGGAGGGTTGCAGCAAGAGCCCACCGTGGGCTCATTCAGCTCGTGGTCCACTGTAACCCCCAGGCCCGTCTCTGCAGCATGACAGCCCAGCCAGTCCTTCCCCAGTCTGTACTGGTGCATGCAGTTACTCCGTCTCTTCGCTCTTATCCTTGCTGAAGCTCATCTCACAGCCTGCTGACCGTTTCTCCAGGCTATCGAGGTCGTTCTGGATCCTAGCCCTGCCCTTGGTGCGTCTGCAATCCCACCCAGTTTGGTGTCACCTGCAAACTTCAGCCCGCACTCAACCCCCTCACCCAAACCATTCATGAAGATGCCGGACAGCGCTCGACCCTGGGCAGACCCCTGGGGGATCCCACTTGATGCCTCCTCCCAACTACACATCGAGCCACTGAGGGCTACCCGCTGAGGACGAGGACCCAGGCAGTTCTGCATCCACCTTGCAGGGCTTGTTTCCTTAGCTTGCAAAGCTCCAGGTGCTCCAGTGCCCAGCCAGCCTGGAAGGGGACCGAAGGGGTGTTGGAGGGCACGTCTGGCTGCGGCTGTGAGGCGAGGAGCATCCCTGAGCAAGGAAGAACTACCCGCCCGCACAGCCCAACCTGGCACTGCCAGGCCCACACGCACCCTGCGATGCAGGTCAAAGTTGCGACCGCTGCATGCCATGCAGAGGGCAAGAGAACAGCTGGCTCCTCAGCCCAGGAGCTGGAGAGATCACAGCAAGGGAAGCCTAAACCTGGCTGCCAGGGGCACCTTCCCCCGCGGCCGCGGCACACCCGACTTGCACGCCACCTGTGCACACAGTCACATGGGCCCGGGGGGAACGGGAGGCCGGGAGAGCTGGCTGCCACCCAGCACCAGGGAACAAGCAGGGCTGTTTGCCTTTCCATGGTGTCACGGGCGCCCTGCAGGCCTCCCACCCCCTGCCTGCGGCCGGCTCCAGAGGCAGCTTGCCCGGAGCTGCCGGCTCAGGTCTCCACGCTGCAGAGGCAGAGGGGCATGGGGCCAAGCTTCATAGATTTCATAGACATTAGGGCTGGAAGGGACCTCGGGAGATCATCGAGTCCAGCCCGCTGCCCAAAGGGCAGGAAGTCAGCTGGGGTCAAAGGATCCCAGCAAGATAAGCATCCAATTTACTCTTGAAGGTGTTCAATGTAGGTGCTTGAACCACCTCCGCTGGCAGACTGTTCCAGCCCTTGGGGGCCCGGACAGCAAAGAAATTCTTCCTTATGTCCAGCCTGAAACGGTCTTGCAGGAGTTTGTGACCGTTCGACCTGAGGACAGGCAGGATCCTCTGGGCTTCTCCTGCAGTGGAGCAGGGAGCCGTGGGCACGGCTGCGGCTGCAGCCCGGGCCGGAGCAGAGGGGCTGGGTGATCGTTCCAGCTTCCAACCCCCAGGGCCCGTTCCTGCTGCTAGCAGCAGCCCAGGAGGGAAAGGGGGAGCCGGGTGAACGCACACACTAAAGACGAGCCAGTTTTGCATTGATGCACAAGCATCTCCTGGATCTTTGACTCCAGGCACTGGTCCTGCCGGCGCAGGCAGGAGCTCCCCTCTCACCACCCGCATGGATTTTCAAGGGCAGGAGACAACGTGGGGCCCTCCCGCCTGACCTTCCCCAGCCTGGCGGGACTGGAAACCCCCCAACAATGCCCGGGGCTTCGCGCCGTCACCGGGCTGCCGCCTTCTATTTACTCACAGGCGAGCTGGAAAAAGCTCCGCTCGCCCCCGGCGAGCCGGTGCGTGGGAAGCGCGCGCAGCTCAGCCCACGCCGCCGGGGCCTGCAGACGCCAGTGGCTTTTCAGCTCAAGCAGCTGCAGGGGGAGCGCCCGCCCCGCGGGAAGGGGAGCTCGGAGTGCCCTGCGCCGGGACCTGAGCTCCCCCGCGGCACCCGGGGGGACGCAGCCAGGAGACCGGCTCCCGTGGCTCCTCAGTCCCGGGAGCCCCGGACCCCAGCACTAGGACGGGTGCCACCCGCAGCCCCTGCCTGGCCCGCAGCTGGCCGCTCCCATCCAGGCTAGAGCCGGGTCCCAGCTCACCTGCACCCGCAGGCACGGACAAGGAGGCCTGGGCTGCCGGCACCCGAGTATCTGGAGGATGCCGCGGCACGGGCAGCACATCCGGGACTCCGGCTCTCTCCTGCGTGCACTCGCCTTCCCCCGATTTGCAGCCTGCTGCACACGCTGCACCCCCCCAAAGCTTCCCCAACGATGCCAACGGGGGAGCAAACCCTGCCCAAGGCACTGCAGGGCCTAGCAACACGCCAGCTCCGATGCCACGGCCATGCCAGCCTCCTGCACTGCTACCTGCCACCTCCCTGCACAAGTGCGGGGGATGCGGTGCCCTTGGCACCAGCTCACGTGAGGGCAGGACAAGCCAAGTCCTCAGCCCAGAAAGGAGGCGCTGGAAGGCGGCGAGGCCTCCGCTGTCCCAGAGGGTGCAAAGGAAAGCAGGGGCCAGGGGCAGTGGGGGTCGTGCCTTCACAGGCCCGTGCCCTGCTGAAGGCAGCAGAGCCGGCGAGTGACCGTGCCACGGGCGGGCGCCCACACCAGAAACCAGTCACTCCTGCCTGGCCCCAGAAGTGGAGCGAGACAGCTGGCAGCGCAGCCTGGCGCTGGGCACGGACCAGCGGCTCCCCGCAAGCAGGGGCTTGGAGCTGGGGTCTGCCGAGCTGCTCTGTGCCCCCCGGCAGACCCAGCAGCCCCGGGCGAAGGGCTCGGCTCTGCTCAGACAAGCCCGATCATCCGGCACGTGCTCTCGCCTCCGCAGCAAGGGCATCAGCTCCCAGGCCAGGGGCTCCAGGGCCGCAGAGACAGGAGGAGGGGAAAGCAAAGCAGCTGCTCCCCGGGGGCAGGCTCCCATTAAGGGCACTTCCAGCAGATTAAAGCCATTAGCCAGATGTCACCAGCGGCGAGGTTATGGGGGGGGGGGGAGGGGGCAGGGAAGAGGCAAACAGCCTGCCAGGGCCCAGGCATGGAGGGCAAAGGGAAGCAAGGGGCACGTGCCCCCTTGGTGCCCATTCCCCAAGCCCTGGAGCAGCCCGGGCACGATGGGGAGACACAGGGCGCCATGCCCGGGCGGCGCTGGTCTGCGTGAGGTTTGACAGCGGGACGAGTGCAGCAAGGGAGCCCCACCTCGCCACCCCGACCGAGCGCCACCTCCCCTACCCTGCCCCGCTGCCCGCCCGGTCCGGCACGCGCACGGGCCGGTGCCGG
This sequence comes from Crocodylus siamensis, assembly GCF_052110815.1. Classification (NCBI taxonomy): domain Eukaryota; kingdom Metazoa; phylum Chordata; order Crocodylia; family Crocodylidae; genus Crocodylus; species Crocodylus siamensis. Next base: position 418,597,297 of record NC_143395.1, on the reverse strand, counting down.
GGCGGCTTGAGGCTGAGGTCCTGGCACGGGGAAGCAGGACACCGGCCCGCGGCCCAGCCCCGCCTGCCGGTAACTTAAGGAGCCGGGTCAGGCGCCGGGCCCCAGGCTGCGAACCTGGGCTGCCCCCGCCCCGCCGGGCAAGCTAACTCCAGCCCGTGTCGGTGTGCACGCGACCGCGAGCGCGTGCCCACGGGCGTGTGCGTTCACACACACCTGTGCAGCCACGAGGGCGCGTGTGTGTGCCCGTGAGCGCGCACACCAGGGCACGCACGTGCGCGCCCGCGAGAGGCCGGTACACGCGCCGGGCTCACCTTGATGCGGTGCAGGGACTTGTCGGGCTCGAGCAGCTGGACCCAGACGGCCAGGCCGGCCCTGCTGTAGGTGAGGCTCCAGCCCGCCGCCGCCTCGCACTCCGCGCGGAACCCGCTGAAGTCCCGGTCGTCCGGCACCTGCACCGCCTCCCGCGCCGACATGGCGCCGGCTCGGGCTCGGGCTCGGGCTCGGGCTCCGGCTCGGGCTCGGCGGCCGGATCGGGGCCGGCGGCAGCGCCGCTGCGCGGGCGAGAACGCGCTCCGCCCCGCCCCCGCCCTCGCCCCGCCCCGCCCCGCGCGCAGCCGCCGGCCCCTGGCCCCGCCCCCTGGCGCCCGCCGCGCGCCCCCCCCCCTCCCCCGCGGGATGCCCCCGGGAGAGGGACCCCCCGAGAGAGATCCCCAAAGAGAGATCCCAAATAGAGAGACCCCCAAAGGGAGAGACCCCCCGAGAGAGATCCCGAATAGAGAGACCCCCAAAGGGAGAGACCCCCCGAGAGAGATCCCGAATAGAGAGACCCCCCGAGAGAGATCCCCAAAGAGAGATCCCAAATAGAGAGACCCCCAAAGGGAGAGACCCCCCGAGAGAGATCCCGAATAGAGAGACCCCCCGAGAGAGAGCCCCAAAGAGAGATCCCAAATAGAGAGACCCCCAAAGGGAGAGACCCCCCGAGAGAGATCCCGAATAGAGAGACCCCCAAAGGGAGAGACCCCCCGAGAGAGATCCCGAATAGAGAGACCCCCCGAGAGAGATCCCAAATAGAGAGACCCCCCGAGAGAGATCCCGAATAGAGAGACCCCCAAAGGGAGAGACCCCCTGAGAGAGATCCCGAATAGAGAGACCCCTGAGAGAGATCCCCAAAGAGAGATCCCAAAGGGCAAGACCCCCCGAGAGAGATCCCAAATAGAGAGACCCCCCGAGAGAGATCCCAAAGGGAGAGACCCCCCGAGAGAGATCCCGAATAGAGAGACCCCCAAAGGGAGAGACCCCCCAAGAGAGATCCCAAATGGAGAGACCCCCCGAGAGAGATCCCAAATAGAGAGACCCCCAAAGGGAGAGACCCCCCAAGAGAGATCCTGAATAGAGAGACCCCTGAGAGAGATCCCCAAAGGGAGAGACCCCCTGAGAGAGATCCCAAATAGAGAGATTCTGAAACAGATCCCCAAAGAGAGATCCCCACCAAGACAGGTCCCTAAAGAGAGATCTCCTATAGAGTGAGCTCTCCCCAAAGAGAGATCACCAGCCGCAGAGAGAGCCCCCCAAAAAACATCCGGGCAAGGCCCCACATAGCACCTGCCGGGGGCAGGAACAGATCTCCCACGAGGCAAGATCATTCCCAAAGAGAGAGTCCCCCGCCCCCCACCCCCCAGCAGTCACCGTGGCCCCGTCAGCTCCGCTCGCGGTCGGCAAACAGGCTGGCGCAATTAAGACGGTTGCGAACACAACGGGACGCCTCCCGGTGCCCCTTTATCCCCCCCGGGGCGTCCGCACCCCCGAAGGAGACAGGCGACCCGGACGGAGAAGGGCAGCAAGAGCGCTGGGCGGCGAGGCGGGAAACAGAGATGGGAGAAGGATTTGCGCAACACTGAACGGCGAAGAGAAAGTCTCTGGGGGTGTATTATTGCCAGGGCGTGGGAGCAGGGAGGCAGTGGGCCGCGCCGGGAGGGGTTCGTGGAGAGGTTGCACAGCGCCTGGTCGGGGATGATCTGGGTGCAGCGATGCCTATGGGGATTTTCTGGGCTTCCCTGGTTGCACCTCCCCTGCCTTTCTGCTACGAGTCTGGGGGGTTTTAAGCCTCCCCCAGAGGCGCTGGGTGCTGCCGCAGCCCAGGATGGGGATGGGGACCGGGCTGTGCCAGTGCTTCTGCTGGCACCAAACCCAGAGGGCCTTGCTTCTCCACTTAGGGTCAGGCCAACACCACATTTGGGGTCAGGAAGGAATTTCCCCCCCGTCAGATGGCGGGGAGTTGCTCTCCTCTGTAGCAGGGCCATGGCCTCTGCCTGGGGTCTCTTGAGCATCTACTGACAACATTTCATAGAAGCAGGACGTTGTCCTCCTCCTCCCGGTCCTGCTTCACCTGCGGCAGGTTCAGGTGCAAGGCCCGTGTTGTGTCAGGGGCAACGGCGGTCTTGCCTAGGGTTTAGATGATGCTTCATCTGGGCTGGTGTGGACAGGGCTGGTCCTGCCCCAGGCAGGGGTGGGACTAGATGTGACCTCGGCAGGTCCCTGCCGGCCCCGCTGCTCTGCGAGTCTTGGATTCTCCGATCTCCCCCCAGACAAGAACAAGGAGCCCCAACACGAAGCGAGTTGGTAATAAGTTGAAAACTGCCGACCGGGATTTCCTTTGCACCCAGCCTGTCGTTCAAGGGTGGGACTCGTGGCCACCAGGCGCGGTGGAAGCTGCAAGCTCAGCCCGGAGGGAAGGGGCAATGCATCAGCAGCTGTTGAGCGCGAGCGTGAGAGGCACGGCCTCTGCGTCCAAGCTTCAATTCTGGAGGCTGCAAGGGAGAGAGGAGCAAAACCCCTGGTAAGACCTAGTTCACGCTCCCTTCCAGCACCCACTGTGACACAGGAGACCGGGCAAAGCAGACCTACGGTCTGACCCAGAACGGGGCAGCTCTTATGAGTGCTTGCCGAGCCAGGGGCCCAAGCAACATGGTGCGGGGCTCATCCTCCTCTCCCAGTCGCCACAAGACTTCGAGGATGATAGCCATTGGCTCTGCAGTCGCATTGACCAGCTCCCTCAGCACCCTCGGGTGCATCGCATCCAGCCCTGTGGACTTGTACACGTCCAGCTTTTCGAAATAGTCCCTGACCTGCTCTTTCGCCACGGTCGGCTGCTCACCTCCTCCACAGGCTGTGCTACGCGGTGCAGTAGTCCGGGAGCTGCCCTTGTCTGTGAAGACGGAGGTGAAAAAGGCATTGAGCACGGCAGCCTGTTCTGCATCATCTCTCATCTTGCCTCTCACCAAACCACGCCGTGTACTTCAGGTGACCCTGCCAACTTTACCCCAGCTGTTTTCAATCCGTCTTTCTTGAGCTCTCGAAAATGGATCCCACCTTGTGACTTTCTCTCCCCTGAGACTCAGAGCATTTCCTTCTCCTGTTCTTCTCTTGGCCAAACCTCATGCAAGCAAATAGCAACGCCGTATCCTCTCACTGACCGGCCTAAGGCCTATTCTGAGTCTAAACATTTCCTGGCTGTACGGCTTAAGGTGGTCGGGACCCCTGTTGCTGGCTGCAGTGGATGTCACGCTGGCTGGAGTCATACCGGCTGCAGCAGATTTTGGACGACCCTTTCTGTTTGCCACATGCATCCACCTCATGGTACCTGCAGGCAGCAGGGGGCTATTAAGCGCTTCACTCCTAGGCGTTAGGGGGAAGGTAATAGCTGGTTTGCCTCTATCAAATGACTAGCCTGAGATAGCCACGGACAGGCAAAACCCATCCAGGGTTGGCATTTCCCCTCTGATTCCTTCATGGGTAATTCTCCCCTAGATTGGCTGACGTTCCCCCTGGCTAGGGGGTTGGGTCATCTCTCTGCTAAATTTTCAAGACAGCGGGATGCTGATTACACAAGTTCAAATGATATGTCTGCCCGCATCCTGTAATAGCTTAGCTGTGAAATAGGTGACAGAGAGACCCTGTAGCACTGGGGAAAAGGTGTTGCTAGCCCTGGGTTGGGTGGAGCTACCACTGAGAGAAAGCTGTAATAGCTGCTATTGATTTTTTAAGGGCCTTCCCTGCTGCGTGTCGCCAGAGTAGCTCTACACTCCCCCCCGCCTAAGCCAGGTACCCCTGATGCTTATGCCAGACAGACACCCTATCCCTATAGTTTCCTTATTCCAAGGCACGGGTACTGGTCCTGCCGTGTCGTGCTGCAGAGCATCCTTTGCAAGATGAGCAAGGAAATCCCTGGGAATCAGACTGGATATGCCAGCTGTTCTCCGCCCTCTTTGGAAAATGCCAGCCCTGAGCTTTCCCTCCTCCTTTAAATCCTGGAGCAATTCTTCTGTTGCAAAGACCTCAGCAAGCCCACAGCTGGGCAGGATCATTTTAACACTCTGCTGGATCCCTATTTACAATCTCTTGGTTTATCTTGTGAATCCTGCATGGGTGTTTGCACACCTAACCTTGTGTGACACCCCGCAATGGATCTCTTGGCACGCTGGTTGGGAACCACGGCTGCATGCAAATGATGTGGTTTCCAGAGGCTCGTTATTCAGTCAAATAAAGCTCCATTTCCTCCAAGACATCTGGAAGCAGATGTTCTCAGCAAGGGCTACATGCTGTTGTTTTTCGGAGGAGGGGGGAGTTCTTCACAGGGGAGAAAAGTGCCTTCTCTTCCCTGCCCTCCTGAGGCTTGAATCCCCAGCTTGATTTTGCTTTGGGCTGGGGTCAGGCTGACACAGATCACCCAGAAGAAGTAACATCTCTTTGCAATCCAGTGCGTTCAAGCTGCCCTGCACTCAGGTGCAGGAGCCTGAGTACGAGGTTGCCCCTGCCCCGAAAAGCTCACAGCCCACGTTCGTCTTGTCCACGGCATCCACAAAGAAATGCCTCCAGCCCCAAGCATGGGAAAAAGGGCTGGCAGGCCCTGAATAGATTGGGAACATAAAGTAAAATTATGCATGCATTGGCCAAATGCAGACGCAAGCCATTCACATATCCCACAATTTAATTTACTGTTCAACTTGCAAGTGGCTGTATGCCAGGAGCTGCCCAGGCTGCATGCTACCCAGGAGTGCCCTGCTGCTCTGTACCACATGGGCATCCCAACCCCCACCCTCAGCCCCCGGCACTGTGGGCTGCATTGCCCCCGGGGCATGGGCAAGAAGTAAAAGCTGGAGGAGACGGGGGGGGGGCCGGGAAAAAACAGAGGCTAGGGGACCCAAGCCACTGCTGCAACCAGAGTGGGAGATGGGCAGGAGCCCAGGACTGCAAATTAACCCCTTGCCGTTACCTTTGGGCTGTGAGTTGGACAGGCCTGACGCAGACAAAGGGCGGGAAGGGAAACTGAGGCACCGAGAGGGTTGAGTGACTTGCCCAAGGTCCCACAGCAAGGCAATGTCAGAGCTGAGAATAGGCCCAAGGCCTGGGAGTCGGGTATAGCGCCTTACAGGCTCGTCAGTGAAGTGTCCCGTGGCAACGAATCCATTAAACACCAGCTCCTTAAAGCCTCCCGGGAATCCCGCTGCCTGGTCGCACACAGGAGCCGCCTGGTATGAGATAATACCGCTCTCTCCGCACAGCTTTGCAGCTTATTACCGGCAGGGTAGCGACAATGCCTCCCCAAAGGCCGCTCCCGCACTTAATCCAGCAACACAGCTGGCACGCTGAATCACAGCGGGAGGCGTGAGCGTGCCCGTGTGCAGAGAACGGGCCATGGAGCAGAGCCGGGGCCTAGCTGGTTGTGGGTTTATTTGCTCTTCAGCTGCCAGTTCGGCTAATAACTGTTTACAGGTGTAATTGGGTTATTGGATCCTCCAGACAATTTTCCCCACGACTCATCAGCACGAACAATTTGATCAGTGTGTAATTGGCATTTGGAGACATGCAGGGGCCGGGGATGTGTCAGGCAGAGGGAACGGCTGATGCACTAGACAAGCCGGGCGGGGGGTTTCCTGGGGATCGATAGCCAGCCGGGGCCACGGGCAGCCCAGGAGTATGCCAAGCGCCTCCCCGCCTTGGCAGTGGTTCCTTAGACGTGCCCCGTGCCAATGCTGGGTATTGCTTACGGCACTGCAAAGAAACCAAAAATAGTTAGCTCTGCAGACCTGCCCTTTAGTTGCATCAGCATGAGAGCCACCGCTCAGCCGCCAGCCGCCAGTCTCCACTACACCGTCAGCATGGAAGACAGAGGTAGGTTCTCTCGCTCACACATTGTCAGCCCAATTAATAGCTAAGCTGCAACTGTGGGACCAGACACTGCCTAAAATTATAGCTGGGAAAGCCCAACTTAGAGCCAGCTGGGCTGCTTGAATGTCATGGAGGGCATTATGCACACTGCAGAGACTTTACTGCTCATGGATGCATTGGACAGTCAGAAGGCAGCTTAATAAGATGGAGCAAGGAGAGATCTACTAGGTCTAGACTCCTAAAGGACATGGTGACCAGACATGGAAGGACAGATCTACCAGGTCGAAACTCCTGAAGGATGTAGTAACCAGACATGGAAGTACAAGAGGTACATGGTCTAAACCTTTAAAGCGGCCAGACATGGAAGGACAGACCTGCTGGATCTAAACCCTTAAAGGACATGGTGACCAGCAATGCTCCAGGGGTGTCTCAAATGCCTGGAGAAGTTCACGGGACTTAGTGCAAGGAAAACAACATCTTCCACTGTCATCTGAGAACGTTTGATCTCTTCTAATCATTTTAATCGGAACAGCAGTGCTATTTGAGCCACGCAGTTTGAGACTGGAGGTGTAAAGAAAGGCAGCCTGCTTGCCTTATTGGAAGTCACTGGCTCGGCCCCTGGAACCAAGAGATCTTTTTCAGCACCAGCTTCGGACACCGATAGTCACTGCACCCAACGCAAAGGGGAATATCGTCTTGATTTCAGTTCATCTCTGCGTGCTCAGCCAGGTTAGTTTGATAACTAGCTCATTGCAAAGCTGAATGCTTGAACCCCCTCCCCCACTCCAAAAAAAACAACTTGTTTTTCATGACTACAGGAGCAGGTGGAAACGGATGAGCTCTATCAGTCCTGAAACCTTGAAGGACATGACGAAGAGAAAGCATTGGTCCTTTGTACGATACAGCCACTGGAAACCTAACGTGCCTGTTGGCCGCCACGTCACGTTCTCCTGAACTTAGAAGAAGCAATTTTTAAAGGTGCTGCTCTCCTGAACGTAGAACTGAATGCATCTTGCCCAACAACGCAACGGGGCACCAAACACAAGTAAAAAGGAAATCCCCTGCAAAGTGGGGGAGGCATCCTTCACCATCTACAGACTGGAAACTGTAAAAACAAAGGCTCTGAATGAATGTATGCAAAGCACCCAAGTGGCTGCAATGAGTCTGGGGGTCACAGGGACTCACTTGCCTTCAGGCCGAAGCAGGGCAGACTGGCACCTTCCAGGGGTGGGCAATGATTTGGGCTAGAGGGCCACTTAAGGAGTTTTGGTGAGCTGTTGAGGGCCGGAGGAGGGAGAACCAGAGAGATCCCTCAGAATAGTTAGTTCAAACCCAGATATCACAGGGCTAACAGAAACGTGGTGGGATTCGTCCCACGACCGGGCAGTCAGCTTTAGGGCTATAGGCTTTACAGGCGGGAGAGAGAAGGAAGGAAAGGCGGGGGGGCCTGTGTCAAGGAGCAAGACACATCCTCTGCCAGCAGAACAGGGTCAGAGGAGGGGCGGGCTGAAGTGCTCTGGGTCAAGATACAAGGGGGCTATGGGGAGAGGGATTTGACGGTGGGGGTCTACTACAGACCCCCCAGCCAAGGGGAGGAGCTGGACCAGGAATTTTCGAGCCAACTTGCAGAGGCACTTAGGGCAAGGGATGTAGTTGTCATGGGTGACTTCAATTATCTGGACATCTGCTGGGTGGAAGAGTCAGCTGGGTCAGACCATCCCAGGAGGCTCCTGGCCGAGATACATGACCTCCACTTAATTCAGAAGGTGCACAGTCCCACCAGAGGAAATGCCCTGTTGGACCTGGTCCTGGCCACAGGCAACGACCTGGTGAGGGGCCTCCAGGTCCTTGATCACTTGGGTGACAGCGATCATCGCTTGCTGGAGTTCACCATCCAGCACAGGGTGTCGAGGGCCAGCAGCAAGATGGTAGCCCTAGACTTCAAGAGGGCCGACTTCAATGAGTTGAGGAGACTAGTGGGTGAGGCGCTGGGGTCCTTGAGGGCAGGGGAACTCAGTGTCCAGGGCGAGTGGTCGTTCCTTAAGGAAACAATACTCAGGGCCCAGGGGGAGTCCATCCCAACAAGAAGCAAGGGGGGCAAGAGTGCCCGGAAGCCCCCTGGCTCACCAAGGGCATCCGGGAATGCCTGATTCCCAAAAAGGCGGCGTACACCCGGTGGAAGGGGGGTGCTATCTCCAAAGAGGAGTACACCTCCTCTGCTCGGGCCTGTAGGGGGGCTGTCAGGAAAGCTAAAGCGGACACAGAGCTAGGACTAGCATCCAAGATCAAGGATAATAAAAAGTCCTTTTTCAAATACAGATAGGGAGGATGAAGAAGGCACCAGGTAACGTGGGGCCCCTGCAAGGTACACTGGGCAATCTGGTGGTTGCACCAGCGGAAAAAGCAGAACTCTTTAACCAATTCTTCACCTCCGTTTTCTTGTGCAGGGACCGGGACTTCCCCGCTGGGATGCCAGACGGACTCAAGGGGAACGCCTCCAGACCCCAGGTTGGGGAGGACAGGGTCAGAGAGCTTCTGGAAGGGCTGGACATGTTCAAGTCAGCGGGTGCAGATGATCTGCACCCCAGGGTGTTGAGGGAGCTAGCAGGGGTTATTGCAGGGCCCTTGGCACGGCTTTACAAGCGCTCATGGTGCTCGGGCCAGGTGCCAGATGACTGGAAGATAGCTAATGTGGTCCCCATCTTCAAAAAAGGGAAGAGAGAGGACCCGGGTAACTATTGACCCATCAGTCTTACTTCAATCCTAGGGAAACTCTTTGAGAAGATCATGAAAGGAGCACATCTGCGATGGGCCGGCCTCAGGGATGATGCTCAAGGGCAACCAGCACGGTTTCTTTAGGGGCAGGTCATGTCAGACCAACCTGATTGCCTTTTATGATCAGGTCACAAAGGCATTGGATGCAGGTGTCGCTGTGGATGTAGTCTTTCTGGACTTCAGCAAGGCCTTTGACACCATCTCCTACCCCATCCTCATTAAAAAACTAGGCGACTGTAGCATTGATGCCTACACAGTCAGATGGCTTGCAGATTGGCTCAAGGGTCACACTCAGAGGGTGGAGGTGGATGGGTCGTATTCGACCTGGGGGGAAGTGGGCAGAGGAGTCCCCCAGGGCTCGGTCCTTGGGCCCGCGCTGTTCAACATCATCAGCGATTTGGATGATGGGGTGAAAAGCAACCTGTTTAAATTTGCTGATGATACCAGGATTTGGGGTGAGGTGAGCACGCTAGTAGGGAGGGAAAGACAACAAGACTTGGATAGGCTACAAGGGTGGGCTGACATAAACAAGATGCGTTTCAACACTGACAAGTGCAGGGTGCTGCACGTGGGCAGTAGAAACCAGCAGCACACTTATAGAATGGGAAACTCCCTTCTTGAGAGCACGGAGCCAGAAAGGGATCTGGGAGCCATTACTGACTCCGAGATGAACATGGGCCGACAATGCGAGGTCTCGGTTGGCAGGGCTAACCGCACCTTGTCCTGCATCCACAGATGCATCTCGAGCAGGTCCAAGGAGGTGATCCTCCCCCTCTATGCGACTCTGGTCAGGCGGCAGCTGGAGTACTGCGTCCAGCTCTGGGCGCCGCACTGCAGGAGGGATGTGGACAACATTGAAAGGGTCCAGCGGAGGCCACTCACATGATCCGGGGACAACAGGGCAGACCCTACAATGAAAGACTGCGGGACCTAAACCTGTTCGGCCTGTACAAGAGAAGGCCGAGGGGGGACCTGGTGACTGTTTATAAACTCACTAGGGGGGACCAGAAGGGTTTAGGGGAGACGCTGTTTCCCTGAGCGTCCCTGGCATGACAAGGAACAAGGGACACAAATTATTAGAGACTAGATTTAGATTAGACATCCACAAGAACGACTTCATGGTCAGGGCGGCTAGGAGCTGGAACCAATTTCCTAGGGAAGTGGTGCTGGGGATCTTTAAGAAGAGGCTGGATGCCTACCTGGCTGGGGTCATTTGAGTCCAGTCTTTTTCTCCTGCCCAGGCAGGGGGTCGGGCTTGAAGATCTACAAGGTCCCTCCGACCCGACTTCTGTGATTCTATGCCAATTGAACCAATCTAGCCCCAGGGTCTCCGTGGGACCCGTGTGGGCAGGGTGCGCTGGCCGGCTTGGACAGGATGGGGTCACAGGTGGGCAGGGGACGGCATCAGGGAGTGGAACGGGCAGGCAGCGCCGGGATTGCCGGGCAGTGACAACGAGGGGCCGGGGCTCGGGGCTCGGGGCAGAGCCACGATCTGCTCCCCATGCGGGCACCGGCTCCACGCGTAGGGACGTGCAGGGAGCAGATTGCGGCTCTGCCCCAGGCCCCAGCCCTGTGCTGTCACTGCCCCACGCTCCCAGCCCGTTTACCCATCTCGCTTCCCACCCGCTCTCAGCCCCGTGCCATGCACCCGGGCAGAGCACCCTGCCCACGGGGGTCCTGGGTGGTCTTCATGGAGATGCTGCCTGCCTGCCTGCCCACTCCTTACAGCCCCCAGCTGAGGGCTAAGGGACTCACTGCAGGCTGGATAGAAACACTTGGTGGGCCAAATCAGGCCTGCGGGCTGTATTTTGCCCACCCCTGGGCTAACTGGTTCGGAGGGGCACGAAGCAACAACCTACTTCACCGGATGCTACCAGGCGGTCAGGTTGGAGAGTCCTAAACTCACAGAGACGTGGGGCTGGCAGGGAGCCGCCGAGGTCCCCTGCCCGAGGCAGGACCAGCTCTGTCCAAACCAGCCCGGGCACACCCATCGTGTAAATTCTTCGTAAACCTGCAGTCACCCCTGACACAGCACCAGGCATCACACCCCACCCTGCCGCAGGGAAAGCCGGGGGACCGCGGCCACCAACGTCCTGCTTCTGTAAAAGGTTGTTAGTAGATGCTGGAGAGATCCCAGGAGGAGCTGTGGCCCCGCTACAAGGAAGGCAAAACCCCTCCAGTTGGAACCAATCTGATCAAGGGGGAAAGACCCCAAATGCAGCATTGGTCTGAGCCTGAGTGGAGGGGCAAGACCCTCTAGCCAGGACCCTCTGGGTTTGGTCCCAGCAGGAGCATCCAGCGCCTCTGGGGGTTTTAGCCCCCTTGATACATGTAGCAGCAGGGGAGGGGGCAACCAGCAAAGTACATGGGAGATCCCCAGGTACATACTGTGGGGTTTGCTAAGCCTGCCTTAGGGGCTCCTCTCTGCAAGAGGCACAGGGGTATCCCTAGCTACCTAGGTGCAGGCTTCTGTGTACTGCCCTGCGCCATGCGGCTGCATTTGTGTGTAAAGCCCACGCGCCGCTATTCCAGTCCGCTGCAGCATGATCCCTGCTCGAGCGTGGGCTGAGCTGGGGACCCGCCACAGAAGTGCTCAGCTCTATGCTAGATGGAGAGGCAGAGGCAGCACCGCGCTCCCTGGCTCGCAGCACAGCCCCTCCTCTGCAGACCCCAGCAGCAGGGCTGCACCCACGGCTGTCAGGACTGATTTCACAGCAGTGCCACAGTGGATGCTGGTGGTGGACATGGCCCAGGGGAGCATCGGGCTGGTCACCCTGCCTTCCTGGCAGCAGGCTTTCTCTGCCTTGCACTGGACAGAGAGTTTCTCCATCCTCAGATCTCTCAACCCCTACAACCACCTTCCCTCCTGTCTCCACACTGCAGCTTTCCCTGGATCCAGGACTCTCCCTGTCCTGCCTGAAGCTGCTGCACAGCATTGCATTGCATTACACTGCACTGATAAACAGCTGATCTGCTCCACCCCAGAGCTAGCTGCATTTCAAGGAAGGGAAGTAGACAGGTCCCCCAAACCCACTGTGTTCCGGATGCTTTTGGGCAAAAAGTAGAGGGTGAAATACTGTCGTGATGGGCAGTTCCCTGCTCATTATCTTTTGGTCCAGCTTGCAGGGGGTGGGACTGACCATGAGTTCACAGAAAAGAGCTCAGAGTCTTTTCGGGTTAGGGAACGGATGTTTGAAATGAAGACACCCATCTAGCTGGCCCCAGCTGGATGTGAAGCTACAGGCAGAGACGGCATTAGCGCCTGGGGTGTAGTCTTTGCACCCCCCCCCCCATACACACCCACATCCCTGAAGTCAGTGGGACTCTTGCTACAGACTACAACAAAGCCAGGATTTCACCGCTGGGGATGGAGGGAAATGGATCAGGCTCCAGGGCAGAGCAGGACGAAGTGATGCTCATGACATGCTGCTCCTTTTGGGTTGTCATAACTGAGTGAGTCTAGTGCTCCTGCTGGGACCAGACCCACAGGGTCCTGGCTTGAGGGTCTTACCCCTCCGCTCAGGGTCGGACCAATGCTGCATTTGGGGTCAAAAAGGAACTTTTCCCCCTGGTAGACTGGTACTGACTTGAGGGGCGGAGGGTTGCCTTCCTCCGTAGCATAGTCATGGGGCTATATTACGTGGAAGTGTGTTGACCATAGGACGTTGGGGGCTGTGGTCCCCCTGCTTTCCCTGTGGCAGGGTGAGGTGTGATGTCTGGTGCCGAATCAGGGGTGACTGAGTGGTTTTTGCCAAGAGGTTGGACAATGGGTTTGTCCGGGTCGGTTTGGACAGGGCTTGGACTAGATGTGACTTTGGCAGGTCCCTTCCAGCCCCACGGCTTTAGGATGTCTATGAGAGAGACACTGGGCTCTTGGTTGTAGCTGTGTTGGTCTAAGGACATGGGCTGGCCAGGCTGTTTGCAGAGATGCAATATCTTTTACAGGCATACCTCGTTTTATTGCGCTTCGCTTTATTGCGCTTTGCAGATATTGCGTTTTTTACAAATTGAAGGTTTGTGGCAGCCCTGCGTTGAGCAAGTCTATCGGCGCCATTTTTCTAACAGCATTTGCTCACTTCGTGTCTCTGTGTCACATTTTGGTAATTCTCGCAATATTTCAAACTTTTTCATTATTATTATATTTGTTATGGTGATCTGTGATCAGTGATCTTTGATGTTACTATTGAAAGAAGTTCTACTGTGGGTAAAATGCTATCAAACAGCATCGCATGCTACAGAGAAATCTTTCGTGAAAGGAAGAGTCAATCGATGCAGCAAACTTCATTGTTGTCTTATTTTAAGAAATTGCCACAGCCACCACCAGCCTTCAGCAACCACCACCCTGATCCGTCAGCAGCCATCAACATCGAGGCAAGACCCTCCACCAGCAAGAAGATTACGACTTGCTGAAGGCTCAGATGATGGTTAGCATTTTTTAGCAATAAAGTATTTTTTAATTAAGGTATGTAAATTTTTCTTTTTTTAGACATAATGCTATTGCACACTTAATAGACTACAGTATAGTGTAAACATAACTTTTATATGCACTGGGAAACCAAAAAATTCGTGTGACTCGCTTTATTGCGATATTCGCTTTATTGCGGTGGTCTGGGACCGAACCTGCAATATCTCCGAGCTATGCCTGTATTCGACCGACTGAGTAGGTGGAAAAAAAGTTCTTGGCAAGTGTTTGGGTGCAGCCACCCTTCTGAGAGAGAGAGAGAGTGTGTGTGTGTGTATGTGCGCGCACGCACACTCACATGCATGTGTGACACGAGAGACTACTGCCCTCTGCCGGGAGACCTCAGAGCTGCTCAGACTCATGCCGGGCTCTAACAGGGACTCCTCTCTCAGCTCCAGCAGCAGGGATTTAGGAGCAGGAGAACCTGAGTTGTGCTCCTAAGGCCTGCACCCAACGCTGCCCTCTCTGTCCGGGGCACATCGTTGCTGCCAGGAAACCCAATGAAAGCAGCCCCTTTAGCATCACAAGAGAGCCTTATTTTCTAACGCACGGAGGCAGGGAGGGCCGTATGCTGCGCTGCCATCCCCCCATCTGGAGCTGCTGCATCAGGAAGGGGCTTTCTCCAATGCAGAATTTAGCTCCTGGATTGGGGGGGTTGTTTCCCCTTCCCCTTTCTCTGAGGCCTCTGGCACCAGCAGCGCCCAGGGACCATCTGCGAGGGGGGCTGGCCAATGCACAGAGGCAGGACGCAGACGGGTCGTGGTGTCTGCCTGCACCTTCCTGATCACCAGGGTTGTGGCCGGGCAAAGCCTTCTTCCCCTACCAAAAGGGATCTTCTGGCATCTCTCCCTCTATTAACTCCCTGCCAGTATAGCAGCCTGGGACAGCGGTGTTATCCCTCCAACCCCATCCGTGCCGGGACTCACTTGCTGGTGCTTCAATGGCTGGAACATGCAACCCAAGAACTGGGCTCAACAGTAACATAACTGAGTGGGCCGGTAATAGATGAGAGTTGGATTGGACTGAACTGCACCAGATTGTCCCTCGGGGGCTCTGTGTCCTCTGAGGCTGCACCGGCCCCTGCCACGGCAGAGCATCAATGAGCTGAACTGCACAGGGATGAACCCCAGTGCCCCCTCGGAGAAGCAGACTGGGAACAGAGTCGTGGTTCCCCAGCTGCTGGGATACCTCCTTGCCTGGTCACCCGGGCTCTCCCCTGTGCCGTGTAGGCTGGCGGTGCCCAGCACCCGGCACATCACACAGACATTTCTCTAGGTCACTTCTCTGTGCAGCCCGGGCTGCCGGCTGGGGACAAGTGGCAGCATGGAGCAGAGGGCCCTGGCTCCTCGCCGGGTATGCAGCCGGCCAGGGGGAGGAAGAGTGGTGGAGACAGAGCCTGGGTTTTCCCGTGTCCCCGTCAACACAGACAGATGGGAAGGAAAATAGCAGCTCTGCACTCCAGACTCTGACTCACGCTGAAGACAGCTGACAGCCCCCCTCCCTCCCAGCCTGCCCCGCCGGCACCCGCCGATCCCAGCGTGCGGCCGGCAGCCCCCTGCCTGCTGCATCTCGGCACCCCACTTGCCATGGCAGAGCTGGGGAGCGAGTGGGTACCTCCCCGGGCCCTGCCTGTCCCCGCTGAGGCTGTGGTGGGGGAAGAGAAGGCTTCCACCCCCTATGCAGCGCTGGGTGCAATGGCCAGTGGTTTTTGGCATGAATAGGTGTCTGGTCTGGAGTCCCCTCCCAGCTCTTGCCCTGCACAGACCCTGCTGCTCTCAGCACCCTGCACAGAGGGGGAAGGTGTGTAAGCCCTCAGCTCTGCAGGGGAGGCACAGCTGGGGCTGGACCCGGGAGAACAGCATCACCACCCGTGTGCCCCATGGAAAGGCAGCCCCCTCCTCGGGCAGGAACCTGAGAGTGTAAGCAGAGAGCAGAGCTAGTGGCCCGCGGCACGTGTGAGATGCATCCCTCATCAGATCAGATGCCAGGCAGGGAGCAGGCTCCATCACCCGCCCGTTCCTCCGCAGACGGTCTGTGCCAGGATAGTGCCAGCCGCGGGCCCTGGCGTCAGAGATGGTGAGCCCTGGTACAGATGCGGCAAGGCACCCAGATAGCTGCTATCTCTCAGATAGCCGAGGCACCTGCTAGTGCCAGCCCCTGCCCATGCCTGGAGCCAGTGGCATGGTGCAAAGATACACATGATGGTGCCATCGACACCTCGGCTGCCTGCCAAAGAGGCTCAGCTGAGGGTCTCCCTTTCTCATGTGCAACCTGAAAGGGGATCATGGGCCAGCTGGCATTCGCAGCCAGGCCGTCCCAAAGCCTGGCAGGAAAGCAGGATGCCTCAGGGAGATCTCCAAGAGGCAGAGAGGACTCCTGAACCTCTCCTGTCCAGGTCTGGTTGCTGCAGACAACCCGGTTTGCTCCAGGCATTGCAAGGACAAGGCGTCATTGCTGCAGCAGGGTCAGATATTAACAGCTTAATTGCTGCCAGCCTCACGTGCTTTGCCAAGGACGTGTCATTTCCAGGCGATGCAAGAGGCTTTGCGACCAGGGCGTCCACCTCCCCAGAGCCCCAGGGGTTGGGAGGCTGCAGGTTCGGCCCCTTGGACGTGTCAGCTCCGTCACCCAGCGCGGACCAGGCAGGGCAGCCCCGTGCCACCTTGCAGCCCTCACCGAGGCGGGTCAGGAGCAAGATTCAGTGCCTGGGGACCTGTGCCAACTCCACGGGGACTGACAGCAGCTCACAAAGCCCAGATCACAGCATGGGCTCGCTGTAGCAGAGCTCCGGTGGGGTGCCCTCCACACAGCCCTGGGGTGGAAGAGCTGGGGGTGGGGGTCGACCGAAGAGGTCACCCCATAAAGTCCCGGGTCTGTGCTCCCAAGAGCCCCACAAGCTCCTCCAGGCCAATGAGAGGCCGCACGCCTGAAAAACCAGGCTGCGCTGGCGCTAACGAGCCAGACCAAGTCATTAGGGTGGGGTGGGGGTATCCGCAACAGCACCCAGGAGCCCGCGGTGCCTGACGCACCCCGAAATCATCGCCTGCCCCGATCCCTGCTGGAGCCACTAGGCGGGATAAACCCCCGCCACCCCCCAGAGCTCAGGAAGCAACCCCCTACGAGGCCCTAGCCCAACCCCATGCAGTGTGAACGGGAAAGTGACGTCTCGTGGTGGCATGACTCAGTGTGTTGCGTCATTTCAAAGCTATGTGTCATCATGCAGGAGAGACTCCATGGCAGGCAGGCAAGACTACATCTCCCAGCAGCCCGCGCGGCGGCCTCTCCACCTGCCCACCCAGCATGCCCCTCGGCGCCAGGGCGTAGGAGGACCCGATTGTTTGCGCAGGCGCACAGGCCTCCTGGGAGCTGTAGTCCTGCCTTATATGGCAGTGGGGGGAGCCGCCCTCCCGCCGGGACTACAACTCCCAGCCGGCCGCGCGCGGCACTCCGGCGCTGGGTGCCGCCATCTTGCTTTCCCGTCTCCACCGGCGCCGGGCCGCCGCAGCAGCCATGCTGCCCCTGTCCTCGCGGCTGCGCCGCGCCTCGCGGCTGCTCCTGGCCCCCCGCCCAGCCTCGGCGCGGCTGCGGGCTCCGGGGGCGGCCGCCGGGGGCCGATCGGGGCTGCGGCCGCCGGGCGCGGGCGCCCCCTGGCGGTGGAGGCCCGCGCTGCAGGGCCTCCTGCCGGCACCGGGGTGCCGCAGCCTCGCACCGCAGGGTCCGGCCGTGTCAACCCCGTGGCGGAGGAGCTCAGCGCTGCAGGGGTGCAGCAACCCAGCCTTGCCCTGCGTGATGCCGGCACCGGGGTGCCGCAACCCAGCATTCTCCTGCGTGATGCCGGCGCTGGGGTGCAGCGACCTTGCACTGCGGGATGCAAACGTGCCAACCCCGTGGCGGAGGAGCCCAGCGCTGCAGGGGTGCAGCAGCCCAGCATTATCCTGCGGGATGCCGGTGCCGGGGTGCGGCAGCTTTGCACTGCGGGATCCGTGCGTGCCTACCTCGTGGCAAAGGAGCAGCAACCCAGCGATGCCGGCACCGGAGGGGCCCAGCAGTCGGCGGAGGCCACAGGGCAGCTGGATGCATGCAGCCCCGGCGCTGGCAGTGGTGGTGGCAGCATCTTGCTACGGCCGGGGGCACCTGTCCAAGGGTGACTATCGCCACACGCGTGTGTGAGCCCTGGGGTTGTTGCTCGGGCAGAGCTCACCCTCCGGCAGGGGGGCAGGGGCTGGCCTAGCCCATGGCATGGCTGTGCTGCGACTCCAAGCTCTTCCCTGTCACCCATCGGGGAAGGTTGCTGCAGGGAAGAGTTTGCCCATCTGCCATCCTAGAGGGCTCCTTGGGGTGCTGGTCCCTGTGCTGTGCATGCAGGACAGTCCTTGGAGGGGAGCTGTGCATAGGTCCCTGTTGCTAGTGGTGTTGAGAGACCTTGATGGGATGCGGGGTGTCTGTGCTGGCGCCCTGTTGCACCCTCCTCTGCTCCATTCGGTGGTTTTCTGAAACCGCAGGCCATGGCTTTGAGAGCGCTTATGCATGTGTTTAGCTGTCAGGGTGAGGACTAGTCCCGTGAAAGAGTCTGTGGGGGCTTGGTGCAGGCTTGGAGCAATGGGGGGTAGCATGTGGCACAGGGTGGGTTGTGACCAGGACTTGGGAGAGGCGAGGAGTAAAGCCCTGAGAGGGTGGACAGAGCAGGCTAAGTCAGGACGATGTGATGATGAGGGAAACGGAGGCACTGAACAGGACAAGGTGGGAGCCAGGAGCCTGCTGCCGTGTGTGCCAGGGGGCTGTCTGCATGCACCAGCGCACGCTGCCCTCTGTGCTTTGCCTGTGAGGAGCGTAGTGGGCTGCTCCCTGTGTCTGTGGACAGGTCGGCTCTGCTCAGTGCCTCAGTTTCCCCGTTGATAGCACTTTGTGGCTGTGAGGCCTGGTGAGTCAGCCAGCGCGAGGCGTGGGGAATGTGGAAAGTCCTGCCTAGTCGCTGCCTGGGTGTATCCATCCTGTGGGCAGCAGATGAACCGCCTGGTCCTGCTCCCAGGAGCCAAGGGACCTTGGGGTGCCTCCGGCTTTGCAGTGGTTGCTCTGTTATAATGGCCCAGATAGAAGCCAGGTGCCCTCTTCCCAAAGGCACAGACTGCTGGTGCCGGGTCAGGGAATGAGGACCCCATCCAGCAGGGCACGGACATGCTGCCCTCGGAGTCCCTGGTGTGCGTGCGTGCGTGTGTGTCCAGATCCCAACAGCCGTCATGGGCTAGGGGGATATCCCAGGAAGCTTGCCACGGGTTGAAGCCCCTGGAAGCATCCGAACCTCTCTGTGGTTGTTGTGCCCTCTGGCGTGTCTGGCTCATCCCTTTCCCCCACCCTTGCTCAGAGGATGCTTTCGCCAGGGTCATCTCCTGCAGGCTGCTGGGCCTTCGGTGGGGCGCAGGTCTGTGCTGCGTGCGTGGGCCAGCCCGAGCCAGCTGTCTGCCCGGTGGCGGGGGCACTTGTGGCAGCCTAGCCGCTCTGACCTGCGAGCCCTCCCCCTGCATCCCAGCCTTGTTTTGCAACCCCTGTTGCTGTGACCACGCTGCACCAACCCAGCAGTGAAAAGCCTGCCCAGGGTTTGCACAGGCTGCAGTTACCTTGTGGGGCACAGGGCAGCCAGTCCCAGGGCTCCCAGCCTGGGCCCGCTCTCCTTGATGGGACATTGTTGAGGTAAAACAGTCCCACCCTGGGGGTCTGGCTATGCAGTAGCTTCTGTGAGACGGAAGCTTTTCCCCCTCCCTTCCCAATGCCGAGTCCCTTGCTTTGGCCGTGTGTCCACAGTGCCTGATACAGGAGCTTTCCAGGGTGACAGTCAAGGCAGTGTGGTCCCCCTTTCTAGCCTAAAGGTGGAGCTCTTGGTCTGCCCACCAGCTTCCCCTCCACTTCTGGCTGCTGCTGTCTGTCTTGGGCCAGCTGTGAAACGGAGCACAGTGCTGGTGATGCACAGGGCCTGAGAGCTCAGTTTCTCTTGCCTTATGCCCCCTGCATGGCCCAGCCCTCTGCCTTTTGCCTTGCTGCAAATTTGGGAACTTCAGGTCCTTCTTCTGGACTCCTCCTCCCTGTGGCTCTGCCAGCCTCCAGTTGTCGTGGCCCTGATTCTTTGCAGACAGTGGTGCTTGCAATATACCAGGCGCTGTCCAGACACTCGGGAGGAGCAGGCCCCTTCCCTGAAAATTCACAGCTGGTGGCTTCTCCAGGCGTGTCATGCCAGTGTTGGCTGCGTTGGGACTAGACTATGGGGAGCAGCCAGTCCCCGTCCCACGGAAAGGAGGGCTGCCTAGCTCTGCTCTATCCTAGAGCCTTGCACAGTGCTGAGTGCTGGGACCTGTCACTCCTGCAGGCTTGGGATTTAGGGTACAGACAATGTAGGAGAGCCTCGTGCCTGAACGGCGAGTCAGCCAGACCCCTCTCCAGCAGGGTCCAGCACCACCTATTCCAAAGAAAGGCGTCATGATGAATCCCTTAGGAGGGGGGTTAGGATGAATTTAATCTGAGCCCTGGTAGTTCAGGGGTTGCTTTGTACCATGATGTACAAGGCATTCGCACTGTTCTTGTGGTTGTTGGGGGGACACACGTATGTGGCCTTCCTGCCAGTGCCTTCACTTGTCTCCTCTCTGTCTCTCCCTAGAAGATGCCCTGCTGGAAGCCTCCAGGATCAACAACATTTCTGAAGTTGAGAGGTCAGTGGCTCCTTGATCTGCTCTTGCTGTCCCTGCCTGGGCAGGTGTCATCCCCAAAGCTGTTGCTAGCCAGGCCCAATTCTCCTTCCAGGTGCTTGTTTTGAGTTGAGTTTGTGAGTATATAGGACCAGCTCCCCCGGCAGGTACAGGGCCTGGCTGGCTTGCCACAGGACTGGTACCTATCTCTCTGATACGAGTCTGCCAGAAGTGGGTACTCCCATCAGGAGGCATGTGGGTCTAGGATGCTTCCTCGTGGGCTGATGAGCCATCCCTGGAACTGACCTTTCTGTTGGCGACCTGAGCAGAGAGACTGGGGCAAAGTGGAGCATGTTCCCTTCTTGTTGTTCCAGTGAGGCCTCGAGACTGGGGCAGACCTGTTGTTACATTGCTACCGTGTGGGGACATAAGGACATCAGGGTGCCACTTCCCAGCAGGGCTAAAAAGCATAACCAAGCCAGGGTATGATGGTAGCCCGTTGAGAGAGGTGGCTGCTGAGATGGAGAAAGTGCCCCACATACTCCAGGGCCTCCCTGTCTATGTAGATAGCACGAGAGATGTTCAGCTGGCCTGGGAAGGGTTGGTGGAGAACCTTCGTCTTGGCGACGTTTAAGGACAGGCCAAGTCTCTTATACGAAGCGTTGAAGAGATCTAAGGTTGCTTGCACATCCTGTGCAGAAAGCCATCACGCAGCAATCGTCTGCAAACTGAAGGTCGTGGATGTCCTTGGTTGTGAGTTTTGTTTTTGCCCGGAAGCGCCCAAGATTGAAAAGCTTCCTGTCCAGTCAATACTGAATACTGACACTGGATGGTAGATCATCTCAGATAAGGTGGATGATGATGGTCAGAGAGATGGTGAACAGGGTGGGAGCGATCACACAACCTTGTTTGACCCTGGTCCAGATGTGGGAGGCATCAGTTTCAGATCTGCCACTCAGGACAGTGGCGGTCATATCATTATGCAGGAGCCTCAGCATGGTGACAAACTTCAGCAGGCAGCCAAGGCATTGGAGGATGGTCCACGATTTTAAGGAATCAAATGCCTTGGTCAGGCCACTGAAAGCAAGGAACAGTTCTTGATTTTGCTACTGACGTTTTTCTTGGATCTGCCTGGCAACAAAAACCATATGTGCAGTGCCCCGGGATGGTCAGAAGTCGCACTGGATTATGAAAACTATTACCCTTCCCCACCTTGCAGCCAGCCTCACCCAGCGTTTTGAGGCATAACTGCAACAACACACGAACTTCATGGTTGCTGTTGAACTGCACAGTGCAGCAAAAGCATGAGCAGAGCTGGCATGCAGGCCTGTTCCCCCAGAGCCGGGAACTCGCTGTTGGTGGGTGGCAGTATAGCGCTTGTGACACGTCGCAGAGCAATTCTGAGTCCTGCCAGCAGGGCGTAGTGCCGTCCCTGCCTGCTCTCTGCTTCATCCTGTGTGCTCTGTGCTGCTGGCTGCCCTTCCTTCTGGAAACCCCTCTGAAGCCCATGGCAGGGTGGACAGTAGGGAGGCAGATGGCACTGCAAGGGGGTTCAGTTTAATTTCAGATTCTGGTGCCCTTCAACCTGAGGCCCAGGGTGCACTGAAAACCCTGGCAGGGACAGGGGCATGGGGTAAGACTGGCTGGCCTGCTACCTGGCTCATTAAGCAGTGCCAGTAAAATGGACCAGAGACAGGTTAGCACCTGGATTATGAAATGGCTGCTGGCCTTACTCGCCTCTGTCCCTCCAGCTCAGAGGCCGAGGAAGAAGCTCCCAGATGTTAGTTATTCAGTGGCCCATGTTCTCTAATGCAAACTGCTGCTGGGTGTTTTGTTCCTCGCTCAAGTGGGGAAGAACAACTTCCCAGCTTCACCACATCTCTTATATTCTGTATTCCACCCAAACAGCATCGCTAAGCGCTTTTCAGGGTTGAACTCTTCCTCTACCAGCACAGCAGGGCAGGGGCGAAGGAGTTCCATGGGGCAGACGAAACCAAGGCAGCTGTTTGAAATGAGATTTGGGTGGGAATACCAGAAAACTATTCTGGGTGACGCACTTTACAAAGAAATTATTTGCAAGGATGAGGGTCATGCCCGTAAAACTGGAGCCAAAAGCGAGTTCCCAGTGGAGAGTTGTGGGCCCAGCCTTCTCCGAGACGGAGCAGGGCAGCGTCTTGAAGGGTAATGTGGCATTCATTCCTGGTTCTACCAGAGTTCCTCGTTCAGTGCTAGAAGAAAGGGACGCTCCCCGTCGCCCTTCGTCGTCATCAAGCGTGAGCAGTAGCCAGTGGCGGCCAGTTCATTTGGAGGGACAGAGGAGCTCGGCCCTAAGTGAGCAGAGGGAGCATCTCAATGGACTCGGAGGACATCAGAGGACTTTACAGTCAAGAAGGATAGGCTCAGATTGAACCCTGCAATGGCTGAGGAGCTGGTAGAAGGCAGGGTGGGGTTGCAACTTGCAGACTAACTAAATCAGAAGGCTGTAGGCTTTCACCAGCAGCAGCCTACTTCATCAGATGCTACGAAGGGACTGCAGGGAGCTGGAGTAATTGGAAAGTGGGAGTGATGGAAAGGGGGGTAGGGTGCAGGCAGCAGCAGGCTGCAGATGCTGTAGCTGGCAGTGCTCGTATTGGAGGGGCTGCCCTGATCCTCCAGGGTTGGGTGAGGGCTGCAGTGGAGGCGGTGGGCTTGAAGCAGGAGAAGGAGAGTTTGGGGTTAGTACTCTTGGGGGCAGCGGGTGGTTCTAGTTCAGGAGGGGGCTCTGACTTGCTGTCAGGTGCCGTCCCCTGTATCCACCTGTGCCAAGAGAGCAAGTGCGGGCCGATGTATTCATCTAAGTGCTTTTTTTTTTTTTTTTTGCCTTAAAAGCAAAAGAACCCCTCCACCCCCTTTTCTTTTGGACTGACCTGGTTTCCCTGGGAGCTTACAGTCAAACTATAGGTCCCTTCTGCTGTTTGTACCTGCCAAGAAGGCTGTTGTGCTGGACAGGCTAGCTCAGGCCATCGTATACCCTCTTGTACGCAACATTAGGCATTGTGTCGGAGGGGAAAGGGAATCGGGAGACTAGAAATCATACTGTGACCCCTCCCTCCATTTTTATAATATTGATTCACAACATTGCAGTCTTGTCTTTCAGTAAACCACCTGCAAATGTATGGGTGGGCAGCAGAGCACCTTAGTCAAATAAGTACCATAGAGCCATATTCTTATAAGCACTGCATGCGGGTAACTCTCAGTGGTATGTGTCAGCGGGCTGTTACCATGCCCGTTCAAAATGATGAGCCGTCCCTGGAATTGGCACGTTAATCACATCCAGAAGTATGCCGCCAGCCGCCTTTTCTTTGGATGGATCTAACCTTTCCATTTTCAGGAGGGTCATTCTCAGTAGATCCAGTCCCCTGGGTGGATTTTCGGTAAGGGCTGCCTTGCTGTTTGAGTTGTTGCGATTCCTTCCTGTTTTGTTAAACTGTTGAGTTTGGCAAGTGTTCTGGTTTTCTCACACTCTTCTTTCTGTATCCACCTGCTGTCTTGTCTTCAAGACTGTAAAGCAGGGACCTTTTATTTGGGGTACCTGGCACAGCAGGGCACTGTTTTGTGACTGGGCTCCCAGGCAGTGCCAGCAAAACAAATAGCAGACATAAAATCCTTTCCAGCAAGGACATCCAGCTAGGTCCAGTCAAGACTAGGGCTGCGCCTAACTGCTGGCACCCTGCATTGTGGTACTGCAATGGTCTTGGCCAGCTACAGGTCCCAGTAGCCAATTCTTCCAGTGAGACCCAGATGGGATTTTCATAGATTTCATAGACATCAGGGCTGGAAGCAACCTCGGAAGATCATCGAGTCCTGCCCCCTGCCCAAAGGGCAGGAAGTCAGCTGGGGTCATTGGATCCCAGCAAGAAAAGCATCCAATTTGCTCTTGAAGGTGTTCAGGGTAAGTGCTTGAACCACCTCCGCTGGCAGACTGTTCCAGACCTTGGGGGCTCGGACAGTAAAGAAATTCTTCCTTATGTCCAGCCTGAAACAGTCTTGAAGTAGTTTGTGACCATTCGACCGCGTCATCCCTTGGGGCGCTCTGGTGAACAGATGTTCCCCCAGATCCTGGTGGTCACCCCTGATAAACTTCTAGGTGGCCATCAGATCACCCCTGAGCCTGCGCTTTTCCAGGCTAAAGAGCCCCATGGCTCTCAGTCTGTCATCGTAAGGTCTGTTTCCTGACCTCTGATCATGCGGCTCTTCTCTGGACTCTCTCAAACTTCTCCACATCCATTTTGAATTGTGGAGCCCAAAACTGGACACAGTACTCCAGCTGCGGCCTCCCCAAGGCCGAGTACAAGGGGAGAATGACGTCCCGGGATTTGCTTGAGAAGCATCTATGGATGCAAGCCAGCGTTTTGGTCACTTTACTAGCTGAAGCATCGCATTGCAGGCTCATGTTCATCTTGTGGTCAATGATGACCCCCAAGCCTCTTTCTTCCATAGTGCTAGCCAGCGTAGCACTACCGAACCTATAAGGGTGCTGCAGGTTTTTCCTCCCGAGGTGGAGAATCTTGCATTTTTTGGTGTTAAACACCATCAGGTTCTCGTCTGCCCATTTGCTGAGCTTGTCCAGGTCAGCCTGGATCACCCGCCTATCTTCTGGCGTGGATGCTTTGCCCCAAAGTTTGGTGTCATCGGTGAACTTGGCCAGTCCTCTCCTGGCGCCAATGTCCACGTCATTAATGAAGATGTTGAACAGGATGGGTCCCAGGACAGAGCCTTGAGGGGACGCCACTGGTCACAGGACACCATGGTGAGTGACTGCCATCAATCACAACCCTCTGGGTCCGACCACGGAGCCAATTTCCCAGCCAGCGGATCACGGTGGACCCAAGGCCACAACTGGCCAGTTTGGCCAAGAGGTGATCATGGGATACCAGATGGAAGGCTTTTTTGAAGTCAAGATATATGACATCAATCTCATCTCCCTTGTCCAGGTGATAGGTCACCTGGTTGTAGAAGGAAATGAGATTGGTCAAGCAAGACTTACCTGCAGCAAACCTGTGCTGGCTATCCCTTAGGATGTTGGCCTTGGCCAGGCCATTAAAGATGGCCTCTTAATAAACTTTTCTAAGTTCTTCCCCCAGATAGAAGTCAGGCTGATGGGCCTATAGTTAGCTAGATCCACTTTCCTCCCTTTCTTGAAGATCGGCACCACATTGGCCTTCTTCCAGTCTTCGGGCACTTCACCAGAGCGCCAGGAGTTTTCAAAGACCCGTGCCAGGGGCTGGGCTATGACGCTCGCCAGCTCCTTGAGTACCCTGGGGTGCAGATTGTCAGGGCCGGCTGACTTGAAGGTATCCAGCTTCTCAAGATGTTTCTTCACGAGGTCAGCATTGATGGAGGTCAAGGGATCTCCCCCACCCGGACCTCCCTGTCCCACAGCAGGCATGGGCGTCCCATGGGACTGATGCAAGACTGACGCAAAGTACTCATTTAATAGGTTGGCTTTTTCCTGGGTGTCCGTTGTCGGTTGCAGGATCTGCAGGGCCCGGGCTGTTTCACTGTCCTGGAGATGGTTGTGAGTGGCTGTGGGTACTGTACACTGACTGGGTGCAGGAAAATCTGCAGCCAAGGAGTCTGAAGTGCAGCAGCTGTGTTGTGAAGGATATACGGGTGGAAGGAGCAGCTTTTGGAGCAAGGGTGTGCTCTGGGGCCTGTCTGCTGTTCTGTGTCAACGTCTGGTTTAAATTGTTTGGACCGTCTGAATTGACCTTTAAAGACCCCAGTGAGATCCAGTTAAACCTTAGGGCTGTTTTCTGTTTGGAACGAATTCTGCTGCTGTTCCTGCGTTACTCTCACTTCTGTCTTTTATGTCCAAGGTAATTCACGTGGAAATGAAATAGTCATAGACCATGAGGGCTGGAAGGGACCTCAGGAGGTTGCATCTAGTCCATCCCCTACTCAAAGCAGGACTGTCCCCAACTGCATCATCCCATCCAGGGCTTTGTCAAGGTGGGCCTTAGAAACCCCCAAGGATGGAAACGCCAACATTTCTTTGGGTAACTTGTTGCAGTGCTTCAGTACCCTCCTTGTGAGAGTTTTTCCTCATATATAACCTCAACCTTCCTTGCTGCAACTTGAGCCCATTGCTCCTTGTTTTCTCAGCTGCCCCCACTGAGACCAGCCCAGCCCCATCCTCTTTGCACCCCCCTGCAGGGAGGTGAAGGCTGCTGTTCATTCTCCCTTGGTTTTCTCTTCTCCAATCTAAGTAAGCCCAGTTCCCTCAGCCTCTCCTCATCACTCATGTAAATCAGTAGCTTTTTTCTTTCTGAAATAAGTTTTGCAACCCTGCCTGGGCCAGATTCTTCACTACCTGGCTTGAGCAGCAGTTGTGACCTGAAGTTTCAGCCCACCCCCCTGTCCCATACCTTCCTTATACCTACCATAGCCCTTGTTCCCTTGGGATGGGAGTGAAATACCAGAAAGGTGTTGTGTCCACAGTACTTTCCTGCACTGGGTCATGCGAGGTGCTCTCTGTTAGGCAGGTTCGAACCGTTCTTCATCAGCTGCCTCGCTTAAGAAATGGGTAGTTGTGCAGCTTTGACAGTACGTTGTCACCGCCGACTCGCTGGAGTCTCGGGAGCATGTTGCTAATGCTTTCCTGGCTCCGTGCTGTTGTTTCCATGGTCTCCCTTGCCAACATGACCATAACATCTCCTGAGATTGTGACTGTGACTCCATAATGAGCTGTTGGACCGAGCTCCCTGCAGCCTTTCTCTTGTGGCTTTCAGGGTTGAACTTGAAGGCCTCCTTTCTCTCCCTGAGAGCAGCTGAGAAGTGACTCTAGCTCTCCGTCTCTCTCTGTCTCTGAGCAGGTTCTAACGAGGCTGAGCATGTTTTATTCAGCTTGGGCAGCTTCTGCATTTGCAGGGCCTGGCTGGTAACAATCGCAGAGCTTTGCAAAGCTCTTGGGGTTGCCAGCAAGTGAGATCTGCCCGTTTGTCTTGTTCTGGAGGGAGTCTGTTTTCTGGGGCTGTCCAGAGTCCCTTTGGTCTGGTCCAGCTCTCTGCTCCACACGTGGTCAGACATGATCTCATTTTACACTTCATGTCACCACTTCTTTAGCCAGCACCACTGGCACCCTGTCCACTTTGAGACCTAGCTGAGACTTACCTGCCTTTTAACCCCCTCATGCTCTTCTGCCTTCCTCTTTCTCCCTTTTCTACACACCCTCTTTGGTGATGCTCCTGTCCATGGCGTTTCACATCAGACGCTCTCACCTCGCCCTCTTCTGCAACTGCCTGCCTTCCCTTCTCCCATTCAAACCATAATTGAAAACTTGCCCCTTCCCTTGCCTTTGCACATCCTTTTTCCCTGTGCTGTGTCCAACTATCTGCGCTCAGTGTGTAATGTTTCTGGACAGCCTTCTGTGTGGTTGTGCTCTACCAAGACGCTAATGATCAGCTTTTGAGATGTTAAGCCAAAGCAGTCTTTCATCTTTCAATCTTAGGAGGACGAGAGCCCGATCAAAGGCTTTTGCAATGCCTTGAGGAGACCTGTTGGACAGACGGACTCTTTCACCAGAGTTTAGACAGGAGCTTATGCTTTCATGGTAAAAGTTAGTCTTTCTTTTCTGTCTCTGCAGTTAAAGCAGCCAGTCCCCAGAGAGCGAGCACTT
Organism: Crocodylus siamensis; assembly: GCF_052110815.1. Lineage (NCBI taxonomy): Eukaryota > Metazoa > Chordata > Crocodylia > Crocodylidae > Crocodylus > Crocodylus siamensis. The sequence continues at coordinate 418,569,561 of NC_143395.1, read as the reverse complement.
CTTAGTGTCAGCCACCCATGCAGTTAAACAGTAACATATTGGGATGTGGGGGCAGAGAGATGTTAAAGCCACTGAGAGGAACAGAAGCTATTGTTCGTCGCCAAAGTTCAAGTTTCCAGTTTCCTCTTCCTCCACCTGTCAGGAGAGCAAGCCGCGCCTGCTCCCAGCACTGAGCACAAACTCAAACATGCCCTCTGGGCTCAGGCTTTGAGTTGCAGTGTCACTGAGTTACTCACCCAGAACTCATGGGATAGGAGAGATGAATAGAAGCCACATCTGTCTCGGGGCAGCTGGGGGGAGAAGGAACAGGAGATACTTGGTGACAGGAAAGCCGGGTCCGCTTTCCCTTCTGGGTGGATCAGAGTGTAAGAGTTTTAGGTCTTGTTTGCTTCAAGGCAAAGGAGAGCCTGCTCACAAAGCAGAGGGGTGCATGTCTGTCCGTCCATCCTCTGGCTCTCTGAATCCTCCGTTTCACAGCATTTGGTAAAGTGAGCTCGGGCTCATGAAAGCTCATGCCATGCTTCCCTGATTTAGTGTAGTCCATAAGGGGCAAATCTACCACGCCGCCTTCTGCCTGACTTTAGACTCACATGCCTAAGTACTTCTGTTTTAATGGGAGGGAATGATCTCTGCTAAGTTACTTACGCTGTTACCATTGAGGCTGGATTCCTGCTGCAGTGGAACTGGCAGTGCCCAAATCCAGTGTGGAGGGGTGCGTTTTCAAGGGACCCAAACCCCTGGAAATCTTCCAAGAGACTCGGTCCAGCCTGGTTTGGGGAAGCAGAATCCAACTGTCACAGTGCCCCTGAAAGCCTTGAGTAACCTTGAAGTTCTTCTAAAACCCGTTGCAAAGCTCCACCCTTGATCTGAGCCGTAACGTCCTTCTGCGGAGCGTTTTGCATTGGCACTGTCGTTCGCTATGCTAGGTACTAGGGAGTCAAGGTTTTTAAGTCCTTAATGGCGTGCAAATTGTTAGAAATGTGTGGGTGTGAGAGAGAGAGACTGTTAATAGCGAGTAGCTTGGATCTGATTTGGTTTAAAAGTGGATAAACATCCCAAACATTGATCAGAGGGTTTTATTTAATTAAAAAAAGAGATGCCCCTGCTGGTAAATACATTTGACTGTCTAGGATCTGAGCAGTGGTCGTCGCTCTATCGATTGTCATATCATTAAATCAGGCAGGGGAAATATTAATGATAGGCTGGAGTGCCCTGAACATAAAGTTCAGTTGTCTGGCAGATCTGTTAAGATGCTTGGCGTCTTGCAGGGCTCCTCCGAAAGGAAATGTCAGTGCCCGCCATGCCACTGGATGCAGCTCTGGTGATTCTCCGTACCAGCTTGGAGCACATGGGATTCAAGGGGTCAAGGAAGCTTCAGGCTCTGATGTGGAAAGCCCCCAGATCTGTTTCAGCATCAGAGGCTCAGGTGGATACCCCAGCACCCTCTCCATATATGAGAGGGATCCGTGGTAAAAGGCTTGACTGGGTGGCTGGGATCTGAGGTCATTGAACAATGGTGTAGTAGGACTGGGAACAGCATCAATTGAATTTCCAGAGATGGTGTTCTAGGAAAAGCCTTTTGCTGGTTCACCCGTCGCATAACTTCTTCAAATGCTTTCTCAGTGCAGCTCCATCACATTGCTTTCCCTTCCCGTATCCTCTGCCAGCAGGAGGCACTCCATGCCAGTGGCACAGAGTAGAAGGAAGGATGTTGAACTTGCGAGAGCAGTTGCATCCAAAGCTGCTTGGCAAGAGGTTTGAAAGCAGACTGGAGCATCTTGAGGGGAAGCAGGGTGCTGTCACAGCTAATGCAGGGCTGGGGTCTCCATGCAAGGACTAACCATCAGCATGCTGGCTGTTCAACGCTCTGATATTGCTGCCAGCCACAAGAAATGTGGTGGTTTGCCAAGACGCAGTCTTTCAGGTGGCTGGGGAGAGCCAAGTGTGCTGTTCATAGCATCATAGAAAGCAAGGGTTGGAAGGGACCTCAGGAGGTCGCATGTAGTCCAACCCCTTGCTCAAAGCGAGGACTAGCCCTAACTGCATCATCCCAGCCAAGACTTTGTCTACCCAGGTCTTTAAAATCTCCAAGGATAGAGACGTCCACCTCTCTGGGTAACCTGTTCCAGTGTTTTACTCACCTCCTTGTGATACCGTTTTTTCCTAATCCCCAGCCTAAATTTCCTTTGCTGCAACTTGGGCCCATTGCTCCTTGTTCTGTCATCTGCCGCCACTGAGAAGAGTCCCGCTCCATCCTTTTTGCAACCACCCTTCAGGCTTCAAAGGCTGCTCTTCATTCCCCCCTCAGTCTTCTTTTCTCCAGACTAAATCAGCCCAGTTCCCTCACCCTCTCCTCACCACTCCTGTCCCCCAGCCCCACAACCACTTTTGTTGCCCTCCTCTAGACTCTCCAATGTGTCCACATCCTTTCTGTAGTGGGGGACCCACCACTGGCACAGGACTCCAGATGTGGCCTCCCCAGTGCTGCATGGAGGGGAAGAGTCACTTCCCTTGATCTGCTGGCAGCCCTTCTAACACACCTGTTTTCCACTGGCTAGTCCTTGCTTAGCCTTAGTGCCCATGGGCCAGCAGAGTTTGATGGCCTCTGGTCTGGGGGGCATTAATGAGTCTTGTTTGTGGCTTATTTGCTAAGCTTCTGTGTCCCACAGGCAAAGTCAGTTGATTTGTCCAAGTCTCAATTAACCTAACCAGGGTTATTATTTTATAAATTATCTCTAGCTCCAAAAGAAAGGGTCTAAATAAATGTCACCTGTTGTTTATTCATAAAAACCCCATAGCCCAAATTAACAAGCCTTAGGGGTCTTATGGGCATTGTCAAGCTGAGTTGATTTGGGTTTATCTTTTCTGAAGCTTAAATATTTCACAGACTGTGTTTTCTTGCCCTGCTCTGGAATCTTTCTGCCAGTTTTTTTTGGGGAGGGGTTGACACTAACCTTATCCTGTGTTTTTTGAGGTGGTTTAGGGGAGCGGGATGGGAGCAAAAGATCCAGGCAAAAAATAGGGGAAGCTGATGAAGCAGAGGAAAGGAACTGGGAAATGAGCTCTGTGTAAAGCACTTCAGAGGGCTGGAGAGATGGAAAGAAAGAGTTTGGTGCTGGGCTTGTCCTTTAGGTCATTAGTGAACCACTGTGTCAGCATAGCGCTATGGTGGCAGGTACTGGCTGCCTGTGAGTGATGGGTGACAATTGTGCATGTGCCTTATCAAGAGCTCTAGGGTGGAGTCGGCCCATAAAGACTCAGATGTGTAATGCAGATTTGGGGCCCAGTTCAGCTCCAACTCGGAGCCCTTGCTCCAGTGCCTGGAGCTCTGCTCACCCATCCAGAGAGAGCATTCAGAGCGCGGTCGCAGATGGCGCAGCGGTGTGGATTCCTGCTGCGGGCGATGCTCCTTGGGGTCCAGCCCAGCCGGAGTCCGCCTGGCCCAGGGTCTCTCTGTTTTGACCATAAACACAGGCATTATGCATAGCCACAATGGGAGCTGATCGGGAAAGATAGCAACCTGCCCTGCACCCGGTCTGCCCTGGCGTGGGCCTCGGCACTTGCTGCAGAAGACAGGAAAGGACTGTGGACACACATGGCTGTGTTTTTTCTCTAGCATCCTGCTGTGTCTGAGATTGCTTCCCATTACAAAGATGCCCTTCAGCTTCTGTTCCTTTTTTCAGCAATAGGCAGAAGAAAGGGAGTGAGGGCAAGACATAAAGACACATTTCCACGGCAAGCGAAGGCTGATGGCTTGGAACTAGGGTTGGGTGTTTGACTGGTCAAATAAAATTTGCTCAATTGACCAGTAAAACATTGTCAGTAGGTCCAAATAATACACAGAAAAAGCACAAATTTTCTATTAAGAAACACATCGAAAAATCTTATTTCTGTCGCACAAACTACAGAAAAGGGTAAGTTGTTGTTTTTTTTTGTAAAATTGCTATACATTTTGTCTGGTCAAAAGAGATGCAGTCAATTGACCAGTCAGTTGGTAATATTTGACTAGTCATTTGCTAACCCTGCTTGGAACATATCAGCATTGAGCTTGCAGGTCCCTCTGTTCCTGGAGCAGCTAAAATCCAGCTGGATTAGTGACTTCTCATTGATAATAGCAGAAATCAGGTGACTGTCCTACTTGAAAATCCATTGTTTGGATAACTGTGTAGGCTGTCAGAAGTTGGCTCTTGCTAGCCACTGTGTCGCTGCTCTGTAAATCCATTTGAGATGCCCATAGTGCTGACTCTTTTCCTGGAGTGACCCTGGCCGGTCTGAATATGACTAACCCTTGAAAGTGATATAAGTTGGCATTGGCTAGATTTATCTTGCCCACTGCCCAGGCGTGTAGCAAACACTAATGTCCGTGGTGAATGGGTTAGCCTTGGATGCTTGCAGGAAAGCAGAGGCACGACTCCCAGCACACGTCCCCTGGGCCACGTACAAAATTGCAAGGGTTTGTAGTTTGCCTTTGTACGTTACTCTCAACAAATCCCATTTACATTATACATGGCCTGCTCCTTGTACTTAATAAGATCTGTTACAAGACCTTTATACTCCCTGGATGAATCATCCTCTTGTCTGTACATCCCATTGTTATTGCATGTATTTTAGACCATCCTGTACCAGCTTCATCAGTTAACCTTGTGATGAATCTGTACGCCTGAACCATGCACATATTTTCCAGCTTAAGCTTGTGTAAGCAGTTTGTATATCAGTCACGGCTCCAGCTGGCCCTACGTTGGTCAGAGCCTTTATGTAGGCAGCATATATACTGATCCCTGCTCTAGCAAGGCCTGCACCGCTGCGTGCAACTTGTAGGCAATCTTAAGGGGTAAAACCAAGATGGAGAGTGGGACTGATGATGGGAGACGGGCTCTTGTAGGGAGGTCTGCCTTTTCTCCATAGTTATGGAGGTTCTTCTATAAAACCTCGTCCCTCCAGCTGGCTGTATGCTTTAGTTTCTAACAAGATTCATTCTCTAGGAGAGTGCAGATTAGTTAATCCTTGAATTTAAACCGTTTGCTACATTTACAAACCTGTCTGTGTTGGGACTGCTTTCCCTTCCTCCTCGATGGTTGCATCCTTCATTCTCAGAAATGGGACCCTGACTTATCCCTGCCCTAAGGAGAACTTCCTTTGTAGGGGTGTTGAGTACAGGCAGAACTTGTTGCATCCTGTCCCTTCAGCTTTGTTGGGGGACTTGGGTGAGAGGATGGTTGTCACGAGCAGCTTTGAATGACAAGGACATTCTTGTTCCTAGAACATGCGTTGAATGAAAGCATCCACCCTGCCACCCCAAGAACCCCTTTGCTGCCGGAGCGTGATTTACCCCAGTCTGATGTGTAGCCATAGCTCAGCGTCCATACTTTTATCTCTGTCCATTCCAACCGCAGGCAGCGAGACCTCCTTCTTCCCTGTTCATAAGCTCTTTCCCTTGCTTGAATCTGATGTTCTTCATTTAACTGTTCTTTTAGAGTCTTTAGGCAGCCGTATTTGAAAAGGGGGGCCAAAGTTGAACACAAGTCCCCGCTGATGCCCCAAGTAACTAGTGTGATTTCTCGGAGGATCTGAGCAGTGGCCGTTGCCGTTGACTCTGATTGTAAACTTGACGGTGTATGAGGTCAGAAATATGGGTGTAGGTGTCTGCGCTGGTGAAATTTGGCCTGTGTTGTTCTTGATGCTTAGTGCTGTCTGAGACCTGTTGGCTTTCAGTTTGGACTAACAGTAGGGGGGCTTTGAAGGGCACAGAGCAGAGAAGCCTGGATTTTGCAGGAAGGAAATGCACTGCCAGGTGACTCTTTCAAGCAACAAGGAATTGCCATCTGACTTGCAGGCTGTCAGGACTCCTCCTAGATCCTGAGCACCTTCAAGATCTTGGTGCATGTCCCCCCGTGAATGTTAGCGTATCTGTTCTGTACAACGGGATAGAGGGATGGAGTCAAATTCAAAAGTCTCAACTGTATTGGCTCTGTCCAAACTGTGGACAAGTGGACAAATTAAAAGGGAAGGGGAACCTAGCACATGGACTGCTATTGTGGAAACAGTGGACATGTGTCTGCTTTCACACAAGGATAAGTGGAGGCTAACCTAGGACAACTTAGCTCTGTTTCCTTGAGTGGCTAAACTGCTTCCATTTAGCTTCTGCTTACTGCGAGTTGAGAGCATGTGCATGGGTCCTCACCGCAGCTGACACGTGGTTAGCTTCCACCTCCTTTTATCCTGCTGTAATTAGGTTGTCCATGCCCTTGTTCAACACCCTGGAAGAGCCTTGTTCTTAAAGGTACCACCTGGAATCAGTCCAGGCTAATAATGCCTGGGTTATACGACTGGGGGAAGGGGTAGATGAGCAAACTCCTTCAGTGTTTGTGGATGTGGAGGAGACCCATAAACCCAGCCACGACCAGGCAAGAAGAAGCCTCTTGGGGACGAGGAGTGGTTAGGACTGTGGCCCAGGAGGAGTGGGAGATCATTACTGAAAGAGCACAGCTGTGGGTTTAATGTCTCTGTGCAGGTTATACCTTTTATGGCTGTTCCTCAGCTTAAAGGATCTTGTGTTGCCCATCAGAAGATGTGCCAGTGAGCTTCCCTGCCACCTCCAGCATACTGATGGGTTGCTAGGACTTCAGGCTGACGGGCAACCATAACAAATTCAGGCCTGCTAGTCACAGCAGGGACTCCTGTCCACTAGGAACTGGGCCAGTTCCTTTCATATTGGCTACTGAAGAGCTGTGGCTCTGTTGGGTGTTACTGCTCTGCCTGTGTTGGAACCAGGAACCGTGAAGCAAAGGAGCTGGGATTCTCTTTCCAGCCCCAATTCAGTGCTGCACCCTGCAGTGGTGCTCAAGGCTTTGGCCCTGCAGGCCAGGTGAAGGACACTGGTTTGATCCTCAGGCTGGATCGGGTCCTGCCCATTAGATCAGGCCCTTACACTGTCTCTTCCCAAACCCCTGCTCTGGGATAAGGCCCCAGGGCTGTGTGCCAGGATTGGGCCTCATGCTGCCCTGGCACACCAGGATTGGGTGCCAGAGCCTCACCACTGCTGGGATCAGGCCCTGGGGCCCCATGCCACCTCTGCTTGGCTCTATTCACCAGGGTTGGTCTTTGCATCCCCTACCCTCCCTGAGGGGTTGGGTCCCACACCGCCCTGCATACCTGATCTAGTCCACAGGGCCACAGCCTGTGCGGCTCTCCAGGAACCCCTGGGGAGTCTCACAAGCCAGATGACCCAGTGCCAGGGACTAGATCTGCCTCAGGTGGGGGCTGAGCAGGCCCAGTCTAAGGCAAAAATGCTCTTACTGATGCCGTGTCCTTTTACAAACAGGTTGTCGTCAGAGGGCGCAGACGTGAATGCCAGGCACAAGCTCGGCTGGACCCCGCTCATGGTAGCAGCCATCAACAGAAATTCTAGGTAAGTGTGTCCCACCATAGCAGGTAAGTCACTGCATGGTTTTCTCCCTTTGATAAATCACAGGGACTCCACTGAGATCGAGCTCACTTGAAGGCTGTCTCTTTGCTTCCTGCCCCTGGATGTGGCTGCTAATTAAGTCTGAGACGATATGTTTGTGTTCTTCATTCGCCTACATGTGTAACTTCAACTGAGCCATCTGGTCTGCAGGCTTGGTGGGAGGAACACTGAATAGTAAATTACCCACACCACTTTCTACCCCTGCGCTGAGTTTCTTTGGGAGGACTCCCATCTGGCCAGGCCTTCCCTGTTTACCTTGAGAGTTGCTGAGATCCCAGCCTAGGGATGGCATTGTTGCAGGTAGTGTGGTATCAGGAACTCAGCTGAAGTCTTGAGCAGCTCCTGGAAGAGCGACTGCTTCTCCCCAACCACTGGCTTTCATTGCTGTGGTTTTCTGAACCAAGAGGCCGAGTGATGCACCCAGCCTCTTCAGTTCCCATGATGATCGCTGTGGCTTCTGGTAACCTTTAAAGGCACTCTTCAATAGATTCAGTCTACAACTAAATTCAATTAGTTTTTATTTAAAAATACAAGGGAGGGAGAGAAATCCAATTTTAGCCAACGTGGTACAGACGGCCGAGCGCGCTTTGATGTTACAACCTCTCGGGGGCTGCTTTACTTAGTCACAAGTTCATAAGCAAAAAGGCTTAATTACTTGGGAAAACACAGGATTAAAGAGGGGCACAAAAGCTGAATATCCGCTCTCGGGCGCCACAATTCGAACCCGTGTGCCGAGTTCGTGTGTGGTGCGAACTTTGATGTGTGCTATGACAAGCTGAAAGTCGCGACCTCCTTGGGTTGCCCCTTCAGATGGGCAGAGAGGCGGGGGATGCGGGGCTGTTTGTTTAACTTTGATGTCCGAGCAGCAACGGGCCCCGTTGTTTGCTTGTCCGTGGAGGGATGGATTTGAAACCTCCCACCTTTGCCGAGGGACAATGGTCAGCGATGGAGTGTGACGGCTGTTGACCATTCCGAGTGACTGGTGGACCAGAACAGGGCTTTAGGGGCGCAAAGGCAGGGAGACAAGGAGAAAGGCCGATTGCAGGGTGAGAACTGCCCCACATGGATCTCCCTTCTCATTCTTTGAGATACGCAGCCGAAAATTTGGATAGAAACGGTGGCAAAAACATCGAAGGGCTCACAGGCTGCCTGCACCGAAGCTGGTCTCGTATGTTGGCATAGCACAAACAGTCGCATCTTATCCAACAAAGAGATGCTATGCTTTTGGCTCTTGGGTGAATCATGTTCATTTCCTCCACGTTTTGGAGGATAATTTCTGCCATCTTTTTAAATGAACAAAGCCCTCGAATAGGTGACACGCAGCATCACTTGTCTCTGACAGTGCCGTGAAAGGCTGATCAGATAATGCCATGAAGGCAAGCGTAAGCATGGGCCAGACTTGCATCTGGTGGGATTACTCCATCGGCATTGCTCAGGTTACACCAGGGGCGAGTTTGACCCCTCTCGCTATTTCCAGCTTTGCAGTGTACACAGTGGTATTGCATTACTGCCTGGGAAATGTACTGAGCTGGAAAGCAACACAGAGGATATTTGACATTTCCCCACAAGATGCTCATTCACGTACGTAGTCCAAATACTGACCTTTTTAACCCGAATCCCAAAGAACCTGGCTTTGTGTTTGTCATTTGGGGCTTCAGGGCTATGGAAGTAGAGAAAACAGAGCTCTGGGAATTGATGGCTTTTGATTCAATGACACAGGTTTGCCCTTCGAATTTTAAGTACTTGGGCTTTTCCTTTCACATGCAAGATGCCTGTTGGGTTCCTGGAACTCTTTCAGTTCTTTTCTCTTTTCTTAGCAGTGAGCTAAGAATAGTATTACCTGAACCAGTTTAAACATAGCTTAGCCCCTTCTGGGTTGTTGACCAAACCTTGTGCATAGTTAAAAAGGGTCTGAGCAAGACTGTCTCTGGTGCAGTGTTGGTCTGTGCTAATTGCACTTTCTTCTTTACACCGACATTTGTGAAGCTGTGGCTCTGCTCACAAGTGACTATGCAAAAATGGCACCCTCTAGTTGATTATCTGCTCCTTATGGATAGACAGCCAGAGCCGCCAACATTTACTCACCACAATGGCTTATTACTGCTTTTCATCCTCTGTAGCCCAAGAGAGCCAGGACCACGGAGACAGAGTGAGTCGGGTGGTTGTTTAACACATGCATCTGCAAGAGTAGCACATTTTGCTGCTGCTGGCAATACTTGAGCCAGAAACTCAGCTTGGCTTTTGGATGCTTGGAGAGTTGGTGGTGCTAGCAGCCAGAGTGAGCGCAGCCAGCCCGGAGGCAGAGAGAACGTTAGCATGGAGCCCTGTGTTGCTTTCTTTTAAGCCCCTTTCCTGGGTAGAACTCGCTCTTTTAGGCTTTGTAACACTGCTGTTAATTTTTGTGACTGTCCTTTCACTTGGTAATCTTTTGCCAGTTCTCACAGCCCCCTTCCTTCATATTGGAAGGGTACAAAATGGTTGAATTGATTTTTTCCCCCCCGCCCAAAGTCACAGCCTTTATGACTTTCTCCATTTAAAAGAATAAAACCCCATGTGCCAGTGATTTTAGTTTATATGGGGCAGTCCTTGTTGTTCTGCAAAGTTTTCACCGTTTTCTGACTGTTTCTTCAAAAGCCTGGCCTGTTCTGATATTTATTTTTTTTTTGACAAAGTTAAAAAATATCTGGTGTGTACCTGTTGTTAGATTTCAAAGGGTGCAGGTGTATACAGACTGGGAAGTACAGCACAGGTACTTAAGCATATAACTGCTGGCAGGGCTGGAGAGGAGTGCCCATGAAGTGCCTCTATCGTATAATGTGACATGGCAGATGACAACAAGATGACATTTAGATTGGATGTTAGGAAAAACTTTCACAAGGAGGGCAGTGAAGCACTGGAATAGGCTACCTGGAGAAGTTGCAGACTCTCCATCCTTGGAGGCTTTGAAGACCCGGCTAGACAAAGCCTTGGCTGGGATGATGTAGTTGGGGCTGATCCTGCTTGGAACAGGGGGTTGGACTATGTGTGACCTCCTGAGGTCCGTTCCAGCCCTCATTTTCTCTGATTTCTCTGTGCGTTAATGAAGTTAGCCTCCCAGACCCCTCGGTGAGTTCTTACTGGCACTGAGATCTGAGACTGTCAAAACACTCCCCCGTGTGATACCAAACCACTGTTCCAGGTGTTGCCAGCTCCGTTCTCTTCCGTGGCACAGCTGGCCTGCAGAGCAGACTTGGTTGCTTTGGGAGCAGAGGTATGAGGAGCCCTTGGAAGCTCTGCTGTGCACAGCTGAGGAGGAAGTAGATGGTGGTAAAAGTATCACCCAGGTAGGGAAGGAAGGAAGGACCCTGCTATATGGGCCACAAAACCATGGATGTTTCACCACATGTCTGAGACATGCTGCCTAGGAGCACTGGAGACCCTGCATGTTCAGCTCATAACTGGGGGGAGCCAATTTTGCACCGTGTCACCGTGATCCCTGCAGCTGAGTATGGGGCAGTGCTGTCGTCTAGTCCTCTGCTAGAAGGGTGGTGGCCTGAAGAAGTGGTTGAAGTGGGAGAAGTCAAGGCTGGAGCACTGGTAGGATCTGGCAAGGCTGCCTACAGCACCAGAGAGAGAGAGGATTTTTTTTTAGGGAAAACTACAGGATGCTGCAGCTACAGACATATAGACAGGTTCACTGGAAACTCTGGCTAATAGGAAATGAAACCGTTTGGAGTTGGAGGCCTTGAGCCCTCTGCTTTGTCATTCTGGCTTACACAGAAGATGTCACTCAGAGAGAAATGGTTTTGTAGCAGCCGGACAGCCTCTCAGAAGTCACATGTCACAGTTTCCTAACCATTTTCATTGCCTTCCTCTGGTAGTGGGGGGCCCAAAACTGGACATGGGATTCCAGATGTGGCCTCACCAGTGCAGAGTCAAAGGGAAGAATCACTTCTCTCCATCTGCTGGCAATGCTTGTCCCAATGCAGCCCAGTATGCCATTAGCTGCCTTGGCAAGAAGGGCACACTAAGCTCTAGGTTGCTTTCTGCAGAGCTGCTGCCTAGCTAGTTGATCCCAAGCCTGCTCCAGTGAATGGGATTTTTCTGTCCTAAGTGCAGGACTTTGCACTTGTCCTAACTGAACCTCATGAGATTCCTTTTGGTCCAGTCCTCCAATTTGTCAAGGTCTTTCTGAATCCTGGCACTGCATCCCATCTTTCAGATCGCTGATGAAGATGTTGAACAAAACTGGCCCCAGGACCAACCCCTGGGGCACTCCACTTGCTACCACCTGCCACCTAGGCATTCAGCCATTGATTTGAGCCCAGCAATCCAGCCAGTTTACTATCCACCTTACAGTCCATTCATCCAGCCCAGACTTCCTTAGCTCACTTGCAAGAATGCTGTGGGAGACCATATCAAAAGCCTTGCTAAAGTCCGGCTGTATCCCATCCACTGCTCTTTCAGTCATTGCATCAAAGCAGGTGGTCAGGTTGGTCAGGCATGACTTGCCCGTGGTGAATCCATGCTGATTGTTTCTAATTACCTTCTTCTCCAAGTACTTAGAAATGGATTCCTTGAGGACCTGCTCCACGATTTTTCCAGGGACCTGAGGTGAGGCTGACTGGTCTGTAGTTCCCCAACATCTCCTTTTTCCCTTTCTTAAAGATGGGCACTAGATTTGCCTTTTTCCAGTTGTCTGAGACCTCTCCCAGTTGCCACAAGTTTTCAAAGGTGACTGTAGAGCTGCTGGCCAGTATATCAGCCAACTGCCTCAGCATCCTCATGTGCATTGCATCTGGCCCCGTGGACTTGTACACATTCAGCTTTTCTAAACAGTCCCTAACCTGTTCTTTCACCACTGTTGGCTGCTCACCTCCTCCCCAAAATGCTCCCCAGCGCAGTACTGGAGCTGAGCTAGCTTGTGAAGACTGAGGTAAAAAACACACTGAGCACTTCAGCCTTTTCTGCATCCTCTGTCACTAAGTTGCAGTCCCATTCAGTAAGGGACCCACACTTTCCCTGATCCTCCTCTTGTTGCTGACATTCTTGTAGAAACCCTTCTTGTTACCCTTCATGTCCCTTTGCTGCAACTCCAGTTGTGCTTTGGCTTTCCTGATTTCATCCCTGCATGCCCGAGCAATAGTCTTGTACTCTTCCCTAGTTGTTTGTCCAACTGTGCCTCAGCTCATGACTCCTCTGTGCCAAGCAGTCATTTCCAGTCCCTGTTAGCAATCTGTTCCTTGAGATAATCCTGCCTTGAAGTAATAATATTCTGTTGCCAGTCGTCACGAGCACTGCCGTAGCTTGGGCAGCTAGAAAGCCCAGGTGCGTGACAAGGGCAGGAGTTCTTTATCTAATGCTTTCAGGGCTTTTGGACAGTGCATACTCCTGCGTAATCAGGAGAGTCCTGCTGGAATCCCTCTGGTCTTTGGATCAGGAGGGGTTGGGATCAGCTCTGCTGCCTCTTCCTCGACTCTGTTCGTCCCAACACCACTGGTCTAGAAAAGATGGATCTCGCTGCAGGGCAAGGAGTAAATGCCACAGGTTCAGCAGCAAGGGTGCTGACTCGGGGTCTGGGGGAAGGTTAGGAGATGTGGGTTATCTTTCCAGTTCTGCCACTGCCATGCTACATGACCTCAGTCAAATCACTTCTCTTCATGCCTTGGATTTTCCTACCTTCCTTTCTCTCCTACTTTGCAGGCCTGTCTGTCCTTGGAAGTAGAGTCTCTCCTATAGTCTGTGTGTGCAGTGGGATCCTGCTGCTAGTTTCCACCCCAGACTGTCATTCTAGCTATTCTGATAAGAAAGCAGTGGATCGTTCATTTTGGCCTCTTGGTTTTTGCATCGCGGGTTGAACACTAGTACCTTTGTAGACATGCGCATGACACTCATGCATGTCTGACATTTACCTTGGATTCTGTTCTTGGGTTTAACCCTTGCCTGCAGAGGGCAGGGTGCAGTATTGCCTTGTGCAGGATGGGACTGTCCTGGTCCACGGCTGGGACTCCTGGGTTCTGCTGTAATGCAGATAATGACTTTTGCCTGACAAAGACATTGAGAAGAAGCAGAGCCAAGCCAAGCATGCCTCCCTACTCACATGGAAGGGTGCAATCTAGCAACTATGGAAGTGAGGCCCCCATGGCGCTGGCCTCAGGATAGCCCGTGCTGCAGTCTGTCTGCTCCCATCACTCCTTCATTTGCTATGTAGCTGAGCCTTATGTTCCACAGTCCCAAGTGACTTCAGGACAGCCACTGACTTACCCCTCTGGGAGTCAGCAAAATAGGCTTGTACACCTTACATTTGGGGTAACCGAGCCACAGAGCCCTAAAGAGGCTTTGTCCAAGTGGTGCTGTTTTTAACACTTTGGGTAGATGTGCAAAGAGCTTTTCACCTGGCCCCCTATTCCCCCAGGTGAGCTCCCATCCACTGTGGGTCCCGTGATGATGGACTGGGCCACCCTGAGGACTCCTGAACTGAGCAGCTCATTTTATATAGAAATTGTGTTGTGAAGGGAGCAGGCCTTTTATTCTGACACGGGCAAGATGCCTCCTCATGCCTACTTGTGTTTGGGCCACTGCATAGCAAGACAAAGATCTAACTAGGGATGATGGTATCAGCATTTACAGATGGAGAGAATGCTGAAGATAAGAGGTTAAATGATTTGACCAAGGTCACATGGAGATTTTGTGTCAAAGGCTGTTGTCAGACTGAAGGCTCTCTATATTGAGAGGACAAAGGTGCTTGCAGTGGGGGAATGGGAATATAGCATGCAGGAAGTCAATGAGGGTGGCCTACACATGCAGCTTACTAGTTACGGGAGTTTTTTGTTTAATGCACAATTTTCTGCTTTATTTCCGTCCGTGCCAACTTTACAGCCTTCTCCCAGTGCTTGGTCCCAGCCCTGAGGGGAGGTGATGATGCATACAAGGAATAGCTAAGCAGAGACCAGAGTCCAGCAGGCAGGTGGACCAAGTGGGACGCCAGGGAAGAGAAGCTAATCCTAGCCACACAGTGGCTAATCCTTGCCTCACAGTGCTAGCTTCTTCTCCCCACCCTCCCCTGCACAAGGCGCTGCATTGTCTTGCTGCACCCGGAGGTCTGTGCTTACACCCCTGCATTCCCCTCTTACTCCATCACATTTCTCATCCTTTTCCCACCCTTAGCTTCCCGCTTCCCCCCAGTCCCGCACTCTGGACATCTCTCCTTCACCTTGCCCACCAAGCACTGTCTCTTCCTCCCAGATTCCTCCTTTCCACTCCCTCCACCCTCTCCTGTGAGCAATCTGCATGCTCCTGCTTGCTGGTCCCCTCGCCCTCCCTCTCCTGTTGGATCTCTCCGAGTGACTGTTGTTACCTCTTCGGGACATGCACCTCTTCTGGGTGCGCGTGCCATTGGGCACATTGATGGCCACGTGCCAGTGTTTAATAGCAGTACATAGCGCATCATATCTCTCAGTGGGAAAGTTTTGAGGCACACAGTGAAGCATGACCTGTCTGGGGCTGTTCTCTTTCTGCAGGCAGCGATATGTTCACCTGCTACAGTCTAGTACCTGTGTTAGCTCCACATGTCTGCTCATCTCCTTGCTTTCAGTCCTTCCACTTCAGGCATCTCATTCGGAGCTCTCTGGGGCAGAACTCAGCAACCAGGGTACACATCCTAATGCTTCCAGAGTCAATAGCTTCCAGATAAAGGGTCTTGATAAATTAGAGAATTGGGCCGCACACCGCAAAATGAAATTCAGCGCAGACAAATGTATAGCGCCACCCCAGGGGTAGGAGAAACCAAATTGCTCGCGTACGGAGGGGAGGCAGCAGCCCTGTCGGGAAGGATCCGGGGTTCTGACTGACCGCGGCTCCACGTGAGTCAGCCGTGTGATGCTGTCAGGGGGAAATTTTAATGCAGCATGGGCTGCATTAGCAAGGGCCAAATGGAAGACACAGAAGGTGATGGTGCCACTGGTTATCCCTCCGCTGAAACATTGGGTCTGGTTCTGGGTACCCCACTTCAGGGGGAACAGAGAGAAGCAGGAGAGGATCCAGAAGTGAGCACATGGTAAAGGGGTTGGAAGGCAGGCTGAGAGAATGAAGAAAAGGCGATCGAGGCAGGAACAGGGCAGCAGTTGTCAGGATCTGGCAGGCTCCTGTAAAGAATGGGAAGAAGCTGCAAAGAGCTGGAGCCAAGGCGATGGGTTTATCCTTCAGCACAGCAGCGTTGGATCAGACCTCAGGAAGAACACCCCAGCTGTCGGGCAGCAGAGCAGTGGGACAGGCTGCCCCGGGATGTGGGGGAGGGAAATCTCT
Organism: Crocodylus siamensis; assembly: GCF_052110815.1. Lineage (NCBI taxonomy): Eukaryota > Metazoa > Chordata > Crocodylia > Crocodylidae > Crocodylus > Crocodylus siamensis. The sequence continues at coordinate 418,553,813 of NC_143395.1, read as the reverse complement.
GGACACGGCCTTCCATCCCTGGGATGGATTGCGCACACAGGCCCGTGCGTGTCCTGCGTTGTTGCTGTGCTGTTGCACAGCACGGTTTGGAAATGAGGAGCTGAACGCAATCTCACAAACGAGCTCTGAGAAGAGTGCATGGCTTCTGGGCAGGATGCTCTACTCTGCTGTCACCTCTGGGCGGGTCCCACGCCGTGCGCGTCTGTCGAGCAGCTCCAGCCGCCGGGCTGCGTCCCTGCCGCGTGCGTCCGCACCTCGTGCTTGCGGATGAGCTGAATGAGCAGCAGCTGCGGCTATCCCTTCGGTCTTCTCAATGAAAAAGCCTGATCTAGCTGCCAGGCTGGGTACTAAGCTCCGCTCAGACAGCTTTGCAGTCGCTCTACTGAACCACAACCAAGAGGCCAGTTTGGTCTCGCCTTCCAAGTGATGCACTGCTAATTGGCTGCTCGGAGTAGAACATGCACTCGGAGGCACAAAATGCTTCTTTGCTGCAGTGCTTCGAAGGGTGGTTGTCCTGTGTATTTTTCCAAGTCCGGATGTGGGGCACTGGATCAGCGTACGCACTAAGGGGCTGTTGTGGCTGCTTCATCTTGCGTGGCCTTGGCTGGGCACAAAGGTGTTCTTGGCACTGCCTGAAAGGACCACACAGGTGGCAATGAGATGAAAGTTGTCTCCTTACGCCCTCCCTTTCTCCCTTTACTTTGTCCCCAGTGGGAACTGCCCCTTCTCCGAATCCCAGGAAGCCTTGACATCGTTCATAACTCCCAGTCATGGGGATTTCTGATCTTGACCTGCCAGCTCCAGCTGTCCTGGCACTGGTATGACCAGTGGCTGAGGCCTGCTAGAGTCCAGTTATCTCAGCTCAGCTTTCCAGCTCCATTTCCCCCCCTCCCCTTCTCTTAACAATAAGTTGGCCCAGCCACTAAGAGCAGAAAGCACTTATTGCAATTGATTTAACTGCCCAGTGAACTTTAGTTAAGCATTGCCCTCTGAGTCATCTCCGGGGTCAATTCAGATTTATATTTGCCCAGATGAATAGGTCCTGTCCCTAATCAAATGAAAACTTGATCAGCAAATTAAAGCTCTGGCTTGTTGAGGCTGCTGAGCACAGGTGAGTTATTGAGGGAAGCCTGCCACTGAGCATCGTCGGCCTTACCTGATGGGAGAGCATTGCTCTGCTAGAGCTCCCCAGGAACTCGGTGGAGGAAATATGCAGGAAGAACATGACTCCTATTAACCCCCTTAGCAGGACCGGCAAATAATTGTGGCCTGATAAAAAGAAAGAGCAGATAGAAAAAATTATGGTGGATTAAAACATCCCTTTGACCTTCCTTCATAGACCCTTCACAGTGCCTTGTAAAGCATAATTAATTAACCCTCACAGCTGACTTCTTAGGTAGGAAAGAATTTTCCCTGTCTTACCGCTGAGTAAGAAAGGGGACATTTTGTTCATCGTTACACAGGGACCTAGTGACAGCTCACAACAGACCCCAGTCTCTTGCTGTGACCATCAGCCCATGCTGCCAACTTGTGCTTGGGCTCCTTGGGTGCTTGGATAATGTTGGTATTGAGCACCTCAGGTACGCAGTGCCTCCCATCATTCAATCCTTAAGGATGGCGGGTGTTTGTGCAAAGGCTAATTTGCTTGCATGTTCTATTACCTGCAAATTGGACAGGTGCAATCAATACTCATGATTTCCAAGCTGTCTGGCTGGCTTGGTGACATTAGGTGCCTGGAGGGGACTGCCTGCCCTAAGAGCAGGAGGTTAGATTGAAGGATGATTGGATAGAGAGGTTTGAATGTACAGCAAATTATTGCCCCGTTGCATTTAAACCATCAAGCCCTTTTCAATTCCTTTTAAAAGCCACTTGATAGGAATTGGCTCTGAGTATATGATGGAGACTGTATGGAAGCTGTCATCTTGGGGAGAGATCCTGTGGTTCCAGACTTTGAGGGACAGCTAGGCAAAGATCTGTGGATAGAAAAGAACCAGGAGTTTTGACTTTATACCCTCCTGCTTTTGCTGCTAGCCTATGCCACCTCTACAGTAAGCATTTCTCCCTTTACATTTTTTTTCAAACTCAAACAGCAACAAGAATGAGCTGTGAATGATGGGAAAAAGTCTTTCCGAGAGTTGTTGAGTGCCCGTGAAGTTGACAGCAGATGCCTAGGGAGAGCGCTCGCGAAATAGCCACGGAGCGGGGGAGAGCCGTGATGGATGGAGTCGCCAAGGCAGTGACGAGTCATCGTCGTTCGTGCGCTAGCATGACTCATTAGATGGCTGAGCTTCACCTTGGGGCCAGAAGGTTGTGGAGTCGGATCCTGTGCTAGAGCTGTGGATCCTTAAAGCAAGTCTTTTATGAAGAGGCACGTAACAGACCCAGGGAGATGTTCCAGCCTGTCAATTGAATCGGGAGCAGGGGGCTCCTGAAAGCCAGGCAGCACTGGAGCGCAGACACCGAGATGGGGCTTGTGGAGGAGAGCAGCCAGGATGTGGACCGACCAGGGCTTCAGACAACAGCAGTAGCAGCTCTGAGTGGGCACGCTGCTGCATCCTAAACAAGCTGCGGCACCTAGCGATGCATTGAGAAGAAGGAATCATCATGGCTGATGCGTGTGGAATCGGCTCCCTACCCTGCAGTTTTGCAAGGAAAGCGGGTAATGGAGCCAGGTTCTTTGATCTAGGTCATTGCCTTTTGAATGTGGGTAGCTCAGCACCTTTTGCTTCTCGCTTGAGGTGAGTTTTTTGGATGCTGAGGACTGGGGACAAGGTGACTGTAAAGCATCCTGCTGAAACATGCTCCCTGTAGTCCTTCAGATGAAGGATCCCTAGGATGAGGAATCCTTAGCCCTGTTGCTGCACTCTCCCAGGCATGGAGGAAATATCTGTGGGCTTGTAGAGGTCAGAAGAGCCCATTATGATCAGCAGGGTAAAAATCTTTCCTGGCAATACCTGCACTGAGCCTGGAAGTTTTGAGGGCACATGAAAACATCTCTCCTAGAAACAGATGCAGCCCTGACAGGAAGGAGTCCAAAGAAGGATGTATTTAGCAGGTCCTCAGTCAACTGTATTGGGTTGATTTACCCTCAGTGTTACAACTGTGCTTGTTTGGGCCTGGACAGGTGGCAAATTTACACCAGTGACCTAAGATTACTACCTAGATCACTGACCTAGATCAGCCTTACGTCAGCGTAAGTAAAGTGCCACACTGATAATGCAAAACTTTAGCCCAAAAATAAGTTCTCTCAGTCAAGTAAAGAATTACCTCTAGAAGAATCAGGGCAAAACACTAGGATGCGAGATGCACCACAAGATGCATGTGTCCACATCCATTCTGGGATAGCTGTTTACTCGAGGCAAACAGGCTAATATTGGCTGCCCAGCAGAGAGGTGCAGTAATAGCCGTCTCCTACATGCCTAGCCACACATCTGTCCATTCCTGATCTCCATTCGGTGTACAAACCCAATGTGAGTTGGGATCTCATGATGTGTTTTGTAGAGGGATCTTGTGCACTCATTGAATGCCTTGGAAAGTAGGTTTGAGCCTTGGGAACTGTCCCATTTCAGATCCCTGTGTGACGGTTCACGAGTGCCCATTGCAATGGTTGATTCCTCCATTCCAGGTATGGTTTAAACCATCACGGGGCAGTTTCAGACGCATAAGCAGTGTCCTTTACACAGAAAGCTGGTGAGAAATCTTGCACAACTGAAGTGGCGAATGGATGGCAGTCTCAAACCAGCAGCAGATTGTTTTAATCCTGGCTGTTCCACTCGAAACACGTGAGGTCTGATTTTTTTTTTTTTTTTTTTTTTTTTCAGAAGAGCTGAATACCCTAAGTCCACTCCAGATGAGTGGGAAGTGCAGGTTCTCAGCACCTCCTGAAAAATCAGACCCAGGCCATTCTTGACCATGTGAATGCAAGTCAGTTCCTGAGGGTTGAACAAGAAATTCAGGGTACAGCTGAGGAGAGACCCAGGTCTCAAGACTCCTGACTTTTAACTCGGTCCATGAGACTGGAGTCAACACCTTTGAGACCTTTCAAGGTTGGCCAGCTAGAAACACACTTCTAGTGCTGTGTCTTGTTGGAGAAGTCAGCTAACGCCCCCCGCCCCCCGATTGCATTTATTGTCATGGGATAAGCGGGGAGGAATTTAAGCAGGATTGTAAATGTATCTTGACAAGAAGCAGCCTGTGAAGGGCTGTCAATCAGTCAGTCCATGGTGCCTGTTGTAGAGCACCTCTGTCAGTCCATCAGGCCTGTCTCCCACTATGAATGCTAAGCACTGTGTTATTTATCTGAGTGCCATGAAAGCCTGAGCCCAGGAAGAAGAGGGAAAAAATCAGAAAAAATGGCCTCCAGCTGCCTGCAGAGAAGGAAAACAAATCTAATTCTTGCTTAATGCTCATTTCGTTCCAAAACAGATGGCGGCTTTCTGCACCAACTTCCTGAGCCTGCTTGCTCTATATACTGACTAGTGAATGGTGGCAGATCTACAGCTGTGGGCACTAGATGTCCTTCGTCTCCAGAGAGATGTGGGCAGCAACAGTGGGAGGCTCCATCCAGCCTACATCTATGTCTGGAGCAGAGGTGTCCTGCAGGGCTCCCCGCATGGTCCGAAATGTGATGGTGGAGCAAGGGTGGCAACGTTACTTGCCTCCCATCCTGCTGCCCACCTTCCAGCCCCACAGGCAGCCCCGGGGGCTAGGTGACATGATTCAGTGCTCTGGGTCTGGTCCTTGGGGTTGCCCACCAGCTTGCAAATTTGGCAGTCAGGTGAGCAGTGTTCCCACAGCTGTAAGAACTAACTCTACTGTCGCTTAGCCCATGGCCAAATTTCTGGTCCTGTGGGCCAGATCTGGTGAGTAGAGACATGATGTCTGGCCCGGGGGCTGGAAATCTGACAGTTGGACAAGTCGTTCCTGCCAACCAAATTTGTAGCCCTGCGGGCTAGGCGATGCAGCTTTGCACTCCAGACCCGGCCCATGACATGGCCCCACCAGACGAGGCTGACACCCCTGCTCTGGAAGCCGGAGGAGAGTTCAGATTCTCTCGTTCTTTCCTCTGCCGCCAGGACTGCTGCCAAAGGTGTCTGCTGTTGTCATTTATGGTAGTGGGTTTTTTTGGAGTATAGACAGTGGCCTGCTGTTCAGTCAGGGTCTACAAACGCCCTACTTGGGGGACTTCATCAGTACACTGTTTCTTTCCTGGGCATTTTCTTCCTCTGTTCTTTATCTGTGACATCTCTAAAGTCTCAAAGAATAACATCACTTTTATAAAGGCCTTCCAGCTGCTGGATTGCAGTCCAGGTCATGGAGCTGTCCCTGTTTAGCTCTTTTCAGACCAGTTGTCTTATGTCCCAGTGAAGAGGGTGATGTGGGAATGCTTCATATAGTTCTCCAGTTTCACTTAAGGGTGAAACCAAAGCTATTGCAATCTATTGTTGAAGTGTTCAGAAGGGTCCTGTATCTTTGAAGGCAGACAAGAGGCCAAGGAGTGTCTCTGGCTTCTCACTGGATGCAGGTGAGATCCCATATCAAGGACAGACTCCTTTGATTGTGTCCCTGTGCAGAGCATCTCAGGTGAAGGCCCTTATATCTGCAGGTGTCCATCTTGGTGAGACACGGGGTTCTTCAAAGGCCTGCTGCTTTCCTCACTGAGCTGCTCTTCTGTCTAGCAGTGGGATCATGTTGCCTTGGGGATCTTCATTGCTTAGGAAGCCTGGATACAGTGGCCATTAGCATCTCTGCGATGCATGAAACAACATAACTGAATTTTGCCTTTGTCAGTGCAGAAACTACCATGAGAATCTGCCTGTTGCAGAGGCCTTGCTAGTGTTACATCAGCTGTTTGAGCTGCTTGGCAGTCTCTCTGCTGCGGATGGATACCCTTGCAACCATTCATCAAGGCTGGCAAGGTGTCAGTCTGATACAGCGCGCCAGAAATGTAGCTCATAGCACAAAGACATTTCTCTATAGACATTTTGGAAGCGAGATGTGTTGAGCAGAGAAACTTTGCAACCGGGGCTTCAAAATTAGCTGCTCCCCAGATGCCTCCTAAATGCAGTATTCCAGTTGCCTTCAGGACCATTAATATTCATGTTAATATCATTAAGTGACACTGTTATCTAACAGGTCTTTGCTGGCTATGAAGCATTAAGAATGGGTCTCTTCTTCTCGGTGCTAAGAGATGTTTCCTTCTCAAGCTCTGTGATGGATTTGGGTTCCCGGACTTCCGTCTGATTTCCCCCCACCCCCTCCGAAACCAGTCTCCTTGATGAAAATCATATTATTTGTAATGTTTCATTCTTTTTTAACCAGCGTGATCAAGAGCCTGCTTGCAGCTGGTGCCGATCCCAACCTAGGAGACGAATTCAGCAGCGTCTACGAGACAGCCAGAGAGAAGGGGCTCCATTCACTGGAAGGTAATGCACAAAGCAGATGTTTCCTTCACGTACCTTTTATGCTTCATACAGTATTGGCTTTGCTCTCTGTGGGGAAATTATCCCATATTTTAACACCCACAGTTCAGAGAAATCATTGAGTTATTCTGGTTCACTCCAGCATTGCTTTCCACTTCACAGACACTGTTAGAAGTTGTAGGCATAGGTTTGTTACGTACTATCCCAGAATACTGCCTTGAAATAGTGAGCTTTGAAGTCTATGAGGGAATGGGATGTCTTTCATATTGGTCTGTCCTAGTTCAAACAGCAGTTCCAGGCTCAATGCAGAAACCCCTGGTGGAAGTTGTTTGGCCTGAAAAAGAGCCCCTTCCTTCCTAAAATCTGTGAAAATGGTGGCAGAGGACAGGGCTCCCAGGTAAGGAGAGTTCCTTGACCCTACCGTGGCTTGATTCCAATGAAATCAGTGGCAAAAACAGCACTCATGGACCTTTAGTGGAACAAGGTAACTGATTTCCCTGTGGCTGCTGAGGCTGGGGAGGGGTGCACCTGGAGGCCACCTCATCTTGGCTTTTTGCATCACAGTGGAGAGCTTTAAAATAGTTCAAACGAATGATCAAAATCATCCCAGGGCCTGGTACCATCCTGCAGAGGGGTGTGGATGGTTGTGCCATCCTTGTGCTAAAATCCTGATGTTCTCGCAAGCTAGGGCAGGCCTAGCCTGGGACTGTATCTGGAGAGAGGGGGCTGCAGGGGATTCACTAGCTGGCACTCTTTCCTCTGAGCCAGCAATGATATGGCGCAGGGGGTTCTGTGTTGGGGGCATGTCTTTCCACAGGATAATGGGAAAGGAGCTGCACAGACGTGTGTGTGTGTGTGTGTCCCTTTCGATAAGGTAAGTGCATAGAAGTAAGGTGTGTGTTGTTTGGGACTGACGCTTGGATTTCCCTTTAGCAGTCTCAAGTGTAGATGTGCTGTGAGCCGGGCCTGCATTCAATGTTCTGCTGTCAGAATAGAAATGTGGACTCACTTTTAGGGGCTGCATCACCTTCAGCTTAAGTGCAGACTACTTGACAACATGCCTTAATAAGGGAAAAGATAAGTGCAGATGTGTGTGCACAGAGATCTGTTAGTGTCCTGGAAGTTACGTGGAAACATTAGAGGCCTGATAAAGATGCATACACAGTCACTTTCAGGTGGAAGATAGAAAAAGCATCTAATCCATTCAAATGCAGCTCTGGGGTAGAACAGGACAGCAACCCTGCCTGAGTGTTTAGAAGTGGATGTCAAAGGAAGATCAGCTTCTCCATGCAAAACAGCAAGGGAATATTTATGTGGACAAGCTGAAAAACCCTGCTGGTATTTGGTCAGGGCATCACAAGTATCATCTGTGCTCTGTGTGCTGTGGCTCTTCCACTGCCTTCATGGTCAGCATCTCAGTTTCATCTCTCTCCTGAAAGTCTCCCACACATCATGTCAGCACCTGGGTTCAGTGCATCCCCTACCAGGTCACCAGTGTCGCATGCCATCCAGATGATCTGTAAGTCTCTCTGCTGTTCCAGCACTCTGTAAGCCTCTTAGCTTACGTGCTCATAGTCCAAGGCACATGGTGTCCCAGGAGAAGGCAGGTTAGTGTCATTCCTTGTCACCAGCCCAGTACTCCAGGCTTCCCTGGGACTTATCACCGAACTGGGAAAAACCCCATGACCATCAGCTCAGAAATTTTAAGCACGTCCTGCTTATTATGAGGAGCTAACTTGAAAGAACCTCTTACTGTGGCAGAGGTGCAGTATGAGTCCAGTCACAGAGCCAAAGCCATGCGACGAGATTTGCCCATTGGTTTCAACAGCATTTGTTCCCACAGCTGTGAGCCGAAAGCCAACTACCGTCCAGCCGCAGTGTAATCTTTGAACCTGTGGCTTTGATAAAATGCACATTCGGTTAGGACAATGGATCAACGTGAGAATGGTTTTGACAGGGTGTAATTCTATTTTTAAAAGCTCTCTGCCCTCATCCCTCACTGTAACACTGGTACAACAGCCCCTTTGCTCTATGGGAACACGCGCACATCAGGCAGCTAGAGCAACGAATGCAAAATGCATGAAACGACATTAAAAAAAATGAACAATGGAATGCCAATACATAATGCATGTATGCAGACTTTATTTAAGACAAAATATATCAGCCAATAAAGTTAATTGTTTCTGTCTGCATGCAGCCCTCTCTAAACCAATAGGTATCTTTTTTTTTTTTCTGGGTGTGGGGAAAGATAAGGCCACTCAGTAAGAAGTTGCATTAATTCTTAGGTTGACATGTTTTATTAAAAAGAATAAATTCAGTTGCATTTTTAAAAAGAGAGGAAGGGCGAAACTGCCTTTGTTTTTTTAACAATTTGCATATTTTGCGTATAAATATTTTTTCATAAAAACATCGAAATCGGGAGGCTCCGCACCACACACACTGCACAAAATATATTACAGACATTTATATGGATGGCAGGAAGGGAGACAGAGGGCTGAAAATTTCCAGGCACCCAGTGATTGATGGCAGACGAGGCTTCCCCTGACGCTTTATTGAGTTTCCGATGATTATCTCTCGCTGAGACATTTTTTACAGATGACGGCCGAGCTGTCACAATGGACCATGGGGGGAAAAAAACCCAACAATAATAACACTTTAATCTTTTTACTGCACTGCTCCCTAGTATCTCAAATTCATCTTCCCTGACGCACGCAGTTCATTATCCTGCCCCTCCCTGGATGGGAAATGAAGACAAATAAATAAATATACATACACACCATGTATGCTCATCCAAGATACCTGAGGAAGGAGGGGAGTGTGCCGCTAATTGCTGGTTTTTTCAGGGACTGAGGTTTATTAGCAGCCATGCAGGGCTGGGGCGGGATTAGCTATTAATTCAGTCAGTGGTGTAACTTTCAGCTGTTTTTTGGAACGCAACAGTGGCTATGGGGACGTATCCCAGGGACCCCGCGCTGCAGAAACTCCGTGGTCCATGACCATTTTCGTTACTCTTACTAATTACTGAGCTTGCAGAGCTCTCCGGAAACAGCTGGCAACATCCCTGCCTACAGGAGGCTGTAGTTAGGAGGCCTGGTCTGGTCCTGGCACACATGCAGCCCTCCCCTGGGCACCAGAGTGAAGAGTGCAGCAGGAAACAGAAGGCAGCCTGCCTCGTAGATGACAAGCTCAGCTTATGGGGGGGCCGGGAGGATGGAGAGGCTGTGCAGGTGCTTTGCACTTCAAGACAGATGGGCATGGGAGTCTCGGTGAAAGACTACTGAATCCATGAGGCTGAGGATTGATTCCCCAAAGTGCCCAGGGGTCCTGCAGGGTACAACTAGAAGGTCTTTGCCTTTTGTTCCTTGATACTGGACAGGCAGACACTGGTACCCACTGACTCCTGTGGCTGGAGTTAAGTTTTACCCCCATTTATCTGATTTTTTTTCAAAGCATGGGATACTCTATCAACCAAAAAACACTGTATGAGACAGTTGAGTGAAGATCAGGCTGGGGTGGGGGAAGCAGGGTAGGCAGACTGACTCCCCAGACAGAAAAAATGGTTGCTTAACTCAGGGGTGTAGGTTGTAGCTGTTTTGGTCTGAGAACATAGGCAGACAAAGTTCTTTGGGTAAATCTGATATATTTAATTAGGCCAACTCAAATAGTTGGAAAAATTCTTCTTAGCAAACTTTTGGGTACAAATACTCTTTGTCAGGCTGAGGAAGCATCTGCATCCTTGCTCAAATCAGACACTTGTCAGTAAAGTGGATCCTTTTGCTGCTCCTCGTGTCCTTTTTGCTGAACTGGTCAAGTGGGTTGAATTCCTGGGAAGTGAGGAGCTGATCTAGCTAGAGCCCAGGCAGTGCAAATTACCGTGGCACACAGCATCCCCCAGTAGCTCTCATTCTGACTTGCAGCATCCCCTGACCTTTCAGCTCCAACTTGCAGGTAAGAAAACACCTGACTTGCACAACCTCTTGATGTTTCGGTGTAGACCACTCGGCACCTAGCCCTTACTGCATCTGCCTTTGGACATCTGGTGCCAGCTTTGGTTTGGACTGTGAGCATGTGTCAGCTACCTTGTGTCTTTTGCCAAATACTTGAGTATGTAGGTATTCAGCTATAGAGCTCAGACTGAGATGAAAACTATGTAATCATGGTTGGAAACCATCTGCAAGAGCTTTTTTCTGCTCGTAAGAACGTCGCAGTTTCAGGGTATCTACCAAGGATTGAAACAACCATGGTTCCAAGCTTTGTCTTGCATCGTGACATGGATAATGATGATTTCCACTGCAATAGCATTTAGGTCCCCTACTCTGGGGCAGAGACCCTGTTGTTCTACGAACAAACCCAGAACAAGAAGTCCAAGCCAAAAAGATAACAAACCAGGTGTATGCAGATAGGGAGATGGGAGCACCCTTAAACTGAATATGATACCTCCTGGTCTCATGCCAGCGTCGTTCCTTCCTTAATCTTGGGGGCAGAAGGTATTTCTCATAGAGGTGGGTTTTGTAATGGCAACTGTGTGAAGTTTGCGAGAGGTTGGAATATTGGAAGCCATCCTGATGGAGATGGATTAGGAGGCAGACTGCAGGTGAGGGAGGAAAGCTCAGTGATAAATGCTGTTTAATATTCCTGTGGCAAGTGTGCATGTCCAGCACACAGGTGCATGCAGAGTTATTGTCTGGAGCTGCACACAGAAGTTTGTGAGTGGGTGGCTTTCTCCATTTTAATTGGGAAGATGGACTATCCAGCCAGAACCTTCCTATTAGTCACTTGTCTCCACTGCTCATTTCAGGGGAAAGGAGGCAGCAGAAGCCGCGGGGGTCTGGGAGCTAGAGCTCCTGCTTCCACTCTGGTGTCTGTGCTACTTTCAGTGGGGGTGGAAAGAGTGGTAAGACCTCCTCTGGTTGTCGAGCGAGCTTCCCCAGGCCCCCAGCAGCTTGCCATGCCCTCTTTGTCATGCCTGCCGTGAGGGCAGGGAGGAAGCCCTCCAGAAAGCTCCCTCCCCTGGCATACCTGCAGTCGGTAACCAGGGGCAAGGATAACAGTCCACTGCCTCACCTGGGACCCTCTACACAGCCCACTTACCATCCTGGCAGTGGTGCTATGTCACTGCAGGCAAGTTGCTACCTAAACCAGAAGCCACCCAGTCCTGTTAGCCTGGCTGAAGTGCCACACTAACTAGCACTGCTCAGTGACCCTGGCTGTCACAGGAGGCACCCAGTGCAGAACAGCACAGCAGGCTTAAGGGTGCTTTTGCCAGGAAGAGTGGGGTTTTTTTTGGTTTTTTTTTTTTTTTTTTTTTTGAGTGTGTAGAGATGGCCTGGGATTTCCAGAGGAGGCAAGCAGGCTATCTACAGCCTCTGGGCTGGGTGGATGGAGAGCACTTGCTTTTGCCCGAGTGGGTCAAAAGGCTTCTTCCAGCAGCATTGTCTCTTCCGCTGGTGGGGTTGGAGTGCGGTACCCACAGCCTCTCCTCACGATCCTGCTGCTGGGGGGCCCACAGGGTGAGCTGCTTCAAGGGCAGCTTGTTAGCAGCGTACATCGTTTCACTGCATGGAAAGCCTCTCTCACGCTTTGCCCTCTCCAGTTCTAGTGACGCGGGAGGACGAGTTCAACAACCGCCTGAACAACCGAGCCACATTCAAGGGCTGCACAGCTCTACACTACGCGGTGCTTGCTAACGACTACGGGACCGTCAGGCTGCTGCTGGAAGGAGGTAAGACCCAGAGCTTCACGGTGGTGGGGTCAGGACCACAGCTGCTGCCTAGGATTGGGCCAGTTCTCTTTGAGGTGCCAGGGTCAGGCCCCCAGCTGCTGGCCATGACCTCCCTCCTTATTGATTTACAGTATTCATTATGAGTTACTGCTCTGAAAGATTTATTTATCTGCTCCCTTTCACTTTCCCTTCATGTCTCCAGGCTTCTTTTCCATGACACCTCTGACACAGGGAACAGCCTTCCTCCTTCTCTGTATTATATATCCCCACTTCCCTCCTGCAGAGAGATGCATAACAAGCCCTAATTCCTGGAAGTTAAAAGCAGACTAATTCAAATGAGGAATAAGGTGCCATATTTTAGCAGTGAGGGCAAGTAACCATTGGAACAAATGCAAGGAAGCAGTGGCTTCTCCAGCACTTGTCCTCAGATCAAGACAGGATGCTTTTCTGGAGGATGAACTGTAGCCATGCACAAGTCTGTGGGCTTGAGAGGAACACCTGGGTGAAACTCTTTGGCTTGTCCAACTTGGTGATCTAATAGTCCCTTCTGCCCAGAATGATAGAAAATGAGGGTGGAAGGGACCTCTGGAGGTCGCATCTAGTCCAGCCCCCTGCTCCAAGCAGGACCGGCCCCAGCTACAACATCCCAGCCAAGGCTTTATGTAGCCGCGTCTTCAAAACCTCCAAGGATGGAGATTTCTGAGACTGATGATTAGCTTAGGCAGACCTGCTAAATGATGTAATGACAAGGGCACCACATATCCCAGAGCTGCATTGTGGACAGTCCTTAACGTCACCATAAGTGCAGCATCATGGGCTCTGGTGCTACGAGTCAACAGGACAAGCAGAGTGTAACCCAGCTTCGCAAGGAGCTGTTCAGACATGGTGCCAGTGGGGTTTGGAGGGTTCAAATTATAATGGAGGAAAACAGGGAGTGCCAGAGAGAAGAGGCCGAGCCACGCAAGAGGCTATACACAATCCTTATAAGTCAATGCCGATGAATGGCATCTGGTTAGTCATGAGTGGGATGGCAGAACAAGGAGCAATGGGCTCATGTTGCAGCAGGGGATAGGTTGGATATTAGGAAATGCTTTCTCACTGAGAGGGTAGTAAAACAGAACAGGTTACCCAGACAGGTGCTGGAATCTCCATCCTTGAAGGTTTTGAACACCAAGCTAGACAAAGCCTTGGCTGGGATGATGCAGTTGGGGCTGGTCCTGCTTTGAGCAAGGGACTGAACTCGATGTTACCTCCTGAGGTCTCTTCCAGCCCTCGTGGTCTACGATTCTAATGACAGTGCCCAGGTTAAGGGCCTGAATGGAGGCAGGGTGGTGGTGTCCATTCTTATCAAAGGATACATCTGGGTGGTGGGTGAGGTGAAGAACTATATTTTGGCCACATGAGGCTGGAGCTGACAAGACATGAGTGGACCCCAGAGTCGGGCTGAAGTTTTAGTTCACTACCTAATTGTCCTTTATGCCTTTGAAATATGTCACCCACCCCAGCAGGTGCCCTTTTACAATGCCCTGCTCACACGGGCTTTTCTGAGGTGTGAGCATGTCTATATTGGTACCAGCAAATTGCAGGCGTAGGCACATGTATGCCCAGAAGGGAGGCTGGCCTGCGAGAATTGTCAGGCTGCAGCCTGATGAAAAAACATCTTCTTGAGGCCTAATTATTAGTTTTTATTCCTTTTTGCATGACAGTTAGACAACATGAGTTAACTGTGGTAGACCAGAGTATGAGTTCTGTGTGGCCAAGCCCCCAGGCCAGGTTGACTCGGTCCTAAATGTTGCAAATCTCTCCAAATACAAATGCAAGGTATGCTGCACTAGGTGCACTGCCAAGCCAAACTCCTAAGCCTGCCAAGTCATAAGGCCATGCCCAAGTTTGCATGCTGAGTATAACCACTCCTAGCATGCAAAGTTAAACCCAGACTTACATCTCTATGGGACCTGAGTTTCAATTTGCCCCACACCCCAGATCAGTCCAGGCACAACATCCACTCACATCATGATGGAGGAAAAAAAATGGTGTTTTACTTGCTGTTTAAAAAGGCTCATCTATAGGCAGGCTCAGTGCCGCCAGGCGGAGGTGGTTTTAAACCCCCTGCAGACTCTCTCCTCTGCTCTTACATGTTTCCCGTGCATAGAAATGAGGCTCCTCATTGGATTGTTTCATGGTTAATACATGACGCAGAGTTTAATTGCATTGACTCAGCATTTCCTCCTCGGTTCTGCGCATTAACAAAGCAGCAGCCCATGCATGCTCGTTTGTATAATGCATGATGAATACATGGCGGTGAGCCTGAAGATCTCAGAAGTGGGGATCGAACACCTCTTAAAGTAGGCCTGCCTTGGGCCCTTTGTGAGGATAATTTCACCCCATGGCCTGCCATTGACATCTGAGAGTAGGACGTTTCCTGTTTGCTGACATGGAACAGGCTCCCTTCACTCCCTCCTTTTACACTTCCCTACACCTGCCTTTTTACTGAGGGTCCATTTACTCTCTCCAGCATTTCCTCCAGTTGCTGCCCTGCCCTCGGGGCCAAAGCCATTAACCACCAAGGCTTCTTCCCCACTCTGCACTTAAACAAGTACCCGCTGTTCAGGGCTTTTTAAGGGCAGCTTCCAGGGGTCTAGCTGTAGGCAGCTGCCCCCTCACCCCACCTCCCTTGGCCTTTTATGGCCTATTCACTGGCTCACTTGACCCTGCCAGGACCTTCTCGCCTTGTGGTCAGCCTGTGCGTGTCCAGCAGACCGTGAGGCTCAGTGGCTGCTCCCGTTTTCCTTTTGGGCAGTTGTCGGTGACATTTCACAGTCTCCTGACCTGAGCTGACATCATAAATAGTGTTTATCCAAGAGAGTGGGTGGGACGCCAGTCTACCCAGGCCCCCCGTTGCCTTTCAGCTCGCTCCATGCAGGATAGGTTCGAAGGGGTTGTTTGTTGTGGCTCTGTAGAAAGAAGGGCCTAAACCTAATAGCATATGGAGGTCCCTGGGTGCTTAGAGATGGGTTTTTAATGTGTTTATAGTTTGATTTGCCGCCTTATAATAAGGGTCATTTTCAGAAGCTTACCCTGCAGGTTTTAGGACATCCCCAGCTTAATATTTTACCATCCTGTAGCATCTTCCAGTGCAGCATCTTGCACATCTAATTGAACCTCTCAGCCTGCCTCTCGGAAGGATGTCATCCCCTTTTATCACGGAGATGCTGAGAAATACTCCGAAGCAGTTTTCCCGGGTTTGCACAAGCCAACAGCAAAGCTGAGACTGGAGCTCAGGTCTTCTGGCTTTCAGTCCAGTGCTGTAAACACAAGTTGGTCGGTTGTTTCTGCTGGGAGTCTCTTTGCTGTGATTCATAACCCATTACCCATATCAGCATTTATGCGGTAGCATAGGTGTGCAGGGGACTTTGCAAACGCATGGCACAATCCCTACCCTAGCAAGATCTATTTTTTTTTTTCTTCCAAAAACTACAGCACGGGCTGAAAGGTAATCAGGGGAGTTCTAAGGTGAGGTGCGATTTGTGCAGTCAGTGTCCACTTATCTCTGACTCCGCTGTATGAAGAGAGCAGCATGTGCCACGAAGGACCACGGGCTTGTTCAGTGGTGAAAATGCAGAGAGGCTTCTGATCTGAAAGAGACAGTGCTCGCGCTCCTGTTAGCCCGTGCAAGCCTGTGACAAGGCTTTAACACAAGCTTCCCAACTCGTCTTTTATACAGATCAACCTTTACTATTAAGCCAAATCAGGTTGACTGAAAGAAACTGCAGATTACATCCCGTTGGTATTGCGGACTGCCCTGTACCTGTCACATCCTGATCTATGCATTCCTCATCTTTCTTTATCACACAAGACGGAACAAGGAGCAGTGGTCTCAAGTTGCAGCAGGGGAAGTTTAGGTTAGACATTAGGAACAACTTTCTCACTAACAGGGTAGTAAAGCACTGGAACAGGCTACCCAGAGAGGTGGGGGACTCGCCATCCTTGGAGGTTTTGGAGACCTGTCTAGACAAAGGCTTGGCTGGGATGATGTAGTTGGGGCTGGTCCTGCTTTGAGCAGGGGGTTGGATGAGATGTGACCTCCTGAGGTCCCTTCAACCCTCATTTTCTGTCATTCTGTGATTTTTTTTTTTTTTAAATATATATTATGTGACCAATAACAGTCAGGTGTTTTCTGATTCAAGAATAGTCAGCAGGCCCAAACTCGGGCGCAAGCTGTTTATTTGTATATGAAGCTGCTTTGTGGGCAGCAGCCAGGTTCTTCTCTCCGCTGTGGCTTGCTGAGTGGCTTCATGTCTCCGTTTCATATAACTGCTGTACAATGGGTATAATAGTACTTGCCTCGCATGGTGGCGGTGTGTGCACCTTGAGCTACTTAGTTGGAAGATGCTGTTGAGAGGCCAGTGTATCACGTATTGATTGCCCATCCTCTTTGACTTGACTTGAATATGCTTTCCCCAATGTACTGCAGCCCCAGCCCCAGCCCCAAATAGGTCCCTTCCAGGCTGAATCCTCTTCAGTGGCATCCTGCTTGACCTTTCTGCTGCCTCTCGCAGCAGCTGTGTCAGGCTGCTGCCCCGAGGGCTGGCGTGGGGTCATCCCACTGCCGGCCGTGCTCTTTGGGATACTATTTTCTCTTCACAGCCTCTTAATTGTGAGGAATTTTGCTGGTTGTGATACGCTCATAGTAATTTAATGCCAAAGTGGACAAAGCAGAGAAGAATATACTGTAGGGGACAATCTTGCAGTGGCCAGAGGGGATGGGTTAAATGAGACCTAAATGGCTTTTCCTTTCTTTGTTTCTGCGCCTGAACACCTTGAATGCAGAATCACAAAACGCTCTCCCCCACCCTGTTCCCTCCTCCCACGTACGCACAAAAGACTGAGAAGGCAGGATCACAGGTGTCTAGAAATCCAGAAGCAAAGATTCCCACAAAACTGTCAGCTCAGCTAGTGCACCTGCTGTTGATTGAATTACTCTTTAGGTTGCTAAATGTACGTTTTTATTTAGTAAGCGTGCATGGTTTGGCTGAATGATGCACGGGGGTAGGCGGGGATGTGTTCGGGGTGCTGCTTCGACACCGCAGGGAAGTTGCTGGCTTCTTGCATTTTGCATCTTAATTTAAAAGTAAAGGGCTTCCGTCTTGCCTGCCAGCCCTTCTTATACTCCATCCCTATCCCCTCTGCCAAAGCCAGGCCACCTCCTTGGGACTGCCAGCTCCTAGTTATTGACTTGTCCCTGGACTCACTGGCAGATGAGCTTCCTGAAGGTAATACCCCCCTGGTTTCCCACCGTTTCCAACCAGGTGTCCTGATATGTGCTGCTGTACAGTCAGCTTCAATTTGTCCCATCACAAAGGCATATTAATGCCCTTTGACACCTATTGTAGGCCCACCTTTCCCAGTTCACCCTGGCTGTGTCATCCCAGTGGCTCCGATGTGCTGTGCTTCTCCCTGCTCGGCTCTCAGTGGGAGCATTACACTTCATCTGATCCCTGTCGCTGGTCCTTGATTTTTCAGGCTAGTCATTTAAATTCTCTGGCTCGCGGAGAAACCAGCTCAAGGTAACAGCAGGTCTGTGACAGTCAGAATTAGGGGTGGGATCCAGGTCTCCCTGCACAGCCCTGTGCTGTAAAAGTTTCCGTGGCCATGGTCCTGCTGATATGTTAATGCTTAGAGCAACTTTTGTTCTTTGGGTAAATGTGATACCTTGTATTAGACTAAGATAATAGTTGGAAAAATTCTTTTTTGCCAGCTTTTGGATACGAACACCCTTCTTCCAACATAGCTACAACCAACACCCCAATGCAGTGACTTTTGGCAGCCACATTCACACTCATCTGAGTCTGATGGGGGCCTTATTCACCCCTGCCTTGCTTTATACTTTAATCCACTTCTGCACACACTTGTAATTCAAGAAACTATATGAAAACGTATTTATAGCAGAATTTTAGCTAATGTTGCAGTAACATAGACCACAAGGCCCAATTGCCAGTGCATTTAGCACAGTGTATTTGTGGTAGCACTTGGCATTTACTTCTTCTTGGGAACATTATAATTACAAATATCATATACAGAATAAATGAGGGGCCGAGTGCATTACAAAGCTGCAGTTATGTGCAATGGCTATTTTGACATCATCCAGTTGAAAGGCTTGTGGCATTATCAGAAACGTTCCAAGATAAATCTGTAGCTTTTTTTCCTATCCCAGAATACGTCCTGTTTAATGTGTATTGGACCAAGAATATTTTCGGCTGAACCCTAAATGAAGGGGCTTCTCTTGGGTTGCAAGCTTCTAGTAGTTACTGGCTGTAAGAGGACATCCTCAGAAAGGGAGTTGCTTCTCGCCACCTCGAGGAGGTACAAATCAATACGGAGCCACAAGAAAGAGGGACTTGTGTAGCCTTATTCTGATGTTAGTGTGCTGGTATGCATTAACTATGATATCGTGACTGGTGAAGTCGCAGTGGGCAAACTGAGAGCCAAGCTTTGCCTATTATGGTTTGTTTTTGTTTTTTAATATTTATGCAGGGATTTGGGAGGTGGAGAAATTCCCCAGGCAAAGAAAGGTCTGTTGGGGCCTGTCGTACATCATCACTTCCTCTCTGCCTGATGCTTTTCTTGGAAAGCTTCCACAGCAGCCAGTTTCTTCTGGGGTTTCCTGGTAGCTGCTATGGTAGCTGTCCTCATCTTCCAGCAGCTTCTGTTCATACAACCAGAGATCAGTCGAGATTTGGGGGGGAGAGAGCTGATATTCGTGCTTGTGACAATACTAACAAACTGATAATAATTCCCTTCCAAGCGAGAAATGCCTTCGTCAGGTCTTGTTTTTCAACTGCCTGCCCTGAATAAGCATGCCATTATGGCCTGTGGATGGGAGCCAGGAACTCCTGGGTTCTGTAGTCTGTCTTTACTTGGAAAACTAGTGTGTTTTTATCCCTTCTAGCTACCTCAGATTAAAATCCATGACAGTTTATGGTGTCTATACAAGCTGGCAAGGCGAAGTAAATACAGGGCTCCTCCACAGTCTTTAACTGGTCCCATTAACTCAGTGGTTCTCCACCTATTTAGATGCAAGTCTCCCCTAATTAGACTCAAAGCCTCACTCAAAAATTGCCAGCCCTTGGCTTTTACTCATTTCTTGACTATGCAAAAAATACTAGAGTGATGCCTGACTTTGTTGCAAAGAACCCAGACAGACCACAGCGGGGCAGAATGGTTTCTGGCACTCTGGATTCCTATTTAAAATCTCTGGGTGCATCCAGACAAGCGCGGGCATGAAGTTTTGTAGCACCACAGACCCCTCTGCGGTGCCACTAGCCACACGTGCAGACATTCCCCACACTGCTACTTTACAGTGCGGGGATGGGGTTAGGCCCTGGGAGATCCCGGAGTCAAAAAAACGCACGGCAAAAAGAAATGGGGCATTGCATGTGGCGGTAGTGTGTGCTGCCCCAAACCAGAGCCTGGCAAGCTGGAGCCATGTTCTGGTTGCCGGCCAGGCTTCCTGCTGCAAAAGCACTGTGGCTGCAGCTCCTGGAAGACCCCAGGTAAGGCTGCTGGGCCCAGCATGGTTGCTGGCTCCAGCCTCCCCTACTCCACCTGGGGTAACCTGCCACGTGCCAGAGCATGCGTGGCACAGGGATTCCCTGGGAACAAGTAGCAGTGGCACAAGCTGTGCTTCTGCTATTTATCCTGGGGAAACGCACGTTCCAACTCATCTGGACCTGCCCTCTGATTTTATCTTGTGAATCGCATGTAGGTGTTTGTATGCCTCATCATGTTAATATTATGAGGCACCCCATGATGCCCTTAAAAGGATCTTACTGCACCCTGCTTGAGAATCACCTTGCTAACTCATCTAGGACCACAACACGCTGTGTCACTTGTTTTTTACCCTGCATTAGCTAGCTTCCGTTAAGAACACACCTTTTTTCCCCCTTGGTGTAAGCAGGGTCATTCTCCCATGACAGTGAGCAAGAAGGCATCACCAGGGGAGATACCTTGTTGGACCTGGTGCTGGCCACGGGTGACGACCTGGTGAGGGGGCTGCGGGTGCTCAACTACCTCAGGCCCCAGGGCAGGCACCCCTGGGCCAAGGGTTAGTGAGGAACTAGTCAGGGAACTTCTGGAGGGACTGGATGTATTCAAGTCAGCCAGTCTGGACGATCTCCACCCCAGAGTACTAAGGGAATTAGCTGAGGTCACTGCGGGACCCCCGGCACGGCTTTATGAGCACTCGTGGTGCTCTGGTGTGGTGCCAGAGGACTGGAAGAGGCCAACATGGTTCCCATCTTCAAAAAGGGGAAGAAGGAGGACCTGGGAAACTATAGGCCAGTTAGTCTTACCTTGATCCTGGGGAAGCTGTTTGAGAGAATTACCCTGGCGCATGTCCACGAGGGGCCAGCAGGGGAGATCACACTCAGGGGCAACCAACAGGGGTTCATTAGCAGCAGGTCCTGTCAGACCAACCCGGCAGCCTTCTACGACCAGGTCACCAAATCCTTAGATGCAGGGCAGCAGAGGACATCATCTTCCTGCACTTTCAGAGGCCTTCAACACTGTCTCTCACCCCGTTCTCGTTAAGAAACGGGGGGCTGTGGTGTCGACCCCCACACAGTCAGATGTGTCGCCAACGGGCTGGAGGGCCGCACCCAGAGAGCGGTGGTGGACGGGTCATGTTCAACCTGGAAGGATGTGGGCAGGGGGGTCCCCCAGGGCTCAGTCCTCAGGCCCACACTGTTCAACATCTTCATCAGCGACTTGGACAAGGGGGTAAATAGCACCTGTTCAAGTTTGCTGATGAAACTAAGATGTGGGGGGATGTGGGCACGCTAGACGGGAGGAATAGGCTGCAATCGGACCTAGACAGGTTACAGGGGTGGGTGGACGAGAACAGGATGGGATCCTTGATGGATCCCAGGCTAACATCCTAAGGGACAGCCAGCACGGGTTTGTTGCGGGTAGGTCTTGTTTTACCAATCTCATTTCCTTCTATGACCAGGTGACCTATCACCTGGACCAGGGAGAAGAGATTGATGTCATATATCTTGACTTCAAAAAAGCCTTCAATCTGGTATCCCATGATCACCTCTTGGCCAAACTGCCCAGTTGTGGCCTTGGCTCCACCACGATCTGCTGGCTGGGAAACTGGCTCCGTGGTCGGACCCAGAGGGTTGTGATTGACGGCAGTCACTCATCGTGGTGCCCTGTGACCAGTGGGGTCCCTCAAGGCTCTGTCCTGGGACCCATACCGTTCAACATCTTCATTAATGATGTGGACATTGGAGTCAGGAGTGGACTGGCCAAGTTCGCCGATGACACCAAACTTTGGGGCAAAGCATCCACGCCAGAAGATAGGCGGGTGATCCAGGCTGACCTGGACAAGCTCAGCAAATGGGCAGACGAGAACCTGACGGTGTTTAACACCGAAAAATGCCAGGCTCTCCACCTTGGGAGGAAAAACCTGCAGCATCCTTATAGGCTCGGCAGTGCTATGCTGGCTAGCACTACAGAAGAAAGAGACTTGGGGGTCATCATTGACCACAAGATGAACATGAGCCTCCAATGCGATGCTGCGGCTAGTAAAGCGACCAAAACGCTGGCGTGCATCCATAGATGCTTCTCGAGCAAATCCCGGGACGTCATTCTCCCCTTGTACTCGGCCTTGGGGAGGCCGCAGCTGGAGTACTGCGTCCAGTTTTGGGCTCCGCAATTCAAGAAGGACGTGGAGAAGCTTGAGAGAGTCCAGAGGAGAGCCACGTGCATGATCAGAGGTCAGGAAAACAGATCTTACGATGACAGGCTGAGAGCCATGGGACTCTTTAGCCTGGAAAAGCGCAGGCTCAGGGGTGATCTGATGGCCACCTGTAAGTTTATCGGGGTGACCACCAGGATCTGGGGGAACGTTTGTTCACCAGAGCGCCCCAAGGGATGACGAGGTCGAACGGTCACAAACTCCTGCAAGACCGTTTCAGGCTGGACATAAGGAAGAATTTCTTTCCTGTCCAAGCCCCCAAGGTCTGGAGCAGTCTGCCAGCGGAGGTGGTTCAAGCACCTACATTGAACACCTTCAAGAGCAAGCTGGATGCTTATCTTGCTGGGATCCTATGACCCCAGCTGACTTCCTGCCCTTTGGGCAGCGGGCTGGACTCGATGATCTCGCGAGGTCCCTTCCAGCCCGAATGTCTATGAAATCTATGAAATCAACACAGACAAGTGCAAGGTGCTGCACCTGGGGAGGAACAACTGGCACCATACCTACAGGCTGGGGAACTCCCTTCTCGTCAGGGCAGAGGCAGAAAAGGATCTTGGAGTCGTCATTGATGCCAAGATGAATGTGGGCCGGCAGTGTGGGGAGGCGGTCAGGAAGGCCAACCGCACCTTGTCCTGCATCCACAGATGCATCTCGAGCAGGTCCAGGGAGGTGACCCTCCCCCTCTATGCAGCACTCGTCAGGCCGCAGCTGGAGGACTGCATCCAGTTCTGGGTGCCGCACTTCAGGGGGGATGTGGACAGCATGGAGAGGGTCCAGAGGAGGCCATTCGCATGATCAGGGGGCAGCAGGGCAGGCCCTACGAGGAGAGGCGACAGGACCTGAACCTGTTCAGCCTCCACACGAGAAGGCCGAGGGGGATCTAGTGGCCTGTTACAAACTAGTCAGGGGGGATCAGCAGGCACTGGGGGAGTCCCTGTTCCCCCGAGCACCGCCAGGAGTGACCAGGAATTACGGTCACAAGCTGGCAGAGGGGAGATTCAGACCAGACATCAGGAGGCGCGACTTCCCAGTCAGGGCGGCTAGGGTCTGGAACCAACTTCCAAGGGAAGTGGTGCTGGCCCCTACCCTGGGGGGCTTTAAGAGACAGTCACCTTGCTGGGGTCGAGCCCCGTACTCTTTCCTGCCATGGCAGGGGATCGGACTAGATGATCTGCTCAGGTCCCTTCCGACCCTAGAAACTATGAAACTATAAGTTACGTGGACCCACTTAAATATTGGCTCCTAGTTTGTATTGTAGAAACTTTGAGCAGTCCTCAGGTGCAGCTGGACCCCATTGCATTGGATGCCATGCATGCGTGCAGAGATGCACAGGCGTAGAGGCAGTCCCTTCTGCTTACAGTCTAAATAAGAAATCCCACCATGAAAAGCCTCTGGGTTTCTTGTGCAGCCCTAAAGCACTCCCCAAGCTTTTTCTTCCTCCAAACTCCATACCTTCATCTCTGCCATCACCTCCTCACTAACTCTTGTTAGAGACCACTGAAGCCACTCCATCATCATTGGAAGGGACCACTGTTGATACCTTTTTCTTGGCAGGAGGCTGAGTGTACTGCCCACAGTGTTCTGCGCTCTTGCGAGACTTTGCGGTGAGGAGCCAGGCCTGAGGTCTTTAAGCCACTCGCATATGATTTAGCTACTAAGGTACCCTAGGTCTCTATTTAGCTGCAAACACGGCTTACTCCGAGCAGCAGGGATGTCATTGCATCTGCTAAGGCACGTTTTTCCCAGGCCTTAAGCTGGGATAAGAGTGCCTGAAACTCTCCCTCCTTTTCTGTGCTCATATTTACAAGAGAACACGATAAATTCAGTATTGATTCCTTCTGTTGCACTGTAAATTTTGCAAAAGATGATTAAATAGCGCAATAGAGTCTGCAGGCACTGTGGCTCAATATGTTGTGCGTATCGACCCCCTGTATCTAAAGGCAGTGAGTTCCGATCCCAGCAGCGCCAGGCCAGTAATTAAAATCCTGCGAGACTGGGATTTAAAATCCAATCATATCACTGCATCAAGGCTTCTGACGTCCCGCCGTGGCCAGTGTAATAAGCACAAGTTCGAGCACATTTATGTCCGTGTCGAAGCATTTAAAGATAGTTTCCCCACCGGCCGGTGAACAAATAGATCCCTTTCAAAGTCTTCTTGGGTACAAAGCTTTGCTCTGACATAACCATTTGTAAAGGATTTAATAGCTACAAATATTTATACAGAGACACAGACAGTGTTGCTCTTTGGTTTCCCTTTTCACATCGATACCTTATGAGCAAGATTAAAAGTAGTTCTGCTCCCCCTAGAAATTAGGTGGTTATAAAACAATATGAATAGAGCCATGTCGATGGAGTCGCACTGGCATGAGAAATGTGAGGGACCAAACAGGCCTGGAGCGCAGGGAAGCAGATGGCCAAGACTCTCCCAAAGCATGGGGTCAGGATTGGCGTGGTCAATGCAAGGACAGCCACACCCTCCCCTCCAAGCATGTCAGTGAATCTGATAGCAATCCAAAATCAGGTACTTGTGTGGGATACGGTTAGTCTTGTGGCCCAAGCCTGTTAGTATTAGTGGTCTCTGAAATAGGTTCCTTTGTGTGCCGACGTGAAACCTGCATTGGTTACGTGCATGCTTTCCACGTGATAGTTTGCTAACGCCATGTGAAGCAGAACAGTCATCGAGGCATTCTCCAACATCCCTACAGCAGTGATGGGCAATGCCAGGGAGGGATAGATCACTGTAGACATGCCCTGTTTATCTACTGTCCCTCTAAAGCAGTGATTCTCAACCAGGGTCCTACAGGACCCTGGAAGAGGCTGTAGGTAATAGCAGCTTCAGGCACCGGCATCTAAATCCTTGGAGGAGCAACAGCAGCAGGGACCCGGCTCCCCACCCCTCCAGATACAGACAGGGAGGAGACTGAGCAGGGCACAGAAGGGTCCTGAGACTGCCACCCTCACCTGGCACCAGCCTCTGCACTAGCTGCCATCGTTACCTCCTTCTGCTTCTTGCCGGGACACCTGCCTCCTTCATGGATGTAATGAACCACCCCAAGCTCCCCAGTCTGCCCTGCCTAGCAGCTCTTGTCACCCTGAACACCATGCATCAACCTGGCCATGCTCCCATGGGGGTCTTGCCCACCCTGCCTCCCCCGTAAAATCCTTTTGAGGGTGACATGGGGTGCAAGAAAATAAGCATTATAAGAAATAAATTAGTTTTTAAATGGGGTGCCACTAATTTCTGAAAAGTTATCAAGGGGTGCTGCAAGTCTGAAAAGGTTAAGAGCCACTGCTGTGAAGCGTCAAGTGTGTCCTTGTTGCCAAGAAGGCCAACGGCATCCTGGGCTGCATTGGCAGGAGCGGTGCCAGCAGGTCAAGGGCAGTGATTCTTCCCCTCTATTCAGCACTGGGGAGGCCACATCTGTGTCCAGTTTTGGGCCCCCTATGACAGAAATTGGAGAGTCCAGTGGAAGGTAATGAATATGGCTGGGGCACATGACTGGTGAGGAGAAACCAAGGGAACTGAGCTGATTTAGTTTGGAGAAGAGAAGACCGAGGAGGGATTTGATAGCAGCCTTCAACTCCCTGCAGGGGGTTGCAAAGAGGATGGGGCTGGACTGTTCTCAGTGGGTGCAGATGACAGGACAAGGAGCAATGGGCTCAAGTTGCAGCAAAGAAAGTTGAGGTTGGATATTAGGAAAAGCTTTTGTCACCAAGAGGGTAGTAAAGCACTGGAACGGGCTTTCCAGAGAGGTGCTGCAGTCTCCATCCCTGGAGGTTTTGAAGACCCGGGTAGACCAAGCCTTGGCTGGGATGATGCAGTTGGGGCTGGTCCTGCTTGGAGCTGGGGGTTGCACTAGATGTGACCTCCTGAGGTCCCTTCCAACCCTCACTGTCTATCAGTCTGTGATCTACTGCTTACCCTGGTTGGGGACATAATGCTGAGCTGACTCGGTTTTCTTAATTCTGACACCATTCAAATACAATCAGTTTCCAGTTCCACAAGGCTCCAAACTAATGCACTATAGTAGTTTTCTTTCCTAGCACATCTTTTCCACTCAAAGCATAAGATTTATGTTTGGTCTATTTGGTCCTGCTTGCCTGAGGATGCAATGAAATAATATTTTAGCAAGCGGGCTTGATTCTGATCAAAGCCCTTCCATGGTAAGAGGAACTTGGGTTTTAACCAAGCATAATTGAAAGCAGAACCTGGGCCTCAACTGCCTGGTTTGGTAACAACTCATGATGCTCAACCAGAACTGTCTAGGCAGGCGTCTCACATGCACTGTGCCTGAAAAATGAATAGCCAGCAAGGAACAGCCTGTCCCTGTGCCATCTATCCCGCAGGAGCGAGCTTTGCAATATCCGCGTAAAAGGCAGTCAACAGGAGTGAGTGTCGGAGCAAAGAAACCAAGGGAGGAGCGGGAAGGGGTTTGCTTGCTTTCTTGCAAAAGTGAGGCATGGGGTATTTATGGCAGTGGGACCCAGTTGTCTCAGTGTTACGTGGGGCCCCCAGTGCAGTGCACTTCAGGCCCTGCCCCAACCCTCCTCTTGCATGCTGGTGCTCCCAGGAAGCTCACTTCACCTCTCTGTGCTCCTCTTCCATTCTTTGTTTGGTCCGTTTACACTGCCAGTTCCTCCAGGCAGGGGCTGGTCATTGCTCTGTTTCTGTGCCTGACACAGCAGGTCCTGTTGCTGCCATCACACAGCTATGACACAAATGAGACGGGGTCAGATTTTAAAGTGGCTTCAGTTTTCATAGCTTCGGGTGACATAGTCTTGCCCTATTGTAGTGCTGCTACATAGTTCAGCACGACCATGAGTGATTCTTAAAGTACATCTTTCAGTGTTGCTTCTCTTGTGAATGAAGTGCTGCTTTGAACAGAGTCACAACTAAAAAGGACTTAACCTGACGGGTCCTTTGGCAGATCCAAAGTGACCAAAGGGCTCTGGGTGCAAGGGCAATGGGGCATGGCGTCCGGTGGTGTTGTCCTCAATCCTTCTGGTCAAGAGGAAGGGCCCAGGCAGGAGTGGAAGCATGTTACAGATCAATGCATGGCCGCACACTGGTGTCACCAGCAGGCCTTTAGCTTCTTTGAGTACGGGAAGTGTTGTTCCAAGAAGAAAGATTGCTAGGAAGAGACGGGATCACATTGGTCCTTCTAGCCAGAGCACTTCAACAACGCTCATGTTTAGGTGCTTGTCCTGTAGGATCTTGTCGGCATGCATTGCAGTCCTCGCCCCTAGATGAGCGGCTTGCATTTCGTTTGGGGTCTGTGTTTTCAAATGATCTAGGTTACTCTTTATCATTGTCTGTACTCATAATTTCTTATTCTGCCTGTCCTTGTGCTCCCCCCGCCCCCAGCAGTGCCTTTATATTTTTCTGTAGTAATGATGAAAATGGCAACTAGAGTCTATTTATCCCTGCATATTCGTACTAGATGCACCCTATTTGAATAATCATTCCTCATTGGTAGCACTTCTTTGAGATCTGGAGTCAGTTCTTAATCCATCATTATATACTCTATTACTATTGTATAGTACTCCGTTTTAATTAGGCTGTTCTGTGTTACTAAATCAAGTGCCTTATAAAGGAACAGATATATCAACACAGTTACATTTACCTGCCAAATTTGTGATCTTGTCAAAGAGTGAAATCAGGGTTGTTTGACAAGGACTATTTTCTGTCTTAACGAGCATTAATAACAGTCATATATGTGAGTTCTTTATTAATAGAATCTGTGTCAATTTTTCTATTATTTTTGTCCAGGGTTGATGCCAGGGTACCTGATCTTTAGTTACTTTTGGTTGTCCTGCTTGTGATCGTCAGATAATTAATACTTTCCAAATCTCCTGAAAATTCCTTGATATTCTTAAATCTAATAGAAAATTAACTTCAGCAGGGACAGAGATCTTCTTAGCCAACACTTCCACGACTCCTGGGAGCAAATTATCCAGAATTCAAAGGTTCTGTTGTTTAATACCCTTCTTGGTTACTGTTGAACTAAAAATTATTCCATCATCCTTGTGTAGTGTTAGCACATCATTCTGCTTTCCCCCCAAATATAGAAATGAATAATTATCAAATTCTTCTTCCTTTTCTGCATCATTAACAGTTTTGCCATCTCCATCTAATAATGGACCAGTGTCATTTTTGGAACTTATTTTGTTCACAAGGTGCTAAAACCCCTCCTTGCACTGGTCTTTTTAGCCTGCCAGCTATTAACTTTTTCTTTGAGATCTTTAGCTTTCCATGTCAATTTTCTACACTTACTAATGTCTGATTCCTAGGAATTGCTATTTATTTGCCCTTTTTGCTTTTGTTGTGTATTGCCTTTTTATTTCTAATGGCTGCCTTTGCTTTGCCACTGAAACGGGATGAGCTGTTAGTCAAAGTTGTCCTCTTTGTTGATGGTGGTATCTACCTTTTTGGCCATCTTGATAAACTCTCCATAAAGAAAAATCTCCCAAATTTTCACTTGGACTTTCTGCTTACACGTTCCCTCCCAGCTTGTTTGCCTTTAGCTTTGTGAAATTAGCCTTTTGGAAGCACAGACATGCCCATTACTAGCTGGGGCTGTCTGGGATTTGCCCCCATTGAACACAAGCAGGCCACGAACACTGGTTCCCAGGCAACAACCTGTTTTCTGTACAGTGATTTAACCTACTATTGTCTACCACAGTGAGGTCTTCTGTGGAGTTCCAGCATGCTGGGAACAATACCTTTTGTGTTAAAGCATGGTCATCTATAAACTTTGGGAAGGCTAAGGATGTCACAGTGGCTGCCTGAGATTTCTGCATAACAATACAGGTTTCCTTTCTGAATTATAGCATGTGTTTAAGGAGTAATTCCTCCTGTTCTCTAGCTTGAGTTGATGGATGGAATCAGAATCCCTACTTGGCTGTGTTAGGTTGATGAACATATAGAAATCATAGAAAATTAGAGCGGAAAGGACCTTAGTAGGTCTTCTAGTCCAACCCCTGCTCAAAGCAGGACCATCCCCAACTAGTACACGTGTTCAAGGTGTTGCACTTCTGTAGGAGTAGATCTGAACCCATTAATATTGTCTGGGCAGTGCCACCTCTCACATCTTTCCCAGTGTGGCTTCCACCGGGTTTTCACAGGTGGGACTAGGGCAGAATTAGCTGTGGTTGGCGAATCCATCGAGATGCCTGAGTTTTGAAAATGCTAACCGCGGCAGAACGGCCGGGGAAGTCGGTGGAAACCCTAGAAGGCGGCGAGGGTGATATTCAGAGGCTCCTAAGTCATCTGTGTTCACATGCAAATTCTGTCCCATCCTCCCCTTGCTGAGACTTGAAGCCTCTTCCAGGGTGTGCACCAACAGTGAGAAGCATCCGCCCTGCAGGGAAGCATCCCTTGAAGGGGCGGCTCGATTTTGGGCAGAGGTGAGTCGCTGCCACTCAGGAAACGGAGCAGTGCCAGCATCCTCCCGTTGAAGGTCCCACTGAGGATGCCTCCCTTGTGTCTCTGGACAATCGGACACAAAAGGGGGACAGGACTACAGGCCCTGGTGGCTACTTCTAGGCCACAGAAGCTGTTGTATGTTCACACTGCATGGTAAGAGCTACCTGTGAAGTACTTGCACCCTATTGATTTAAAAACAGGTTTATTTTACTGGAAAAAAGGGTGATCATGCTAATTCAATCAGTGAAGGCTCAGGAGGACAGAAGTCTTTCTCTATTACTTTAACTAGCCATGTAGAGCAATAAGAATGTCACTGCTTGTCACAGATGATGGCTGATGACATTGTGCAATCCCCCGCCCGTCGGGCGGGCCAGTGAATCCTGGGCTGTTTTGGCAGTGAAACAGGGCCATGGAGAGGTGTAACTGCAGCAGCAAATTACTTTTAAACCCCTTGGTTCTGTGTGTGTGTACGCGCGTTTGCCTGCATCTGACCTGCTTGGAGGAGCCGTTGTTGTTCCTGACAGTAGCTGTTGGATTCCACAGATCTTCATCGAAATCGTAGAGAAGTCGGGCTGAGAGGGACCTCCAGAGGCCATCTAGTCCAACTCCCTGCCTGAGGCAGGATCGTCCCTGTCCAAACCATCCCGTACAGAACATAATCTGACCTCTTAGTCAAACTACGCAGTTAACCCTTGTGTAACACAAGGCATCACACCTGAACCTGGCACAGATGAAAGCAGGGGGACCACAGGGGCCAATGCCCTGCTTCTGTAAAAGGGTTATACACTCAAGAGATCCCAGGTAGAGAGCCATGCCTCCAACTACAAAGGAAGGCAGACCCCTCCCCCCCCCCAGTCCATCTCAGTCTGACCAAGGAGGAACTTTCCTTCCTGCCCCCAAGTGCAGCATTGGTCTGACCCTAAATGGAGGGGCAAGGCCCCCCAGCCAGGACCCTCCAGAGTTGAGTCCCAGCAGGAGCATTGGCACAGTCCAGTCACCATCCCCAGCCGTGGCCAGGTCATCCCAGCCAACACCCTCATCTAGAGACTTGGGCTTCCTTCCTAGTTCTTTTTGGGGGTCATTGTCATCTTTTTGTTTTTCTCCAAAGAAAAAGTCTTGAGACCTGGGCATTTGCCTGAGAGAAGCAGTGAGCCTGCTCCTGCCCACTCTTCTTTACTTGGGCAGAATCCTGCCCTGCATTTCGTGCCGTGCACCGGAGCGCAGCCTGTGGTTTGGGTCCCTAAGCCAATACCGCTGGAAAGCCAGGGTGTGCATGCCAAAGCATTGGCTCCTCCTGTGCTTCCTCCCTGCCTGGTTTCAGACAGCCAGCACCGCTCGCAGTGATTCGGAGCAGGAACCGATGAGATTCTGGCTAAACCCCGGGCAGGGACACACGGAGTCTGCCACTCTCCCTCACTTGGCCACCTGTAGAAGAACCAGGCAGTATCACGTGAGCAAGCATCTTTAGGATCAGTCCCAGGGGGAGGCTCCCATGCTTGCAAAAGAAGCATCCGTGCTTCAGCCCAGTTGGTTTTGCTTTGGAGTTTGTGTTGTGCCTTTGGAAATGAAAAGGCTCTCGTAGCTGGGGAGAGCGGCTGCAGGTCAGACCTGCCGGTTGCACTGGCTCCTGCTCCGCGAGGGTCTAACGGCAGGGTACTCGGTCATTGTCTTCGTTGCGCCTCCACTGCTCCAACAAAGGGAAGGGGAGTCCGGGTAGGGTGGTGGGTGGGTCATTTGCTCAGCTCTCGTATCGCTGGGTAAGGACTCAGCACAGTCTACGAGGGGACCGGGCTGACGGCACAAAGGTAGCTGTGCGCTGGTGGGTCGACCTTCTGTGGGGTAGTGACACGAGAGCTGAGTGTACCAAGTGCTAGGCTCCCGCTAAGGCTGGTGCTGCTTCCAGTCTCTCAGTGCCAGATGTGCCAGCATTTTTCTGTCCAGTCTTGAGAAGAAAGGACTTGTCTATCGGCGTATTCATGGCCACATCAGTATTGTGTAAGCTCCTCGTTACCGCACTAGCAGCAGAAATACCCCCTCCCCTGCTCCCACCCTCCCCCCCATAAAAATGAGGAGGGGGTGTTTATGCTTCAGAAAAAAAGCATGTTCATATCTGAGCTGGAGGATCAGAGATGGCCAACTCAAGTTAAAATAGCAGCTAAGGCAGGGTGGTGTTAGTAACTTGTGGCCCAAAGTTGCTTTGTTCTCATTGCACCTGCCACCCACGCTGCAGATAACTCTGGCTAGCCAAACCAGGCGAAGAGCGCACCTTTCTTGCATGGCAAACATACCCCTCAAATGATTTGCACGCCGGGGTCATGCAGGAAATCTTTGTCCCATTGCAACAGCCTACAACTTCACGAAACAACGAAGCCCTGCCAAAATCCCTGCTAGGAATCCTGCTCCAACCTTGCCGGGCCAGGAGATCTGGAAAATCAGCCTCCCACCAGAGGTCTAGCTTGAGTCGCTGCTTCCCTCTGCTGTGGATGGGTTCATCCCCTCCTTTCATTATTCCCCCCACCACCACCCCTTGAGTTAGTAAGAACTAGCCACTGAGTAAAGCAGCCTCCAACTTGCAAGGCGCCAGCACCCTCCCGCCAGGAGCCTCTATTGACAGTTATCCAGAATCTGAAGGAATTCAAGACAAATGGTTAAGAGGATGGAGTTAATAACATTTGAAAAATTGAGACCTGTCACTCCACTAAACTTTTTTCAATACCACTGACAGAAACATATTTCCCCAATGAGTGACCTTCTGCAGCTGCTCCGGCTACACGGCGCGGCACAGATGCTGGAAGTGAACTGGAGCGCTATTTATCAAATATTATAAGCCAGAGCCTACTAATATGAGGAGTGCTGGGGAGGGAGGGGAGGTGGGTGCCTCACACAGCCTGGGGTGTTGCCCAGGTGTTGATCCCCAGCTAGAGACAGCTAGTGGGAGGTGACAAATTGCCTCCTATTAAGGATCTAAAGGTTGGAGCCCTCTCCGTGCACACACAATAGATTGCCAAGGCAGCGGTGTCCAAAAGGCAGTGCTATTCAGACCAGCTGCAGGGGAGGAGGGCTGTGGAGGGGGGACCGGAAGGGAGGTCAGGCCAAGCCTCTGATGAAGTAGTAGCCACTTTTGCGTTGTGTTAGCAAGCAAAGCGACACCGTTATTTATGGCGGCGTAATATTTTATTGCCATCGGTACTTGCGGTAAAATCGAACAGTTGTACAAGTCAGGTTCTATCAATTATTGCAGCAATTAGTCAAGTCGTCAAAGCCATTAACAGGGGGATTAGGCCAATATTGGATAGCCATTATTGATAGATCATGGGGAAGCGGGGGGAAAAAAAACAACCCACCCTCGTTGCTTCTCATGAAAGTAGGTCTGGCCTCAAGGATGTCATCATTTGGAGAGCTTGGAAAACTTTCCCTTTTCACTACCGAGCGTAATGCTGACAGTGTCTTCGAACGGCGTCAGAGCTGGAGGGAGAACGCTTTCAAAGCACTGTCTCTTTAAAAGATATCGAGTGGCCGGCTCAGGCAGTATATAATCTCACCTGTCTCGATCATATTCTTTATTTGCAATGACACGGCTCACAATAGAAATTACTCTGTGTCGAATGTTTATGGAGCACATTTTTCATTCTGTAAGCAAATATAGATCCCCAATGCCCCTGCTTAGAAATGGCTCATCTCACCGTCTCTCTGGTTTGGATAGCAAAGGCCGCACTCAGCTCTTCAGTTTATTAGGATTGCAGTTCGTTCTTATTGAGCACAGGTAGTGTACAGCACAGAGCGCGCTGCATTTTAGAGGCAAAAATCGGAGCTGCAGAGTTGGGTCCTGCAGAAATGTCGGAGTCGCTGTCCCTGAAATGTAACCTCATCGGGTTAGGTTAATTCAGGCCGCCAGCTGCTCGTTTCTCAGTCTGCTCTGCCAAATAAGCCAGCGAGATTAAAAAGAAAGAAGTTAACGGGGGAAAATGTTTGTCACCCTTTGTATAGTTTGAAGGGAAGTATAATTGGGAAGTTCGCCTTTTTTCTGAGTGTTGCACACAAGTTAACTTTCTTCTCCAGTAAACATTACAGTTGGACAGGCAAACACTGGAGCAACAGCACAGACCCTGAATGCAGCACTGCAGTTCTTTGCTTTTTGTCTTGGGTTTAGGGTTTGCAAAGCTGCTATCACTTGAAAGATGACCTGTCTAGTCAGGTGTAGCAACTGAAGCAGCAGAGCTTCAGGTCACAGGCAGCTGGAACAGTTGCGTAGCTGAAGGCAGCAGGCTACAGCAATGTGACCTGTGTGAGATGGCACTTGGTCTGGGCTCTGCCTTTGCCAGGGCACCATGACATGCTGGGATCCCCTGAGAGTCCTCGATTGACATCTTTGGTGCACCCATCTCTGCCTATTTCCTTAGGGAAGCAAGTTGCACCTCTTTCTCCCTGTCTTGGAGTACAGAAAATGAGGTTGGAAGGGACCTCAGAAGGTCACATCTAGTCCTACCCCCTGCTCAAAGCAGGACCATCCCCAGCGACATCATCCTACTAGTGCTTTTGTAGCATGCCATATTTTGCCCTGTCCCATCACGGCTGCCGTGTTGCTCAGTGGGAGAGGGGGTGTGAGTTTCGTCAGTGCTTAGGGTAGAACTTCTTCCCTGAGTCGTGTGAGCCTCTCAAGTGAAAGACAAGTTGCCTTTGGTAAAGAGTTGTCACAGCTACAATACAGCCACCTTTGTGTCATAAGGCAACAGCTGTTTTACAGGCTACAGCCGTGCTGGACTACAGTGTAGACCAGGAAGTGGAGAAGAATGCCGTATCCAATCGAAGCTGCTGTAGTCCTGCTTGCCTGCCCTAAGCTTAGTAGCTGCTGCTTTTGTGAAGCTCTGTTTTCTTTTGGTTGCACCATGGGCCTTTATTGCCGCTGCAGCTTTTCCCTGCCAGGCCAATTGTTCCAAGTGACACTTCCCTTTTGTTGTTCCTGTGACGTCCGTGCATGTAACTGCTGGTTGGACATTGTCCACTTCTGATCTCGCTACTGCTCGGAGCAAAGGGTAGAGGGAGATGCTGGCTAGCCCTGGGGGTCGCAGGTTTGTTCTTCGTGTCTGTTCTGTCCCAGGTTTGAACTCTGATCTCTCCTTTCTGCCCCTCTGGTCAGGAGCCAACCCCCTGCAGAAGAATGAAATGGGACACACACCACTGGATTATGCCCGCGAAGGGGAAGTCCTGAAACTGCTGAAGGCTTCGGAAACAAAGGTGAGTCAGGTTCAGGTGGTTGTAGATTGCCTGCCATAGGGGACCTGGGTGACGCCCCTAACTGCACCCTTGAAAGACGTACAGGGAATTTTCAAGAATGACCTGAAGTGACACAATGCATAATTAAAACCTACAGAAATTAGTAGAAGCATCCTTGGGGACCTCTGTGGCTGCTCATTCTCCCCTTCTGCACGGCCTGTTAGCGTGGCACTGAAGTGCACAGGCAAGCAATATTGTCTTGTCACCTACATAGCCTCCGAGCAGCGTGGGGTAAAATCAGAGTGCCAGTCCCACCTTTTTCTTCTGAAATCCCTGGGATTGCCAGGGGTATGATTGATCCTTGAGACAGGCCTGGCCTAGATGTCCAGGGACAGGTGAGATCCTGTAACTTCTGAGCACTGGTCTTGGATCAGACACTGACTTCTGCTGTGTCTGTTGACTGCTCCCCTAACCTCTCCCATCCTCGTCTCCTTCAGCGGTTGCACAAAGTCATCCTGCTTCATTAACGAGTTGTCGTTTGTAGAAGTTTTGTGGCTAGGAAGAAGAGGGAACCACAACTGCATTGATTAGCAGCACTTGCTCCATTAAGGAGGCGGACATACAGACTCAGGGCTTGGGGCGCTGGGGAAAACATGCTCACCTCTTACCTGTTCTCAAGATAATCATCATCTCTAACACGAAAAATTCCCAATTATTAGTGCCTCCTGTTAAACTGCCACTAAGATTAGTGGATACAGGCGCTGCTTAAAAGAGAATCATTATAAATTTATCATTATAAAGTAATATCATAATAATGACTTACACTTTGGGAATGCCCTTCTTTCACGAATCTTGGGTCAATCAAGGCATGAAGCTTCACAAACCCCTGTGATGCATGGATCATCACCCCCATTTTACAGATGGGAAAACCGAGGCCCAGAGAAGTTTAGGCTCTTGCATGTAAAAATTAGGCTTCGTTTGGGGTGCCTCAGTTTCTGGATGTCTAGCATTAGGTGCTGAATTTGCAGTTTTGATAACGTGGGCTGGAGGGCTTGTCCAGGCTGGGAAATGTGCCATCTAACATGCTAATAAGCATGCTCTTAAGTACCAGCTAGCATCTTAGACAGAGGCAGAATCATGTTTAGCCAGTGAAAGGCAACATGATGGTCTTGGCTGCCCTCACACAGAAGGTCTTTGATGGAGCCAAATGTACCCAGTTTCCAGGTTGCTAACTGCCTGCACTAGCCCTAGACCCCTGCTCATCCTCCTCTCTGACACCATTCCCTTCTATTCCCAGCTAAAAAGAGCTTGAATGTGGTAGTCTTCTACAGAGCTGGTGGCTTCTCAGATTGGCCGGAAGCATAGCTTGGAGGCAGCTCTGGCAATCAGAACGGTTCTGCCAAAGTTTGAAAGCAGAAACATTGGTGACAAAATCTTTAAATCACTGAGAGGGGGTGAGCAGGAGAGATCCTCTCCTGTTAAATAGTCTCTGGAGCCCAGCATCAGTGCATGAAGCTGCCCTTTTAACTTGGAAACCGTTTTAAAAGCTGCATCAGTTTTCGCGCTTAACTAATAGATGGCGGGGAGAGAGGAAATATAGAGGGGAGGATGCCGTCAATGAAAACGATTGCATGCGGATATAAAGCATAAGTCTGGGAAGCTGGCTGGTGATGAATATTCAGCTGAGGGGGACGTGGCACTACCGGGGCCGTACTCCACTTCTGCCTCTGCATTCCACCGAGAGTCTTTGAGAATTTATTGCTCGTTTTAATCACTGCTGGAGAATGAATTGGCAGGGCTATTAACTGGATGGGCACAGCCCATCTATTTTATTTACATATCCCCGTGACAGAGTAACAAGGAGTTTTCATATGTATTTTTAATTTGTTTGCAAAGAGGTATTCGGCGAGGGCTTGCTCCCTGTGCATGGCGCTCGTCTGTAGGGTTGAAGCTCTGAGCCACGTTAGAGCAGCAAATGAAGCCCGTAGCTGTCTGTGTGCACGCAGAGGGCAAGAGCGGGGCTCCTATGCTCCTGCACACCCAGCCCAAACCATAAGCATAATGCAGTGGAGGTCCTGACTGGCTTTGGACCCTTTGCGGCTGCCCAGTTTCCACTGCCCGTGCTCCAGCCCTGATTGGAAGGGGAAGCTAACCTGTAGTCTCTTGCCCTTTTTTCACCATTTTACCTTCAGATAAAGAGTATGCACACAGATAGTTACTGCAGACCACCTGACCCTGCCTCCATCTGCCCTGTTCCTACTGTTTTTACTCCCTTATCCTAAGCTAGTCCCTGTGCCCATTCAGGTCTTGACCCCTCTGCCGAGACTCCCACAGAAGCTGCAAGACAGCGACTTAGAATCAGTCCTCCTGGTGTTTCCCAGGCTTCTCTGACAGCCCCGTTTCCCTCTCAGTGCCACAGCCAGAACTGGACTATAGGTCCTGCAGATCCTGGGCCATCTCAGACCACTGGATCTCCATGTTTCTACTGGTCTTTTATACCTTGCCCATCCTGTTCTGGATATCTGAGTAGTAGACCTCCGCAAAGTACCTGCCCATGGACCTGCCTACACAGTTGTGTACGTTAGAGAATAAAGCCAGGGTCTCACTGACCTCATAGAAGCCACTGGCTGCAGCCCCTTTGTAACCAACAGAGTTACGCCAGGGGCACATTTGCCCCTTGATGGGAACAGACTGCCCCTAAAGGTCTCTTGAAGCCTGTTATTACTTCCCTAGCTTACTTCATATCCCTGACACGTTTTCCGGCTGAAAACAAGTTTACAATCATGGTTGTGTTAATCTTTTAAATTCCTTTTCCTGTAATGTAAAAGATGCTGTGTCCTCCACATTCCCAGGTTGTTTGCAGGCGTTCACTCTCACCACAGCTGTGCTTTTGAACCTCTCTTCTCTGAATATTTTCCCGTAAATGAAATCAAGCTTGGGAGAGGTGCCATGCCGGATAAAGAATAATAAAAGCCAGTGAGCATGATTACCGTGCCCATAGTAGCAGCGGGAATCCGGGCACTGCTATCTCAAGGTGAGGTCTGAAGCAGCTAATAGAGCGTGTCTCTGATTAAAGAGATGGGCTCTTTTCTTCTGTGCTTGGCACCATCTTGCAAGAACCTCTTAGCCCCTATGAACACGGATGATCTCTTGGCTCCCGCCAGGAGTCTCAGCCCCCGCATCTCTTTCCAAGCACGTAACCTCAGTGTAATCCACTTAGATGCCAATGATGTTCCATGAAAGTTTAATCAGTTATCGACAGTCCCAGTGGATAGCATCTCACACCCCGTGCAAGGAGGGGGGTGTCGCTTCTGGCGGTTGCCAGTCACTAGCCCAGCAAACCGTTGGCCGGATGTCAAAACTAAACAAGGGCAGGCTCGCTGGGTGGCTGCTGCCCAGAGCAGAACCAGTCTAGTGCCAGCCAGCATGAGCCCAGCGCTTGAGGAGTGGCAGAAAGGAGGCATGCTCTGCCATTGAAGGAACAGTGCAGACCCACTGCAGAGGAAGCCTCGTCTGGTTCTGCACAGAGAGGAGAAGGGTTGGGATAAAAGAAATCAGCAGAAGTCATCGCTAACCAGAGAGAGTGAGAGCCTCACATGAGATCTGGCCCTGCTCTGGATGACGGGCTGGAGCAGAGGGAAGGGGTTGCAATAACCCCACTTCCACATGGAAGTGGAAACAAGTGTTTGGCACAGCCACTGCAGATACTGCTATACAGCCACCTTCCAAAGACTGCCTTGCCAGTCCCAGGGCAGCATTGCCACCAGGGAAGTCCCTTCTTTTGTCCCTGCACTGAGTAAGTTGATTCTGCCGAAAAGGACCTGTGGGGAGGGACATTGGACAATAAGCTGAATAGGAGCCAGCAGTGTGCCTTGTTGCCAAGAAAGCCAATGGCATCCTGGGCTGCATTGGTAGGAGCGTTGCCGGCAGATCGAGGGAAGTGATTCCTCACCTCTATTCAGCTCTGGGGAGGCCACATCTGGAGTCCCGTGTCCAGCTGTGGGCCCCAGTACAGAAAGGATGTGGACAAGTTGGAGGGAGTCCAGCAGAGAGCAACGAAAATGGTTGAGGGGCTGAGGCATGTGACTGGTGAGGAAAGACTGAGGGAACTGGGCTGATTGAGTAAGGAGAAGAGAAGACAATGGGGATTTGATAGCAGCCTTCAGCTCCCTGCAGGGGGTTGCAAAGAGGATGGGGCTGGACTGGTCTCAGTGGGGGCAGGTGACAGGACAAGGAGCAATGGGCTCAAGCTGCAACAAAGGAAGTTGAGGCTAGATATTAGGGAGAACCTTCTCACTCGGAAGGTGGTGAGGCACTGGAACAGACTACTTAGAGAAGTTGCGGACTCTCCATCCTTGGAGGTTTTGAATCCCCAGCTAGACAAAGCCTTTGCTGGGATGATGTAGTTGGGGCTGGTCCTGCCTTGCACAGGATTGGACTAGATGTGACTTCCTGAGGTCCCCTCTGACCCTCATTGTCTATGATTTTGCGATAGCCTGCCCATACAAGGCACAGAGCAGAAACTTTGGTTGGGCAGGTTCTCAAAGCGCCGCAGCAGGCTTTTGTACCTGGTGGGGGATTGAGAGTGCGGCCCCTTTGTCAGCTGCCTGACCTGCTTCCTCCCCAGAATCTCTTGTGCTTTTGCATGCAGAAACTTGACATTACAAGTCGTAGGTGCTGGGAGATTCAGTCTTCCCAGAGAGAGACGAGGTTTCCAAAGACAGGAGCCGTGCATGGCTCTTGCATTACTCATCCCCTTTGGAAGTCCTTTTCCTCTCCGTGTAAACCAGCACTGTACATTGCTGCTCCAACAGCAGAGCATATGTTCCTTAGACTGTACAAAAAAGAAAAGAAAAGGGGAGGGAAAAGGAAAAAGAATGAACCTGTCTAGATATAGAGAAAGACACAGACGCAGATAAATAGAAGGAGCTTCAGCATTTTGTGCCTGGTGATATATAGAAAGCCTGAGGGAGATGCACCATTGACACGCTGGCTTCGGTCTTGCCTGTGTCAGTCCGCTGGGGTTGGCAGTGAAGTTATTGCTCCAGATGAAACCTCAGGACTGATGGGATCTCTCCGTTTTGCAGCAGACTGATCACATCAGCCACAGTTGGATTGTTTGGTTTGTATATTTTTTTAACATCTATGGAGGTCACTGCCATACCAAAAGGCCAGCAAAACAGCTACCAGATTTTACCCATATGTCACTGCTACTTTCATAGCAGCCTTTTCTGCTCTTGTGAGTGTTCCCCCTTCAGAAGATGGTTTAAGTACTCAGGCCAGTGGCACTCAACCTTTTAGCCCAATGGGCCAGATGAGTAGCACAGGGTTGGTCCATGGGTTAAGTTGGATCCCATGTCTTGTCCTGCCCTCGCCTAGCCCCATATGCTGGAATTAGGTCCTGAGACCTGCCCCCACCTGGTCCCATATTCTGGGATCAGGCTCCAGGGCTCTGCATGTCCCTGCCAAGCCTTGCATGGGACCATGGGGCCCTGTGTACCGTCCTGTGTACCCATCTAGCACGCAGAGTTACGGCCTGCAGGGCTGTCACAGATCCACGGGGAACCCTATGGGTTGGATGACATGGTGCCAGGGGCCAGATCCAGCTTACACTATGCACCCCTGGCTTAACTACACACCAGTAGAAATCCCAGGTGTTCTTTTGAGGAGATCTCCTTTTAGCTATCCCCCTGCACTGGGAAGAGGCCTTTTCTTCAGACTACTGTGTATCCAGATTGCAAGCGGGGTTAGCATTGTCTGGTGATGAGATGGAGCCACGAGTCTGGAGGCACGTGTGCTGTTCTCCACCCTGCCACTGACATCTTCGTCCCAGACTAAGGGAAGCAGATTCCACGGCTGCCATGTTCCACATCCATGGCTGTGAATGGTATTCTGGTTGGTTTTGAAAAGGGCGCTGGCTGCAGGATTTCCTCTAGAAGGTCATTCTGTAGCTGGGTCCCCTCTCCCTCTGCACTTCGTGATCTGGCTTTTCCCTGGGGAACGCCGCTGTCCTGGCAGTTCAGGGATGGAGCTGGGCACTGGTGGGTTCATGGCTTTGAAGATGACTTCCGAAGCCCTACCTACATTGACAGGGTGTTCATGGAGAGGCTGAAGCATGGCCTGTCTGTGTTGGTGGCCTCACCCAGGAAGGAGGTTGGGGGGCTGCATTTTGCTTTAAATACAGCAAATTTCGGGAATCAAGTGTCAAGGGAACGTAGACAAGAACAAGGTTTTATGTTTTATCTTTTTATTTTTCATGGCAAGGAGGTTTGTGTTTTGCTCAGTGTCCATCTGGGAATCTTGGTCAGTAGCACTCTTTCCCCTGATTTAGTACTGAAACCCTGTCCCTAGCGTGGCCGTAGAATCCAGGGTACTTTTGGAACAGCTTTCTTTCCTAGGAGATGCAGAATCAAGTATCTTTCCTAGGAGATGCAGAATCAAGTGTCCTGGTCATTATAGATCCCAGCTCAAAGTCCAGCTTAGCTAATTACCTTCGGCTATGTACATTTCCACCCCCAGCACCCCTGCCATTTTATGACATAGATCAGGGCTGTCCAGCTGGCAGCCCACAGGCCACATGCAGCCTGCAAGGAGTTAATGTGTGGCTCCAGGTTCCTACCCAGCCTCTGCCCCCCTATTGCTGGCTGCTGTTGCAGCCAAGGGCTCCAGACTCCCCATCTCATCCTTAGCTTTTGCTTCTTGCTCCAGTCCCAAAGGGTGCAGCCCACAGCTCCAGACGAGCCCACGGTGCAACACAGCAAGGGAGCTAGTGGGAGCCGCCTGCGTGGAGTGCAGCAGTGGCAGGGGAAGGGACATGGACAATATCATTCACTCTCTCTCCAGAATTTTTACTTTTATGCTCTGGAGGCTGTTAAACTACTGAGTTCCCTTCAGTTGTGCCTGCTTTTCAGCAGCTGGGCAGAGTGATCCCCTGGGACGGTTGGAATATATGTTTGCCAAGTGCTTTGTGGTTCTTTGTGCGAAAGATGCGTTATCAGTGTTATTGTTTGGTCAGAAAACATTTTAGTCACGGCCCTCGCTTCCTCTCTGCAGTTCCAGGAAGAGCAGCGGAAGAGAGAGCTAGAGGAACGGCGCAGATTTCCACTGGAGCAGCGCCTGAAAGAGCACATCATCGGTCAAGAGAGTGCCATAGTGACTGTGGGAGCTGGTAAGGTTGCTGGCTCTGTCTTTCTCGTGCCATGCTTCTCTAAAATTGATATGCGAAAGGAAAACCATCATATACCCAAAATGCATGGACCTGGGCTAATTGCAGCCAGGCTGTAGAGATGTGCTGGTCTGCAGAGGTAAGAGGCGATGACATCTCAGTGAGGTCCCATACTCTTTCATGAAAAGGAAGCGCGAATGTTCTTTGAGTGGAAGAGATGGGACGGGGCTATCGATTCATTTGGCCAGTGTGTGAGTGACACTGACTGGCCCCAAAGTGGGGAATCACAGCTAATCTTGCTAGGGCAGTGATTCTCAACCAGGGTGCCTGGAGATCCTTTCAAGAATGTCCTGGGGTCCACGCAGTATTAGCACTGTTAGGTACACAAACATGAGTCACGCGATGCACCCAGAGGTTTTAAATAGAAATCCATGGTATCAAAGCCATTCTAGCCTGTTGCGGTCTTTCTGAGTTCTTTGCAACAGAAGAATTGTGCTACTATTTTTCTGTAGTCAAAAGCTGAGTAAAAACTAAGAGCTGACTTTTTCCGAAGGATGCCGTGAGTCTTAGCAAGGTTCAGAACCACTGTGCTAGGAGTTCATAAATATGAATTAATTTAAAAGGAGAATCATCAGTAGTCTGTTGAATAGAAGATCATCTCACTGCTTCCCAGAAAAATGCAAAGCAAGGTGTCAGCTGCAGTGTTGCTGGCTTGTGCATGCAGTCGTGGCTTTCTGTTTCACTTTTGTGCCGCTTGTCTTCTCTGCTTGCATCTGTTCTTCTCTATTGTGGTGGCATTCATTTGACACCTATCATAAACACGGAAATGTCACAAGTTGTTTTCCTATGGGGACCTAAGGTGATGAGCAAGAAGGTAGCTAGGGTGCTTTCTCAGGACAACTGCTGGAAGAGATGCCTTTTTCTCAAGCAGAGAAGATCCTATCCAAGATCATTTCACCATCATCAGCAAGGAGAGTTTAGAGGCTGAAGAAATTTGTGAAGAATGGTGCCAAGTACGCTCATTTAAGAGTTGCCATTAAGAGTACTCCCTGGGATGAAATGTGCAGGATAAATATGGTGACACTGGATCATACAATAACTAATCATTTGCATGTGAGGCTTTGCATAATAATAGTAATTAGGATGTTCATTCACTATTGGCTTTCTAGCATCTTGGGTGGCTGCACATACATAAAACTCCTACCTGCTTGTCACCATAAGACTTAACCTGAGAACATTTCTGCTGGTTTGGGGCTCCATTCTAATCTGAAACGCACACACAGGTGTCCTTTGTATATCATGAATTGTGATATTTGCCAGCTTCTTGGACTCATTTGTAAGATAAATCTATATTAAGCTGCATGACCTAAAACATCCTTGGAGTCTTGCTTTTCTGAAGACTACAGATAAACATTTCAAAAGCACTTAAAGTGGCTTTCAGGTCCTCCAGCCCATTGAATTATCATGCACCTAAGTATTGAAGGGCCACAGTTAGGTGCCTAAATGCCTTTAAAAATCTGGTCCTAAATTTATGTTAGAAATTTAGGATCCTAAGTGCCTAGGGAAATTTTACCCTTAAAGCTACGTCTTTGTGTTCTTGAGAAATTCAGCCTCTCAGTAGGAAAAAAGAGGGGGGAAAAAGAAAGAAAAACTACTAACTGAAAGATATTGTAATCCTTTCAGAGCTTTTTCACCTCAGTCATTCTCAGAGGGCGTTTTGTAGCAAGTACTGGAAATATTACATTTTCATCGGCAGCCTGTTACTGCAAGATCTCCCCCTGCTACATCCACTGGCCTTTTATAGATATACAGGAGGGACCCACAATTTTCGCTGTGGACATACCAAGGGAGAAGGGAACAAAAACTGAAAAAGCCGGGGAAGTAAAATAGCATAACTAATTTTGGCTTGTCTGGTTTTCTTATTTGTTTGCTAGGAAGCAGAGCTATATGCTGGTGTAACCCATGCATTTAGTAGAGCAGTTAGGGCATTTGTCAGGAAATA
Organism: Crocodylus siamensis; assembly: GCF_052110815.1. Lineage (NCBI taxonomy): Eukaryota > Metazoa > Chordata > Crocodylia > Crocodylidae > Crocodylus > Crocodylus siamensis. The sequence continues at coordinate 418,510,102 of NC_143395.1, read as the reverse complement.
GTTTAGCCTGAGTACATGGTTGGCTATGCAGTGTTTCCCTCTTAGATCCAGTCCTTCAGCTAGCAGTCTAGTCCCCTACCACCTCACCCTCCTTTAGCAATTGAGCAGCAAAGTGCTGAATGGGTCTCTTCTGGCCAAAGGTTTCCTTGTTCTTCTTGAATCTTTGGACACCTTTTTAGGAGGCAGCACTATCTAGTAGAGGAGTAGGTGGCTGGAAGGTGAGACAAGGGGGTTTGCATGGGACTGGTAGTTTGCTGGGAGTCCGCGTATCTGTGTGTCCGTGTCTGCGTGTGTGTTTTGTCTCATAGTTGGTTGGTGTGGAGTTTGCAGGGTGTGCATCCAGAGTACTCTAGAGACTGAGACCCATTCCTGCCTGATCACAGCTGAGCCCGAATGAACGGGTAAGGCTCATTAGACAAAAGAAGCTGAAAAGCCAAGCAGCCCCAGCCAGCAGGAGCTTGGCGACGAGAGGACTGGAAACAGGGTTTGTTGTCTTTGTGTGGGAGTGTGTAGGATGGTGATCAAGGCTTCAGCAGAGAGACCCGAAGAATGGCAGATAACAAACAGGGCTGGAGACAGAAGTGGCAGGATGTATGTTATCCTTGGATTGGTGCCTAAAGACTGTTGCACCTGCATGAAGCTCACCTGACCTCCCCTGGAGGTTTTCAACGCAGTCAACTTGCTGGGGTCACTTAGAATCACAGAAGTCGGGTCGGAGGGACCTTGTAGACCTTCAAGTCCAACCCCCCAACCTGGGCAGGAGAAAACTGGGCTCAAATGACTCTAGCCAGGTAGGCATCCAGCCTCTTCTTAAAGACCCCCAAGTTGGAGCCAGCACCACTTCCCTTGGAAGTTGGCTCCAGATCCCGCCGCCCTGACCGGGAAGTAGTTCTTACGGATGTCTAATCTAAACCTCCTCTCCAACAACTTGTGGCCGTTATTCCTTGTTATGCCAGGGGGGCGCTCAGGGAAACAAGGTCTCTCCCAAAGCCTGCTGGTCCCCCCCCAGTGAGTTTATAGGCAGTCACCAGGTCCCCCCTCAGCATTTGCTTGTGAAGGCGGAACAGGTTCAGGTCCCGCAGTCTCTCATTGTAGGGCCTGCCCTGTTGTCCCCGGATCATGCAGGTGGCCTCCTCTGGACCCTCTCCATGCTGTCCACATCCCCCCTGAAGTGCGGCGCCCAGAACTGGATGCAGTACTCCAGCTGCGGCCTGACCAGTGCCGCATAGAGGGGGAGGATCACCTCCCTGGCCCTGCTCGAGATGCAGCTGTGGACGCATGACAAGGTCTGGTTAGCCCTGCCAACCATGGCCTCGCATTGTCGGCCCATGTTCATCTTGGAGTCAATAATGACTCCAAAATCCCTTTCTGCCTCCATGCTCTCAAGAAGAGAGTTTCCCATCTTATAAGTGTGCTGCTGGTTACTACTCCCCATGTGCAGCACCCTGCACTTGTCAGTATTGAAGCACATCCTGTTTTTGCTAGCCCACCCCTGTAACCTATCCATGTCTTGCTGCAGTCTTTCCCTCCCTACTAGCACGTTCCCCTCACCCCAAATTTTGGTATCATCAGCGAATTTAAACAGGGTGCTTTTCACTGCGTCATCCAAATTAACCCCAGTTGTCTTACTGCCTAGAGCCAGGGGGCTGGACCCGCTGATCTGCGAGTCCCTTCCAGCCCCTAACAACCTATGAATCTATTGCAGAGCTCACGGCAAAGAAAATGCAAGGGCTTGAGATGCAGGTGGAAAGAGTGCTGGAGTGCAGACGTAGTGCTGAGGCCCTGAAGGAGAAGAGAGAAGAGGGTGCACCTATAGTTCAACCAACGTAGACACCTGCTGAACAAGATGACCTGGCTGGCGGACCCCTTGAGAAGGAGGGTGAACCAGGGACATACGCAGCTGGGAGAACAAGGCAAAAGAAGAGACCAGCAAATGGAGGAGAAATACAAGGAACAAGTTTGATGAACTGAAGAGCAGGGAGCAGAATGAGGTAGAAACAGAAGATGGGCCAGCAAGGAAGAAGAGAAGAGCTGTTGACTTCAGAAGAAGAAAAAAAGAGACAATAAAGAAAGCAAGGACTGGAGGCTGCGGAAGAATGAGGACAGTATAGATAGACGGTGACTGAAAGGCAGGGCACTGCTGGCCGAAGGCAGAGGGGATAGGGGATTTGAGCCAACTTGCAGAAGAGACAGGTGTATTGGGTTGGGTATTAAGAGAACTTGGCAGATTATGAAGACAGTTGAGCATTGGAACAAGCTGCCTAGAGAAGTTGTGGACTCTCCATCCTTGGGGATTTTCAAGTGCAGGTTGGACAGATATTAGCCGGGATGGTTTAGTCAGGGAACAGAGGGCTGGAGTAGATGACCTCTCTTCCAGCCCTACTTTCCTCTCATCCTGTGATCCATCAGCAGACCACATGCAGGAAATAAGGTGGTGTGCTGTCCTCCAGGAGCACAGATGCAAGACATGGATCTGAGATTTAAAAAGGTCCTAAAGGGATTGGAGCATGCTTAAAGTCTGCTGATCCTCCTTCTCCTTGGGACAATGACAGTGACAGATTCCAGCTGGAACTTGGTCAAGGATGACAAAAACCAGGCTGGGGATGATGCCCGGAGGAGTTGGGGCTCAGATGTGACCAGCAGTGCCTAGAGTGGGGGGGGGAGGGGCAAAGGCCAGACACAACCGCAAAGGATCAGCAGAAAGTGCAAGGACTGGTGCCATAAGGGAAGGATTTGGGGTATCCAGCCATTGGGTTGCATTCACTAAAAAAGGATCCTTCTCAAAGGAATGATCCTTAGGAAATAGCCCTCTGGGCTGAAGAGAGCTTTGAACCTAGAAATGAGGTGGGGAGAGGGTCAAAGCAACTCGTATAATCCCCATGGCTGGTTTAAGTACACGTGGTCCTCTTCCTTGGATCCCTTGAGCAATTTTAACCCACTCCTTCCTGTCCTTGCAGTGGCAGGACATTGCCAGCTCTCATCTCCCTTCTTTACCTGCAGCAGGTTCAGGTGCTTGGTCCTTGAGCTGCGTGCCTTGTAGGTGAGTGACAGGGTTGTTTCCGCAGTTTGAGGAACAGGCTAGACAAGCACTTGTATGAGATGGTTTACAGAGGGATGTACATGCCTTGAGCAAGGGGTTGGACTAGATGTGACCTCCTCAGGGCCCAGCCAGTCTGGCTTTTCTCTGATTCTAAGATGGCAATCAGGTAAAGAAGCATGCAGCAGAGTATAAATGAATATCAAAGGATGATGGGTGGACAGCAAGGAGGAAAAAAGTACTAAGATGGCTGAAAACAGTACTCAGGTGGGCAGTACAATGAGCAATAGGACCATATCTAATCCATCTTGAGAACTAGGTGTGATCAGTGTAAGACAGCTGAAATGCTTGTATGCAAATGCCAGGACTGCAGCATGGAGGAACTTGAACGACTGGCGTAGCACGTGGTCTCAAGTTGCAGTAAGGGAGGTCTAGGTTAGATATTAAGAAACATTTTCTCACTAGGAGGGTGATGAAGCACTGGAACAGATTACCTAGAGCAGTGGTGGACTTTTCATCCTGGGAGGACTTGAAGACCCAGGTAGACAAAACCTTGGCTGGGATGATGTACTTGGGGCTGGTCATGCTTTGAGCAGGAGTTGGACTAGATGCGACCTCTTGAGGTCCCTTCCAGCCCTCATTTCTATGATTATTTGTGGGACCAAATATAGGGATATAGGCTGGAACATTCATGTTAAAGGATACGTATATTTATTGTGAAAAATAGAAATAAAAGTAAAGGTGGGGTAGCATTATATGTCAGGGATGTGATGGGCTGCAAATAAATAAGAAGAGATCACACAGATATAACAGAATCTATTTGAGTCCAAATGATTTTCAGAAGAGATGGCCAAAGAGGCTTTGCTGTCGTTTTGCTGAGACCTGTTCTAGACCCCTTCCCTGAGTCAGATTTGGACTTGGATCATCTCCGTAAATGTTGCTGGAGACATAAATACTACAAGAAATATTAGCATTCTAGGCCATTTTAACTTTCCTGTAGGAAACTTTAACTCCACAGACTGGAGAACAAATGTTACTAATAAAGTTAGGGCCCAAATACTCCTGAACACAGCACAAATGTGTCTTTACCCCATAGCCACTGAACCAACCAGAAGTGCTGCTATTTTAGTCTTAGTTTTGGTAAGTGTTAGACACTTTACAGATGAGCTGTAATTTTGTGTGTGCAATTGTGGGTTTTGGACCTTTTCATTTGTCACACCAAGAACAGGACTGATATTAGAAATACTCTGTGTCAAATTAGGCCGGCACCTGCATTGCCTGAGGTAGTTTGGGATTAAATTCAGTGAGGCAGGACATTTCCGGTGCTGCATTCCCAAGTCAGGTCTTTTGTCCTTGTGGCCGCATCTTGTGCTTCAGACCGTGATACTTCATAGTGTGAATGAAAGAAACAGTTAAAATACCAAAATACAAAGTCTTTTACCCTTTATGATAGTAAAGGAAACCTTAGGAATGTGAACCAGTGGTACCTGCCTGAGTCTGCCGGCAGCCTGACACAATAGCATGGAGAGACACGGGCTGCCCGTGCTCACTTTAAAGAAAGATCATTGAAACGTGGATGGTCTTCATCATTTCCCCGCTGATCAGAAGGTGTCAGGAAGACCAGCAAGGGGCCTCCCCTGCCACGTTGCAAATGGGGGAAGTTTGGGATGGTCCCACCAGATCTATTTTAAGAGTTTGACCCAGGAGCAATTCATTTCACATTGGCCCCTGAAAAATCGAGAGGAAATAATGACTTTCCGTTAGTAGCAACCTGGGCTGGATTTGCTCTATTGACCCAGACCCGAAAGTCTCCATATTCTGTTAATAATTCCCTGAACCGCCCTGTCATCCCTGTTCAGTGCCTGAAAATAGAACAATAAGGTAAGATGGAGCTAAGGTCAGGACAGAGGCACGTGCAGCCTATGGTCATAAATACAGACCCATACCAATAGTGTTAACAAAGACAAGGCCTACGCAGTCTCACAGCGCCAGGAAGGGTAGGCTCCCCCACCGCAAATCCAACAGACACCCCCTCTGTTTGGAGAGCGGCTGTGCCTGGAGGCAGCAGCACGGCCTAATTGGGAAGCTTTGATTAATGGGCGATGCCTGTTTCTGACACAGGTGGTGTTTGTGCACATTAAAGCTGCTGCCTTTATGGAGGCTTCTCTTATTGAATTATAGGGAATGTGCTTGATACCCCAGCAGCCTCGGGATATCAGGCAGAGGTGGAGAGAATCTCTGTCCCCCCTCCCTTTCTGCCCCCATTTCTGTTGTTTTGCTGCAGTGAGGTTGGATGCAAGGAGAGGTTTTCCTTCTCGGCGCTCGCTGCCCAATTCTTTCCGCAGCCACTCCGTGGAACCAGCACGCCCTCCTGCTTCCCTCGGCTGGGCATGGTAGTGGGTGTGCGACGTGCTCAAATTTGCCAAGCCGAGCTGCTATGTTTAATTTATAACCACCGCCTTAATTTAATAATCTTGCATGATCCAGTGCCCCTTCTATTATCCAAACAGTCTCCAGGGAGGTCTAGCCTAGAGTAGGAAAAGAAAAAAAGGGACATACATATGGGGGTGATGAGAACAGTCTGAAAATGCTGGCGTGGGGGTTACAGCTGAAACAACGAAGCGGAGCCTTCTGTTCATTTTAGGGCTGATCTACGCGGAAGTTTCTGGCTAAAGACCCCAGCTGGGTTTAATTTGCACCACTTGTGGCCATGCCAGCCCGCAAGTGGAAACGCCAACTGTGGGGTAAAAGGCTTCTCTGGATCCTGGTGGATTCTCTTAGATTTACACATGGGTGCGGCTGTGGAATTGGCGTCCTCTGACTCCTCACCTCTGAAAGGGAGGCTTGTTGGACCCAACAGAGCTTGTGTTGGGGCATCTTGCAGGGTCAGAGTAGCTTGAGGTAGCTTGCACGGTGACAAGCTTGCATAGAGAGGAGAGCAACAGGAAAGGGAATGACCACAGGCATGAAGGAGATGCCTGGTAAAGTAGGTTTGGGTCTGCTTTTCCAGTAAATGTTTATCACTGGGCAGTGTCTAGACGTGCATTTACATCAGCTTAAATTTACTGCGCTGTAAATTACTGCGCAGTAAGCGGGTTTAGGCCAGCATCTGCACATGCAGGCATTAAAGCGCACTAAAGCTGTGTGTGGACCGACTTTAGTCCCAAGTCAATCCATGCTGACAGTTTTACTGCTTAGTAAGGCATCTACACGTGCATTACTGCACAATAACTAATTGGACATATGTTTGATCCCTGCATGACGCAGTGATCAAATTTACAATCAAGTCGGTGTGAGTCACCATATTTACTGTGCAGTGTGGGCGTGCACGTGCAGACGCATGCCCGTGCTGCACAGTAATTTTCAGTTACTACACAATAATTTTCAGTTCCTGTGCAGTAATTTCAGTTATTGCGCAGTAAATATGCGTGTAGACTTGTCCACTCACTGCAGTCATTTCTAACGTTAAACCAGGCTCACAGCAGCCCAGGAGCTGTCAGGACTCTGTCAGGAAGGGGAAAGGATCCTCTCCTGTGATCTTTCCTGGAATCGTGTCTGAGCCTGCACCTCCACACAATTTTTTTCTGTTCTACAAGGATGAAAGAAAGGATGAGAGTGGGTCTGCAGTCCTGTGGGATTTCCTCCCCCTGATTGCAATCAGTAGAGTCATTGCTCTTGGAGAAGGTGAAAAACCTAAAAGCCTAGCATGGGGGCCTTCCTTGGTGGTCACATCATTATAACTGGATGGAAGGAAGCATCAGGGTGAGCTGGATGATGCTCCATGATGCAGAGCTGCAAGGAGTTGCTTCTTTCAGTGGTGGATTTTAGTGCCGAGTGGGGAGTTTGTGCTGTGACATCCAACAAGAAACGGAGCAGGTCACCCATGAAGAACTAACAAGGCCCAGATGCTAGAGCCAGCTCATGCAAATGAACAGCTAAGTGGCTTATGAGCATGTTTTCAGGACACTTTAATAAATCACTGCACTCAGGCTGGCTCCGCTTAACTCTTGCCTGTTGTTTCACATGAACACACAGGATCTCCAGAATAAATACATCGAATGCTCTTGGGTTTCTGCTCGGAGTACATAACAAAGGAAGCGAGCTCTTTCAAAATGCACCTCGTCTGATTAATATCCTCGGATGCAAAACATCCTCCTTGCAAATGTGGCATAAAACCTTATGGCCATATGTAATATTACTACAGATCGGGACTGGTAACGCTTGTTTACGATTACAGTTGCAAACCTCCTTGGTTTCGCTTCTTCTACCTGAGCTTTGGCCGTCATGAGGCTTTGCTCAAAGGTGAATTGCTGGGAAGAGGAGGCAGCGGCAGAGCATTATTTCTAAGGTTGAGCAACTACTGCAGAGATGACACAGACTAGCCATCTAGTGCCCCGTGCTTTCCTTGACATCCCAAAAGATCCAGTATTAAGGCACTAGGCTGAAAAATCAGGGGCAGAATGAAGGCTGTGGATCATCTGTGTTAGTAGACCTGAAATCTTGCAAGATGGAGGGGAAGGGGAGCAAATCTGGTAGTTGGTCCATGCCTGGAGAGAGTTTCCCCCCCTCCATGGCACCCTAGCCTGGGCAGTCATCGAAGAAGCACCACTTGAATGAATTGATTTGATAAATGGACATTTATTACACTCACAAATTGGCTGAAACCAATTTTGGTCACATCAGCCCCTGATAACTGCTGGGGTATTGATTTGTGTAAAGTAATACAGTGAATTTATCAGTTCAATAGCGAGCTGAAGGGCCTCCTGGAGACGCAGCGGTATGGTTACAGATGTACAAAATAAAGCGAGCGCTCTGCGATGACACTGGACGCAGCTCCAAAAAGAGGGCCCAGGCATCCTCGTTCTCCTTCTCTCCTGCTGGAAATAGGCTGGAATTTCTGAACGCGAAAAGCCGAAGCACCTGGATTTTTTTACGTCATGTGCTCCCTTGGCATAGCAGAAGAGAGAATGCTGCAGACCAAGAGGCCGCATTACCCAAAATATGGATCTCCTGCACACACATCAATGAAAAATGAATAACATGGCAAGCAAATGCATCTCGCAGCACAGACACCTCCAGTGCTGTCAGACAGCCTTCCGCTTTCAGCGGGCAGCTGAAGTCTTCATTTATCAAGCGCTCGTGTCGATGTGCTGCACAGGGATCCCCGGCCCCAAGGTGGCTCAGTTCTGGCTGGCTTGAATTGTTGGGACTGGAGTTGCACAGCTAGGTCGCCTACTGAGTGTCCACCATGTAAAGGCTCTGACACCAGGTCGCTCCTTGCTGAGCTATATAACCTATAACGGGGGTTGGCAGTGTTTTACTGCCTGTGGGCCAGCTTCCCTTAACCATCCTCTGCCATCGCATGCCACCAATTTCCCCCTACATGCTGCTGATCCCCCCACCCTTCCCATCCCTGGTCTCTGCCATGTGCTTCTAATCATTGCCTCTCTTCCCAGGTCTGGTCCGGCCCGCGGACCACAGATTGCTATCCCCGATCTAGAGTTCTCTGCAGCAGAGGCGAAGAGCTCTTTTCATTTCCTAACAAGAATTTCAATCCCAAATCATAAACCCTGAGTTTATTGTTTGCAATCCCTCTTCCTCAAACAGCACAGCTAAGCCAGTTCCATAGGATTTGACACGTGGGAGCCAACACTTGGCTGTAAAGTCTGGTATCCTGCTCCAAAGGAAAGAGGAAACAAGCCTGCAATGAACCTACCAGCTGATACAGCAGGGTGGCACACACTGATCCCTGCAGGTGATCACTTCATGCCCTGAAGCAAGAGTTTATTACTCTTATTATCTCGACCAAAGTAGCCACAAATGCTGTCAGTGATCATGATCCTCTCCATTGATTTTTTTTTTTTTTTTTTAAATCCACCCACAATATTTGACCTTTTGTTTGCTGTGATAAAAGCCAAAAAAAAAAGACCTCATGCATTGAGCCCTCTGGGAAATTTGGGTGTTTCAGCACAGTCTCAGAGGAACCTGTGGTTTATGGAGTGTGTAGTTGCAATTAGGCAGACAAGGTTCTTTGGGTAAATGTGATATCTTTTATTACGCTAAATAAGCAGTTGGAAAAAATTGTTCTTTACAAGCTTTCAGGCACAAACACCTGTAGTTGCAGTTACAAATGCATATTCTGCATCAACAGATCTTTCTCACCTTGCAGAGCCCCTCAACTCTAATGTGGCTTTTGCCGGACGCTGGTGCCAGCACAGCTAGAACAAGCCCATTGCCATCCTGTTCCTCCTCCTGTGACGGTTATTTGGCTGAGATGTTCTGGGCTGTGAGGAGCTGGGGAGCAGTAGTGTGTATCCACTGAGATCTGCTGTAGATAATCCCATGATCTTGAACTCCGTGTCTCCAGACTTCTTCTCCGTGATGTTACAGGACTTGATATCAACAGGCCAACTCCCAGATGCTCATCACAGGCCAAATTCTGCCCTCTTCCATATGCCTGTGATTCCTGTCCGTACCCAGTACCACTCTCCCTTGCTCCCCTATACAGAGTCCAGATGTCGGTAGGGTTACGATCATCTAGTCTGACCTCCTGCACAGCAGAGGCCAAAATGTTTCCTGTGCCAAGGCCATCAAGTTTGACTTAGAGACTCCACAAGTGATTGCCGAACCAGTTACATGCTTACCTGTAATTTGTTCCAGTGGCTGGTTATCCTCACTGCGTGCCTTATTTCCGGCGTGAATTAGTCCAGTATCAGCCCTTGTTACACTTACCCCTTTGCCTGCCTTCATCCATCTTTTCTCACAGGCCCTTCCACACTGATCCAGTCACCTCTTCTTAACCTCCTTTTTTTTTTTTTTAACCTAAATACACAGAGTTTCTTGAGCCTCACCCTGCCCAGCAGTTTTTCCCACCTTGAGTCCTTCTTGCAGCTCTTTTAATGATCCAAACATCCTTCTTAAAAGAAGGACACAAGAACTGTGCTTTCACTAGCACCACATGCAGAAACCATCCCTCCTCTTCACTTCTCCTTCATAGTTGCCTGCTCTTGTAGCCAAGGATGGTAGTTGTTCTTAGCCACTACGTCCTGCTGTGAGCTCACGTCCAGGTGGTTATCCACTGTGCCCTCCCATCTCTTTTTCAAGTCATTGATTTCCAAAATATACTCCCACATCCTACAGTCCAACCTCCATTCTTGGTCCTCAGCCATACGACCTTGTATTAAAGCACACGTTGTTCAAGTTAGCCCAGAACAAATCTGTCTGTACCGCGCCACCAGTGTTCGTGTCCTCTGCAAACTTTGCTGAGAATTTTTTTTTGTCTTCTTCCAGGTCATTGATAAAGACATTGAATACCCCGGTGCCAGGACAGATCCATCGCTTCACTCTTTTCTCCCAGCATTTCAATGATGATTTCCCCCTTTACAGTAACTTGTTGACAACCATCCCTTATGTGGATTTTAATCCTTTCAATACGTGCTGAATTAATATTGTATAGTTATTTGAATTGCTCCCAGATAATCCAGGTTTTAGGCTTACTTTGTCACATGCTTTGCAGTGTTGGAGTCCAAAGGTTTTCATGACCACTGTAAGTTGTGAGTAAGTCATCCCTCTTCTTTCCAAACGCAGAACAGACATATTTATTGAACAACTTTGCTGTCCCTCTATCAGCTTTGTCAGCTTTTATCATCCCTATACCAACCCCTTCTTACTGGTAGTGATGTCACAGGGTCTTTTGTTCCTGCCATGGTTTAAATTTTTGTTTTTATTCTTTGCCCCACAAGTCAGAAATTATTCATTGATAGATTTAGCATCCCCATTTACCAATTGCCTGTATTTTGGAACCGTCCGTGTATGGTAACTATGGTGATTTTTTTGGTTTTTGTTTTTAACTCTTTGGAGAATAAACGTGTTGTAATAAGTTACACTGGAAGGTAAAAAAGCTGCAAAAGGAGTATGTAGAGAGCTGAATTTGCGGTGACACGTGCTGTTGAGAGCGTCAGGAGACGCTTGAGTGTGTTTTATACGGAAATTGTAGCGAGACAGGGAGCACAATGTCTCACTTTGACAGTAACTTCCAGAGGAAAACTTCACTCAAAAAGCATTGGAGAGCTCCAGATCTCTTGGTCCTTGTCTTTCATCTTTACCTCTGTTATCTTGGAAGCGTCTAGGTTATCATTCCTGAGAGCCTGGCATTTTGCCCATTCAGTGCCATACTTCAATCAAACACAATGTGCCGCATCTTCAGTTTCATTGACCTCTGGCAGCTGCCAAGCACAGATCTGCATAGCATTTTAAAAAGCACCCTTACAGGTAAACTATTAGGAGCACCGGCATATCATTTACGACGCAATACAGTTTACCAGTGCGTGGCTTCCTGCTTACAAAACACTGTGCAGCACAGGCCAATCAGCGTGCTGAGAATAACTCTTTTTAAGAGCCGTAGTAGAGGAGGCCGGATTTAAATAATGCAGATAAATCAGGAGAACCTCAGTAAACTGAGACACAGTTCTGCCTTTTTTCTGTCTGAAGCGTGAAAGCCTGAAAATTCAGTATCCCTTTGGTACCGTCTTTCTTTAAACTATGAATATGAGAACACACTGAACTGATACATTTGCTCTTCACTGCGGGGTTTTTGCTCCAGACATATTTTTCCCAATAACACCATGCAACTACATGCAGAATCATGGCTGAAATCTCCGGTCCCCCTGCCTGCAGTGCTCCGGCTCGCTCTCAAGGACCGGGCCTGTTAGGAGACGTCATCTGTCGGATGTACCTCTACGTGAGACGGTCCTTATCTTTTCTTCCTCTGAGCACTCTGTGGAGCTCAATAAGCATTGAAACTCCTCGCCTTCAGCTTCCAGAGGTGAAGTGAGGCTAGAACTTGACGGCAGCCAGCTTCTAGTTAAGAGAAGCTCCCTAACTAAACTAGAGCGGTGAGATGTATTTAGGCTTCCTTGTTGGTTAGATACCCCAAGGAAATGTAGCCAGGGTCTGTCCCATGCCTTGACATGGGAGCCAGGGATGGGTTTTTGATTCAGTGCAACATCTGTTTAGTTTTGACAGAGAATCTGAAATTTGGAGGGCGCAAAGCTGCAGCAGATGAGAGCCTACGAAAGGGCTGCGGGACCCCCACCTTGCCCCGTCCCCTTCTGAATTGAGGCAGCTCTCTGACCACAGAACAACTTTCTCGGGACGGTCCAGCATCCTAGCTAGTCGAATATGTCTACCACCGGTATTTTGTCAGTGAAGTCTGGACATTAGCTTCTGACCCGTCCCCTCCTTTGGGGTGATGTGTTCTATTTAATATCCTTCATCCGTCACACAGCCAGTCACTGTCCATCTGTTGTTGATATCGCTGATTCATTTTCCATTCCCACTGTTTTTAAACAAGACTCACATTCGTTCAAGGCTACCATGACCTTGAATTCAAACCTCCTCCTTTCCATTTGCATAAGACAGCAAAGCGACAAACTTCTCCAAACCAGCCTTTTACAGAAAGGTTGCGCTGACGAGCTGGGAAGCCTAACGCACCTCTTGAATCCTCTCCCTGCAGCCCTTTCTCGTTCATTCAGTGTGCACCCTCCTTTCTGTTTCCCTGGCAACATTGAGTGCACATCCTGGAAAACTTTATCCGAAATCTGCTCTGGGCAGCTTTCCAAATCCATGCTAACTTGATTAGGTGTCTCTGGGGGCCTTGCCAGCTAATCAAATTAGGTAGCACTAATGGTAGTGAGGACTTTGAGTGGGCAGAGAGCAGTAAAACATAGTGTATACTTAGTGATAATTATACTTGCTTTTGTGTCTTTGATTTATATGCCTCTTTTTTTTTCTTCCCTTTCCCCCCTTTTGTTTTCACTGTATTTAAACGCAGCTATTCGGAGAAAAGAAAATGGCTGGTACGACGAAGAGCACCCCCTGGTTTTCCTTTTCTTGGGATCATCGGGAATAGGTAACAGTCGGATTGTCATTCGTTATGGGTGCGGGTCTGAGGCGCGGGCATTGGATACGCACATACGGGTCCATAGTACGTGTGTAGGAGGTTGAGGTGGTGGGCCCCAGGTTTCCCCTCTTTTTGAGGACCTGTACGCCCCTACACCTAGCCCTGCTTTCAGAGAGGTCAAAGTCCGTCATGAAAATTTCCATTGATCCATTTGGGTGTCAAAGGGGCCTCCAGTTGGTCACTGCCTGTGTCCTGCTGCATTTTAGACTAGTTTCAAGCTTACCTTCAGCACATGGAGCCAGACCCTCACCTGGGCCGACTGATGTGACTCTGGTTTATAACTGACGAAAATCTGCCCTTCATGGACTCCACTTGAATAAGAAACAAGGCTGTTTTAAGAACTTTAAAAAGAAAAAATACCAAAATAACATGGGCGTGCACAGTAATGTACTAACTTAAGGGATACTTAGATTGTCAACTCCCTGGGGCAAGGACCTCGCTCGTCTACAGGCACGAACATTTCTCCCAAATGCTTCCACAAAAACGTAGCACAGTTTATGAAAACAATAAAGTGATTCCTACTCTGCTGAGACAAAAAGGCTACAGCAACCAAAATGCGGCATTTGGGAAAGGCGAGTGCTTTGCCTCTCCTGCATTCACTTGCTTGGCTGGAAGATGCTGTTTTTGTAAGGCAGTGAGCTCAAGCAACAATTATTGTCCATACAGAGTCTTGCCTCGGAGCCGCACTAGGCAAGGTATTTACTTTAAACATGTTGCTATGAAGCCATATAAAAGCAATAAGCAGTGTTTGTAAGACTTCACAGCACACATTATAACAAGTCTGAAGGCTCAATCATTTAAATTGTCGGCTCCGTCAACTCTTATACGTTCCCATGACACGTTTTTCTAGCTGGTGACATAAAAATGAATATTCAGATAAGGAAGCAAGGCGATTGAGAGCTGAAGCTCCGTCTTGGGTGTCTTACAGGGTTCTTGATGCTGTAGCCGTCTACATGCTCAGAGGCAGATTGCAATATCTAATGTGCCTTTACACAGTGCAGCAGATCCCGAAAGAGCTTAGCCACTGTCAAGGCTATTTTATATCCATATATGCATAGACACAAATGCAGGGCAGACACAGATAACAAGACCTAGCAGCTAGCTAGACACTAGTCAGCTTGACAAAAGTTGCCAGCCTTTGGCAGGGAGTTAGATTAGATAACTAGTGGAACCGGCGACCCGGTGACAGGGCACGTTCACCTTCAACTCTAGGCTTTGCATCGCTCACTCATTATCGGTTACAGTTACCCCATTCTGCCAGATATCATCCAAATACAGAGCATGGAGACAGCCCTACAGGCAGGGCCCTCCTGAAGCAGAAGCTATGGGCTTGATGCTGGAGTCCCTGTGTGAAATGTTCTGGCCCGTGTTATGCAGCAGCCAGGTTAAATGAGCCTAATGGGTCCCAAACTATTGATCGTTCCACTTAGAGCTGAAGAATGGCTACCTCTGGCAGCTCACCACAATACTATATGATGGGTCAAGACTTCAGAGCCAGGCTCTGCCCTGACTTGCTCCCGTGTTGACGACGGTGGGAGCAGACTTGCAGGATTCCAGGGCACCAGCTGGCCTTTTAAATACAACACCTGGTTGTGGGGAAGTGAAGAGCGTGTGCATTTGTGCGTTTGCCCCATGTGTTAAAGCCTACACATGCAAGGTGTGTACTGAAATATAAAAGGTTCAATGTAAGTGCAGCTCCTGACTTGCATTCGTTTGCAAACACAATCTGACCCGTTACTATAACCCTGTAAAGGCTCTCACATTGCAGATCCTTTGAGTTTTAGAAGCACTTTCCCATTCCCCTTTCCCATGTACCAGGAGCAGAGGGCAGCAGGTGCACTCAGATTGCTAGGCCCTGTATTGATACCCCTGGGGTTACAGCCGGAAGACATTCAGTAAGGGCCCTGGGCTCTGTCATTCACATCTCTCTGGGTCTGGCAGAGCCTGGAGCGGTCTGATGTTCAGGACGCATTCACCCAGGCCTTTTCTAGAGAGGTGGGCTGAACAGACAGAGTCTCCATTTCCATGAGCTGGTGCGTTTGTTGATAGCGTGTCAAGGTGGATTTATTCTGTAATATATGTTTTGAATTATTGATTCTTCATATGCCTACAGTTTTATGATAGTTGCCCCGTATAAATCAAATAAATAAAGAATAGCGCATTTCCCAGATAATTCACTTTTGATCTAGAGAGTAATGACATCACACGTGAGACGCAGGGTGTTTGGCATAAACACAGCAAAGATCTGCTCCAGCCACACCGCTTTTTGTGGAAAGCATTCAAATCTCTCTCTCCATTCAGGAATCGAGCTATTAAGGATCCAGCACGTGATGTTCTGCTTAGGCCCTCGAGCATGTTTGCTAGATCATCAGCAGGCACCTTCACACTTTCTCCCCTGCTGCTGCTCACACAAGGGAGGGAATCCCTGGGAGCATTCACAGAGTCCCCTCTTTGTCCCCCTTCAGCTCCTTCCTTTGGTATCCTTTGCTGTCAGGCCTGAAAAAGACTTTACAGTGGTTAGACATCTGCCATGCAGAGGCCACTGTCCGCTGTGCTGTGAAGCCCTCTTGTGCTCTCCCATCCATCTGCCTGTAGTTACCTGTTGTGCCTTGTCTTAATCTTAATCGTGAGCTCTTTGGACAGGGACTGTCTCCATGGTCTGTATCCGTATGATGTATAGCAGAATGGGGTCTGGGCCTGTGACTGGGGCTCCTAGGCTCTGTGCTAACTGCAATGGATACTAACAGTTGTTTCCACCATGGATGGTTTCCAGTGGGCAGAGGCCGCACACGCCAGATTGTTTCTACAGGAGATTCTTGTAACTAATAATGGTTTCAACACTCATCTCTTTTTTTGTTTGGCTGTTTTCTGAATAGGTAAAACAGAGCTGGCCAAACAGACAGCAAAGTACATCCACAAGGACCTCAAGAAGGTAACGACTGGTCTGTTTGTTCTTTGTTTTAATTAGGTCAGTATTCAGTCTCAGTGCGGTCGTCTTCACTGATGTGTCATGCTAGGCTTCATTGCATGGTCCTTCAGTGCTAGAAAATCCTACTTCCACGTTTTATCCCTTTTGCATCACAGTGGTACACTGATCAGCAGCAGGAGAGAGGACTGTGACTCAGATCCATCAGTGCACAGCAGTTCAGGGGCACTGTTTGGTTGAAACTAAAGGGCGTTGAGTTTTTTTAAAGTGCATCCCTGCCTATATTACTAACAACACTTTATTATAAATTATGAAATGGAACAAAACGGTTGTTTTCCCTGCTTCTGGGGATACCGTCACTTGAAAGTCCTTTGTTGCAAGCAAATATGTTTCTTTGTCTGTGCCACATTTTAATTTCATTAGAAGACAAAGAATGGCGCGGAGGGGAACCCTTCACTCCTTGTTATTTGTGCTAGTTGCCTGCTATTTCAGACTTTGTTCAGCCTGGACAATTAAAAGAAGTAAAGCCAGTTGTACTTTCAGGATCTTAGCCTTGAAATGTGTGGGACTCAGACACAGATGAAGGTGCCTTGTCTAATTAAACACAGCTATTTTTTATGACTTATTTTCAGAAAAGCTTCTAGGAACACTTCTTAGCTGGTTGAAACCATCTTTCTTAAAAATTGGGCCACAGTTTTTGAAAATGATAAGTCTAACGTTAGGCTTCTACCTCTATGTTCAAACACCAGCCTGATTTCCGAAGGGCCCCACTGCTGCCTTGGAGGTCGCTGAAGATCCCCAGGTATAAAACCTTTGTGAGATTAGAAACAGAGCCTATGTATATCCCAGGAGGAAATGCGGGGAGGCAGCAACAGAGTGTCTTGCAAGCCAGTGTCAGATCAGACCCACGAATGGTCACAAACTCCTGCAAGACCGTTTCAGGCTGGACATAAGGAAGAATTTCTTTACTGTCCGAGCCCCCAAGGTCTGGAACAGTCTGCCAGCGGAGGTGGTTCAAGCACCTACATTGAACACCTTCAAGAGTAAATTGGATGCTTATCTTGCTGGGATCCTATGACCCCAGCTGACTTCCTGCCCCTGGGGCAGGGGGCTGGACTCGATGATCTCCCGAGGTCGCTTCCAGCCCTGATGTATATGAAATCTTCCAGGAGCCCACTGGTACAAAACAGACATGAAAAGAATATGTTGCAAAGAAGATCAAAAGTAAAATGAGGCCATAAAAACAGCTGCTCTGGTTTCTTTTCCTCATCCTTCTGTAATTGCCTTCCAAACCCAATAAATTCCAGTTCCTGGATCTAAAGCACCTTCATCCAGGGCTGCTGCACGTGGAATTGGTCAGTGACCTGGCCAGACATCGAATAGAAAGATCAGCCAAACACTGAATGTTGCGTTAATTCAATAGCACCCACAAATCAGGGTTTTATTGGCAATGCATCAGCTTGGCAGTCATTGCAGTAATTAGCACTGTGAAAAGGGTCATAAACTTTGTGGACAGTTATGGGGGAGGCAGCTCTTAGCAGGAACTGTCTGATTAAGAAAGAAGAATGTGTAATGGGCTCATTTTCATACTGACGGAAAGGTTAAAATGTAATTACGGATGCTATTATCTTTATCTGGCTCATGCTAGCCTGCCCGGTGTGCGTGCAGCGAACTCTGCTGATGTGCGGACGTGGATAGGGTGAGACTGCAAGCAGGCTGGCTGCTGTAGGGCCAGACCCCAGCTTTCCTTCCTGAGCATAATTCCACCCACGGTGCTTGAAAGGTGCCGTGGCAATTGAGATCAGGACTAGGCCATGTTCTCGGGAGTCGAGTCCATCTTGCACGCCTCCGTTTTGACTGCCCAACTTGACACGTGCAAATCCAGCACTTCCATCTACTTCATTAGTGTCATGGGTGCTTGGTCTTGGTAACAGACAGGCCTTACATGGACCTCATTGAGTACCCCACATCAGGGACTGCTTTGAAGTTACTGGCCCCATCTCCATTGGTTTGAGCATCAGTGCCCATCGTGTGACTAGCCTGACAAGCGCTTACCAGAGCTGGTCAAGGCAGTTTTGGATGGAATGATTTTCCAGCAACACAAGCAGTTTCACAAGGCCTTTCTTATGGAACCATGATGCTTTCAGCCGCGCTTTTCCCAGGGGAAAAGCAGAAACATTTTGTTGTGCTGCTATGTTAAAGGCAGGTAGATACGTTAGTCTGAAGTCAGGCAGATGGTAGAGCAGAGCAGTACCTTAGAGACTGATTCAGAAGCACGAGCTTTTGTATCTTCCTGCTGTGTTACAAAACCCCATGAATGAAGGAGACGTTTCTGAAGCAAAACCTCCCAGCCCCATAGAAAGAAAAACATTCCAGTGGTCCCAAATCACCTTTATTTTTTTTAGGTGGCTCTGTTTTTTGGGCAATCCCAGCTTCTTGTTTTGAATTTAAGGGAATCATTTTTTGGGCTCTCTGAGTTCTGAGTAGTGTTAGAGTCATGTTGTTATAGCTTATGATGGTTCAGGGATTATGCGAGAGGCAAAGGTTTTTTGGGGGGAGATGCCTCTTACTGGACCAACTGCGTGGTTGGAATAAATTCAGACAAGCTTTTGAATGCAAGACAGACTTTATCAGGTCCTGAATGAAGGTATGATGAAGGATGACTGGCATTCAAAAGCTTGTCTAGCTGTATTCCAACCATGCAGTTGGTCCATTAAAAGGTATCACCCTCCCCAAAACCCTTGCCTCTCACAAAGTCCTGAAGTCAAAGTCCAGACATACACCCAGGGCAGACCTCCCTGGGATGTACTGAGCTACCTCTGTACTGAAGGTCTTAGGAGTGAGGTGCAGCTTCTGTGAGACCCAGGTCCTCGAAGGTGGAAAACTGCAGCTGGGAGTTGAAATTCAGTGGGGTTTAGGCACTTAATCATTGTGAATCCCATCCTACATGTCTGCAACATGGTATTAGGTTTTATGGAGTTTCTACTCCTCTACATACCCTTGTAAACCAGCCGGTAGTAGCTTATTGTGTCAGCTAACAGTTCCTGCCTTCATCCTTGTTTCTATACACATTATGGTGTCTGTGAAATGATTAGATACGGCAGGTGCATGTCAGTAAGTATTGGGTAGGTGTGCAGACTCCACCTACAAGGGGTTCATCTGTTGTTACCCCAACACTATTTTTGTAGATTCATAGATGCTAGGGTTGGACTCAACAAATTATCGAGTCTGACCCCCTGCATTTTGAAGGGGATTTTCACATGTTTTGTCATTAGTCTCCCCGTCTGCATCAGTGACACGCAGTTTAATCATGTAATGATGTCCCTTCAAACAATTGAATGCTTCCCTTATTTTATAAGGAAGCTGATATCACTGAGCTAACGGCTTAGCAGATTCTTCCTGGCATGGTGAAAAGCCTGGGGTTTACAACTGGTAGATCCTACTGAGTTTCAGACGGCCACAGTTGTGATATCATAAGCATAAGGCCTTGGTCTCAGCTGCCTTGTAAGGGTCTGTAGCAACATGGATCACCCTCCGTGGCTCTCCAGCTGACGTGTGTATGTGATGAGTCATTCGTGCTACCTCGTTTGTGGGTCACAGACGTACGAGCCGTGACTAGAGGAAACCTGTAAGCCGCGTGCCTTTGGAGAGTTGGATGGCCGTCCCTTATCAGTGCTGAGGAAGTTCAGGCTCGCCTTTTTTGCAGCAATATGAGCTAAGTTATAGCTCCGAGCACAGGAAGTTCATTTTCTGCAATGAATCATCAGCCTTTCAAATGTAAGAAGAGGTTTGCGTAGTAACCTATAAATTCAGTAACAATATTATCTCGACGCTCTGAATGCCCAAGAACCTAATTTATCTTGACTTTATTATGTTTTTTTTATAGAGGAGGCATTATGTTCTCCTATTGATTGATTTCTAAACAGCTGAACAGCAATAATGTCTGTTTTATTTAGCAAATTGCAAGTTGCTATTTCAGTCCTATTTTCATCACCACCTTTCTAGTAATGAGCAGGTCATCTAAAACCGGACTCACTCAGAGCTACGATGGCCAGCGTTAGGAAGTTTCATAGTTTCTAGAGTTGGAAGGGACCTGAGCAGATCATCTAGTCAGACCAGTACGCCCTCAAGGAACTGCACATTCACTTCCACCTGCTTTCCGCATCCACCTCAGTCTTTACAATGAGCTTCCCATTGTCCCACTGCCTTGGGGAAAAAAGAAACAAACCTACTGACACATCAGTCCCATCAGCCACCAGTCTGGTCCCAAAGATGCTACTTAAATGTAATAAAATTTGCCGTGCCTTAATCAAAAATAACTTCTTGTATTTGTTTCTCTTGCAGGGTTTCATTAGACTGGACATGTCAGAGTTCCAGGAAAGACACGAGGTTGGTAAATGGCCTGTCTGTACTCGTAGGGATCTCAGTTCTAGTTTAGCCAGTAATTTAAACAAATGGCGTCTCTTCCATCTCTCTCTCTCTTTCTCTGTCTCTCTCTCTCCCTCCTGACCACCTACTATTGCTGCCCCTGGGGGCCGAGAGCTCCTAAACTCCCACTGAAGCAAAGACAATAAGCAGAGGGCAGATCTGGTGCCTTCCCAGGGGGCTCTATCCTGAGAGTAAACCAAGCAGAGTTTTTGATCACTTTTTAAAATTTAAGCTCATGATTTCCGAGATCCTGGCAGTGCAGTGTTGCAGATAGGGATGGGCTACTGAGTCACTTGGCTCAGAGGAAGTATCAGCAAAATTGTAGAGAACCAAGGCAAGGCAGACAGAAGGAAAAACCAGATGATGGTATGCTTCCCCTCCCATGGCCTCTGCACATGGCATCAGCATCCCTGGGAGCAAGAGCCTCTGAAAGAAAATGGCTGGGATTGGCAAAAATACAATTAAACCTTGTGTGACTGCATTGTAAATGACCCACTGGTGCCTTGGTAAGAGCTGGCGTCGTCTTCTAAAAGGGGGTGTCATCTTCTGAAAGGTGGATACATCCGTGGGAGAGAGGAGTCATCCAGTGTAGGTTTTCGGGTGCAGCCTCCTTGGTGCACCTGTAGAGTAGAACTGCCATTGCTGGAAAGGAAAGAAAGCTACCATCTGTGGGCTTATGACTGAACGCCTCTAAGTCAGAATCCCCCCTAAACGTAACGATACCGCAGCGCCGTGGAGCCTCGGTTGGCCCCGGATAGCCGGCCGCCCCCCCGCACCCGAGAGTCCAGAGGAGAGCCACGCGCATGATCAGAGGTCAGGAAAACAGATCTTACGATGACAGGCTGAGAGCCACGGGACTCTTTAGCCTGGAAGAGCGCAGGCTCAGGGGTGATCTGATGGCCACCTATAAGTTTATCAGGGGTGACCACCAGGATCTGGGGGAACGTCTGTTCACCAGAGCGCCCTGAGAGATGACGAGGTCGAACGGTCACAAACTCCTGCAAGACCGTTTCAGGCTGGACATAAGGAAGAATTTCTTTCCTGTCCGAGCCCCCGAGGTCTGGAACAGTCTGCCAGCGGAGGTGGTTCAAGCACCTACATTGAACACCTTCAAGAGCAAATTGGATGCTTATCTTGCTGGGATCCTATGACCCCAGCTGACTTCCTGCCCTTTGGGTGGGGGGCTGGACTCGATGATCTCGCGAGGTCCCTTCCAGCCCGAATGTCTATGAAATCTATGAAAAGCAGGTCTCTGACCCTCGAGAGCAGGCAGGTCCCACTGCAAGATATGGGGTGCACCTTTGGGTGAGAGTCTCCTTTAAGTGGGTGTGTAAATGCTGTAGCAAAGCAAGCAGGAAAACTGATAGCAGAGGTAACTGTATTGTATATAAAGTGGCTTTCTCTTGACAGCTGCAGATGGTTGGAGACAGGGCAGGGAGAGATGTATGGAGAGCTTCAGAAGCAGGAAATGAACTGAAGAGCTTCCCTGCATAGTGGGACCTGTATTGTCACCCCCCAAAAAGGAAAGAGGCTGAGTAGAGTCTCACTGACCAAACCCAGGAGGATGGTTTCTGAGGCAAGGGAGGGACCTAGGGCCTTAGAGAGACAGCCTGCAAGGGAGCAGCCCTCCCGAGGAGAGGCGATGGGACCTGAACCTGTTCAGCCTCCACAAGAGAAAGCTGAGGGGGATCTAGTGGCCTGTTACAAACTAGTCAGGGGGGATCAGCAGGTACTGGGGGAGTCCCTGTTCCCCCGAGCACTGCCAGGAGTGACCAGGAATAGCGGTCACAAGCTGGCGGAGGGTGGATTCAGAATAGACATCAGAAAGCGCGACTTCCCGGTCAGGGCGGCTAGGATCTGGAACCAACTTCCAAGAGAAATGGTGCAGGCTCCCACCCTGGGGGGCTTTAAGAGGAGGCTGGATGAACATCTTGCTGGGGTCGTTTGACCCCAGTACTCTTTCCTGCCATGGCAGGGGGTCGGACTGGATGATCTGCTCAGCTCCCTCCCGGCCCTAGAAACTATGAAACTATGAAAACAGGCAGCTGAAGCTAGGAGCTGTGTTGCTGGATCCTAATATTAAAGGAGAGCTCCAAGTAGAGAGCATCATGTTTTGACACCAGCCCTGTGTGCTCACATGAGTGTTGGGCTCAGCATGGAGAGGAGATCTGGCTTGTCCAGTGACCGTAAGTAAATCACCGGTCCTGAGCGGCCCTCCATTTTCCAGTCTGAGACGGGGATAGCAGCCGAACAGACCTGCATTGCTTGGTTCCCCAGGGTATAGCCAGGCACAGCAAGGTCTTTCATAGTTTCATAGTTTGTCGGGTCGGAAGGGACCTGAGCAGATCATCTCGTCCGACCCCCTGCCCTGGCAGGAAAGAGCAGTGGGGTCAAATGACCCCAGCAAGGTGTTCATCCAGCCTCCTCTTAAACCCCCCCAGGGTAGGAGCCAGCACCACTTCTCTTGGAAGTTGGTTCCAGACCCTAGCCGCCCTGACCGTGAAGTCGCGCCTCCTGATGTCTAGTCTGGATCTCCCCTCTGCCAGCTTGTGACCGTTATTCCTGGTCACTCCTGGCGGTGCTCGGGGGAACAGGGACTCCCCCAGTGCCTGCTGGTCCCCCCTGACTAGTTTATAACAGGCCACAAGATCCCCCCTCAGCTTTCTCTTGTGGAGGCTGAACAGGTTCAGGTCCCGCAGCCTGTCCTCGTAGGGCCTGCCCTGCTGCCCCCTGATCATGCGAGTGGCATAGCAGGGACTAGAAAGAAACTGAGGTGCTGACTGGTCTTTACTCAAACATTGGAAAGCAGGGAGAGGAGCAAAATACCGAGCGGTAGATTGGCTGATGGCTGCTGAAGGGCTTTGTGAGATGAGCCCTCTACAGTCAGAGACAAAAATGAGTCAAGAGAGAGCATTGATGACTGAGTAGAAAAGGGAACCAGAGTTGGAAGTCGCAGCACGGCAGGGATAAAAGATCACGGGATGACAAGGACAGCAGAGACACAGTCCGCAGCTAAGGGAGCGGACAGGAGGAACGAGGAGGGGTCAGGGAGAATCGCAGAGGAAGAGAGCCTGAATTTTTCAAGCAAACGAGGATCAAGAGGTCAGCCCTGGAGGCAGCAGCCCTTGGAACGGCAGGGGGAATCGGTGTCGCTCTAGGCACTGCTAAAACAGATGGGAGGCATTAACTGCCTGTGGCCAGTGTCTGTCCTGGGAGGGCTGCGAGCCCTGCACCTCCACGGGCAGGAGTCGGCATCCTCGGGGGCAGACGCTAGAAACAGATGTACGTTCCTCAGGAAGGGGAAGAGGAAGTGAGTATTGGCGCTCTCTCCAGGCAGACAGATCTGTTCAAATTACTCTCCCAGTGGCCAGAAGCAGGCACCAGCCTTTGCATGAAAGCGGTGCTGCGGCAACAGAGCTGCCCTCCCACAGGCACGGAAGGACCTGGGTCAACTTCTTCCCCCTCCTGTTTCCTGAGTCACCCTGGGTTGGCACGGATCCTGCAAGGAAACTGCAGCCGATTAGTGTGATTACCCCCGGTGACGAGATGGGCAAGTAGTATATGGAAGGGCGCAACTGGCTTTTGTTATTCTCCAGCATGCAGTTAGACTGCAGTAGACGTGGCATTGTGCTCGGCGGTTTCACACTTCCAGAATAACAAGCTGCAGATTCTCTTTTTTCTTCAGCGAAATAACTTAGGGATGTGTTTTTCCTGTTCGCTGCCCCCTGCTAATTAAATGTAACTGATCCTTTTAAGAAGGTAAAAGTTATGCTGGATGATTTGCGGTGCCCAGTTTAAACCCTCTTAAAAAGACCCTGATTTCTAAGAAGGGCATGATTTTCCGCCCCCTCCCCCTTCCCTCCCCTTGCCCATCCTCTGAAAACTAGGCTCCTTTGCAGCATATCAGGTTGTGCACCTGGAAAGTTTCTTTTAAATATTATTGCCAAGGGAGCTGTCTGTATTGTAGTGAAGATCCCAAAACAGGAGCTGAACAGCGCTCTTCCAGAACTGCAGAAACAATTGAGTTTAAGTCTGTCGAAAGACTCGTGTTTTGTTACGATTCTTTTCGGTGTATTTTACCCCCAAAGTTCAGATGTGGTTTTTCTGCTCTTTTGAAAGCCTGTTGGTTCCCCCGAGAGCAGGGCAGTCCTAGCAGCCTTCTCTCAGATCCACATCCTTTCTCTTCCTCCCCCCCAGTTTAGACCTTCCACTGAAGGCGCTTGTTGTCCACGTTCCTCAGTTCTTAGCATGTTTGATGAGCATCACAGTAGGTCTCTGGTGGAAGGGCAGGCAATCCTGGGCACATCTCAGAAAGACTAGCAGTTAAGCACGGCCCCCCGCCAACACCTTCCCTCTGGCTAGTGACGCTGTTAAAATTTTAGCCGTCTAGATCTGTGCAGGCTCTGACAAAGCACGTAATTCTCAGTCATCACTGAGCAGCACATGTTTAACTTACTGCTTATTGAAGCACTATGGGGATACATGAAGTAGAAAAGCTGGTATACCTAATGCTTGTGAACAAGGGTCACCACCGGTCATGAGGTCGTCTCTAACCAAGGGAGAGTCTGTGACACGTCCTGTTTTTATTCACTCCTTCCAGGTTGCCAAGTTTATTGGCTCTCCCCCTGGGTATGTTGGCCATGAAGAAGGCGGGCAGCTAACCAAGAAGCTCAAACAGTGCCCGAATGCAGTGGTCCTCTTTGACGAAGTCGACAAAGCCCATCCTGACGTCCTCACCATCATGCTGCAGCTGTTTGATGAAGTAAGTCTCAGTCTAGCTGCTCATGGCATGGCAGGGACTAACACAAGGTGTCAAAAGGTTCAAGCGACGTCTCACTGTCTCAGGCTTGTAATCACTAGTCAGTGAGCCAGCGAGTTGGCCCTACCTCTAGTCTGTGGATTTATAATATGCAACTGTCAATCCTTTGGTTCATCATGGTGTACGTCTAGTCAGGTGCCTGATGAATCTGCTTGTACAGAGTCCTGTGACCATCACACCAAGACCTGCAGCACATATGCCTAGGCAAGAGTATGGAGAAGTGGAGGCTGCCCAAGATGAACCATCCCTTTAGATCACTGAATCCAAAAGCCAGACTGCGTCCAGGCGTTCAGTGCCTCAATGGCTGTAGCTTCTGCCAGACAGCAACAGATAAGAACTGCTGCTGGCCGCCTAATGCCTCAGTGAGGGTGCATTTCTATCAGGATGATGTCCCTTAGCCTTTCTCCAGCCAAGAAGCACTCACAAGGCAGTGGGGTTTTGAGCTGCCCTATACTCACCTTCCTCTGGGGGTTATAAAGTTGTGGTATTTTATAGGAGCTACCATGCCACGAATAGTCCTACCACATTGCCACCAGGCCTCCAATAGGATGCAGTTTTGGAGTTGTATCCAGGACCATCTATGAATTTAAGCCCTGAGGAACAGCCTAGTGCAGAGATAGAATGGCAGGAAAATGCACTGTCCAGTCAAAGGAGGGGAAAGCGGGTAAGCAGATGCGTAACAAGGCGATTCAGAGGCATGAAACCCTACAGGTTGTACTGAGAAGTTGAAAAGGCTCATGAATGATGACAGTGCTGTCATGGTAGATGGTACCAAGAATGGGAGCTGCTGTAAGGTGGGTGGTGAGGGTCAGTGCAAAAACGCTGAACCCCCCTCCTTGTCCATTCCCCAAAACAGATGGAGTGAAATTAGAAAAAGCCCTCGGCCCCCACTGGGCAGACTCTAAGGCTGGGTCATCACCCGTTAACATGGCATCCTCTTGATTAGCACTTGCGTTCCTTAGACGCCCAGTGCTGTAGAGCCACGTGGCACAGAGGAACTCTGGGGAAGGAAAGGGCCTGTTGAATCTGGCCAGGCTCTCCCTGTAGTGGGTAATTCCACCGGCCTCTGTGCTGTTATTTCTTATGAAGTGCTTGCCTGCTTCCTGATTCAGCTGCATCACGGTGGCAATGGCTAAAGCTGCCTGTGACAGCACCTCCTACAGCTTTCCTCACACATGAGACGCTTGCCTGGTCCTTGCTGCGTCAAGAGGGTAAGAAGCAGGAATCGGAGACTAGAGTCCCGAATAGCCCAGCATTGGTCTTTACCCATCACCCGTATATGGCTGCACCTGCATGGCCTGATGGACAGACTGAGAAGTGCCTTGCATCTCCACAGCCTGCACAAGCGGAGCTGGGCAAGCATTTATTCTCCTCTGTGGTACATCAAGTGCACAACCTGTTGCGTGCTGTTCCCAAACCTGTCCTCCTCGGGGGCAAACTAACTCCAGCATCACGGCTGCTGGTTTATTTGTTTTTTTTCTTTTAAGGATTAATAACACAATTTTTTCTTGCATAGATCATCGCTGCAGCAGCTAAATGTGAAATCAATTCCTGCACCACGTGGTTGACAGGGCAATAACCTAAATGTTAATCTGAAGCACCCAACAAGGATTTGTGTCATTGTGCCAGGGAGCTGCTGCTGGAGACATAGCAGGGAATAAACATTGCCTTGGGACCTTGTTCTTTTTTCTTTCTCTCTTTTTCTGGCTTTATTACTGCAGAAAATGAGCACTTGGAAAGGTTCCTTGCTTAGTGTTAGAAGCACCAATACCAAAGAGATCAGTGCTCCTGTCCACAACAGTCACTCCCACAGATTGGGCAGGAGCACGTGCCACGTTGCCCTGCGGGCAGCATGCTGTGGGTGAGGGGGCTGTCGTTGCAGCCACGCTTCCCAAGTCGATCTTCCTGAATGATCATACGGCACTATAGATTGCTCTGGATCCTCAGCGTGGTTGCACCCTCAGCCTGTCCACATGTACCCCTGCTGTGGATGAGCAGTCTAGAGTCACGTAGTTCCCTCTTCTGGCCCATTTATCTCCATCACCCCCACCTACACTGGGTTGCTGGCTTGTTAATGATGATCAGACTTATGTCAGCCTTTTCAAAGCCTTCTGCAGCCAGTTACTTCCTGCAAAGGCTGCTAAGGGTGGTTGGCCTGTGGTAAGCACTCATATGCGGGGCCTTCCACACAACCAACTCCAAGCACTTTGCAGGTCCTGCATCCCATCAATGCCTCTCTGAGGGAACTGGGTTGCCTGTGTTGCGGGAGCACGGAGAGGCTTGAAGTGACTTGCCTTACAGGCATTTTTAAGGGACCATTAGGACCATTAGGATTATCTCCCTCTTGGGAGGAAGGCCTTTCCAATCAGATGTATTTGGACCCTACCCTGCGGTTTTTGGTAGTCTGGTTCAGTGTCACCCACCACCCTACTGATGTTGTTCTTGTTGGCTAATGTTGTAGGGCAGGCTGACGGATGGAAAGGGGAAGACCATTGACTGCAAAGATGCCATCTTCATCATGACCTCCAATGTGGCGAGTGACGAGATTGCCCAGCATGCCCTGCAGCTCAGACAAGAGGCCCTGGAAATGAGCAAGAACAGGATCGCTGAAAACTTAGGTAATGACCGCCAGAACACACTCTGAATCCTGACACAGTACACCTTCTCTGTCACGTTGCCCCTGCAAACCCCACCCAGGGAATCATGCTTTGTGTCAGCAGACAGAGCACCTTACTGGCAGGAGCTGGTCAGCACATGCCACAAGCCTCAGCTACTGGGACCTTCCAGGTAGCTCCTTGAGCAAAATCAAGCCAGAAACCAGGGGTGGATTCCAGCAAGGAAAACCACTCCAGCTCTACCTGACCTCCACCTCAGCTGCTCTACAAAAATCATCCATTGCACTTTTAAATAGAGCACCTGCTGTTTTCACTCCTCCTCCAGAGCCCCAGGCTACCTGGATCTGGAGCCTTACTTCCAGCCCTGCTTGTCCAGGATCCCCCTGTCCGTGCTTCAGACTTGTTGGCTCCTTTTTTCCTCTGCATGAATCCTTAACTGGTCATTTTTCCAGGACTTTGGGTTGGGCCCTGCTTGGCACTGAGTGTGCGAGTGTGCTTTAACACTCAGTAAGCAGGTAGGTATTTAGGCATCCTTAATTCAAGATGCATAGCTCCCAGTTACCAAGTCAAAAACCCAGCACACTGTGCTGCAGAATACACCGGTGGTCCTGACAGAGCTTTTGAGTTGCCCACCGCTGGTCCCCTCTGAGATTAAGGACCCTGCTCTTCAGGTGCTATCTTTGCTTTGGTATTTCTCCTGCAGTCCAAAAACAGCGCTGGCTCATCCGTTTTTCTAGTACAGTTTCTCCTTGGCTTAGTGTTTGCGGAGCGCCTGTTTCCCACCCAGTTCATGGACCAGCTGGAAGGTTCCTGGGGCAGTGAGGTGTGAGTGGCTAATACAGACAGGGGGCTTTTACACTGCCTTCCCTTCCCTGCTGCATACCCCAAAGCAAACTGTTTCTTGAGCTCAAGCAATTGTACCTTGTCTTGTGCTGGACCTATGTGCAAGGATCCTGCAAGAACATCTTCAAAGAGATTGAGGTAAGTCACTTTCCTGAGAGCAGGGTGATATGTAAATACATCCTGTGCAAATTGGTTATTGCCAGGAGCTGAGAATCCCCCACTTTCTGTCTGCTTTCAGTCTCATAATAGGATAGAACCAGGGCAGCCCAGTCACAGGTCAGCTTTCCATCACAGTGTGTGCTGCAGTATCCCCTCACAAGGGGCCACAAGTGAATACAGGCAGGGGAGCAGGAGGAAGCAGCAAGGCAGTGTTGAGCAGCATGATAGGCATCGGTCTCTGCACAACAGCTGTGTTAATGCCGTCAACCCTAGTGTGGGTTAATAACTGGGAAAGCCACTGCCTGTCACTGGGCACTGAGCTTTTCATTGCGTTAGAGCCGAGTTCCCTTGGGCTATCAAATCCTTTTCAGAGCCATGCCTGCCACCATGACCCACATGCAGAAGCGGTGCAGAGGGCCGTGCCACCGTGACCCACGTGCAGAAGCGGTGCAGAGGGTCGTGCCACCGTGACCCACGTGCAGAAGCGGTGCAGAGTGCCGTGCCACCGTGACCCACGTGCAGAAGCGGTGCAGAGGGCCGTGCCACCGTGACCCACGTGCAAAAGCGGTGCAGAGGGCCGTGCCACCGTGACCCACGTGCAGAAGCGGTGCAGAGTGCCGTGCCACCGTGACCCACGTGCAGAAGCGGTGCAGAGGGCCGTGCCACCGTGACCCACGTGCAGAATCGGTGCAGAGGGCCGTGCCACCGTGACCCACGTGCAGAAGCGGTGCAGAGGGCCGTGCCACCGTGACCCACGTGCAGAAGCGGTGCAGCGGGCCGTGGCAATGTGAGTGCCACCTACCTTGGGATTCCAGAGTGAAAACCTCCTGCGAATTGCTACCAAGAGCTCTAGCAAGGAACTGCAGCCCTGTCACCCCCCATTTCGGGGCTGGCACCACGTTTTTTGTTTTGTTTTGTTTTGTTGTGTTTTTTGCCAGCCTCTCTCCTTCTGCCTCCTGTTTCATGGGAGAGGAAGGCGGCAGGGTTTCTATTGCACAGAACCTCCAGTCGTCCGTTAGAATGAGAACACGACCCATTCGCAACTGAACTTTCAAGCCTAACATTTTAAAATGCCACACGTCGTCTTCAAAACGAGGCAGGGATTGAATTTTAATTTCTGGGAGCTCCGTGCAGCTTGCCAAGACAACAGCGATGGATGGGAGGCATCAGGAGAGCGGCTGGGAGATGTGTTTTAGAGGCTGATGTCTGACCGCAGAAGAGTATCAGCTGCCTCCCTGCAATTTCCTGAGCTCTTGACTTACGGAGCTGGTTGCTCCAGTGCTGTGGAAGTGGCTAGATAAAGAACTAGATAGATGGGAAGACCAGCTCTGACAGTATCTTTCTATCTATCTAGGAAAGCAGCAAGAGTTACAATCATAGAAATGAGGGTAGGGAGGGACCTTGGAGGTCACATCTAGTCCAACCCCCTGCTCAAAGCAGGACCAGGCCCAGCTAGTTCATCTCAGCCAAGGGTTTTGTCTAGCCGTGTCTTCAAAACTTCTTAAAAATGCACGAAGCTTTCTAAGGGCTTCCACCTTTGTCTCAGAAAGGACTCATGCAGCAGAAGAGCGCCTCTCAGTATCCTGTCTTGGTTAAAAAGCCCATGCTCCTGGCTTGTTTAACCTCTGGCATTTTATAGGGTATCCTGCTTAACCAGCAATCCCACTGCTTGACCGTAAGCATCTCTGGGGCTCGGCTTAGCCAGCGCACAGCAAATCCAGAACAGAGCCCCTTGGTGAGACCGCCTTTTGTCTAAGCTGGGAGCTGTCTGCTCAGGCACCTCCATTAACATCAGCAGCGAGAGGTGCTGGGAGAGGGGTCACATCATTTGGAACTTGTCAAATTAAAAGTTGCAGCTGTGTCCCCAGACAAAGTGCAGCCCAGGGTAACTTTAGCAGCCCCAGGAACAAATGGGCCTGGGTGGGCAGAGCTCCCAGACGTCAGCCCTCACAGTGCAAGTCTCAACTGCAGAGGGAGATGGAAGTGAAGAGACACGAGCACAAGAGGGAAGAGCCACCAGGCTGGAGCCAGCTAACCGCCCAGGGCTCTGTCGTTCGCTAACGTGACTGAGCTGTGCGTCTCTGTCTGATAGACCAGATGAGACAGCCGGGAGCACGGCCACCCCGGACGGCTGCGCGCTTGCATGTAATGCAATCAACAGCGGCCTGGACATCTGATCCACAATCCGTCTGCTGATCTAGGGAGGCCTGATGAGGGCTTTTGTCCTTGTGGGGGCGTTTGCAGGGAAAGCGGGAGGGGCGCGGAGCAGGAGCAGAGGTGCCCAGGCAGAGATAGGCATTGTCAGCATGACGCAGTGCAGAGAGCATCCTTGGGTCTACGCAGAGGCACAGAGCGGGGGCCGGGGTGGAGCCAGAGCGGTCTCCACACGGAAACGTGCTGTCATGCACAAAGGCGAGTGCAGTGAGGCCACATCACTGGCAGTCCGGCATGCATGGGTGGTCTATGGCATTGCTTGTACTGGACCTTCCTGGGTTGTACTGGGCCTTCCTGCGTCTCCTTTTTTAGCCCAGAATCTGTCTCCTTGCAAAGGCCAAGCCTCATTTCTTCTCAAAAAGACCAACGTGTCAGGCTCACACACTTATGCCTTTATTTCCTGCAGATGATGTCCACATGTCTGACAAGATCACGATCTCCAAGCAATTCAAGGAAAAGGTCATCCGCCCCATCCTAAAGGTATGGCAGGCTGGCTTGCTGCTGCCTGTTCACCCCTGGGCTGTTCTCTCGGGTTTCTCTACTGGGCTTATCCCCACAGTACCCAACCGCCTCCCCACCACACACGCACCGCCAACGTGCAGAGTCCCAGCCTCTGGCACTGGGGGGTTAAGATGCCACTGTCCTGTGCAGCCAGTGTCCCTGGGCGGGTTTACGGGCAGCAGCATCGGCACAGCAGGGCAGATCCCCCAAGCCCTACACACATGCAGAAACCACATGTGACCTGTCACAGTGACAGGTTTCACAGCTCTGCTCCTGCTCACACACTAGTGGGTTTCTTTCTTTCCGGTGGGTGCTACCGGTTATGCCTTTTCCCCACAAACAAGGAGCATGGATCTGCCGTGCACGGCATGTTCCTCATGTTAACAGAATCACCCCATCCTTTAGCATCAGGAAAGTAGCCAGCACTGTAATGCCCAGAGATTAGTCTTTGCCGGGATTTGGAGTCACCCAAGGTAGAGGGTTATTAAATTATGAAAGCATCTGGTCCATTCACCTCTTGCTGGTGAAGGATAGACTGGATTCTTCAATGCCTGTCTCTGGTTTTAAGAGGAGACTGTCTCCTGATTTTTCCATAGTGCCCATGTCACCTGGTGAGAGCATCCTGGGAGTTTCACTACTTTTGAGTTGTTTCCACATAGATCTGTTAACAGCAGCACCTACACGATATGGGGTATTACCTCTTTGGAGCGTTAGAGTGACCCCTCAACCCCACCCTGAGGGAGATCAACATTACCCTGTTGTACTAATTGAGAAAATGAGTCCAAAGAGGTTTGAGCCAGGTGTAAAGCATTCATGGACTCGGGGGCTTCTGTTTATGGGGTAGCTGCCCCAAGAGGCACGGTGTTTGCTTTCTAGAGGTTCAGAAACCTCCATTCCCTGCATTGGGAGCAGTGAGTGCAGGAGTCTCGGACCAGCCCCTCAGAAGCAAAATCCTCCACGTTGGTCATTTAGTCCTAAATGACTTTGTTGCACAAAGGAGAGGCTGAGGTCCCAGACTTGGAGCATGGGAGGTCCCAGTGCTCAGCCTCTTCCTTTCCCCTACACATAAAAGTTCCCCTCTGTTGCCCAGGAGAAGCCTGCGATAACCAGGAAACCCTCAACATGGACTTCTGGTCCAGGCCTCTCAGCCCAGTCATTTCCAGCCTCTCGCAGTGTTGTGGCAGGTGCTGTTGAGAGCCATCAGGAGGTGGGATGGGATCTCTGCGGGTCCCCTCGTGCGGTGCCAGTAGAGGCGGTTGCTGACATCTGCCCTCTGCCCCCGGCAGGCTCACTTCCGGCGGGACGAGTTCCTGGGCAGGATTAATGAAATCGTTTACTTCCTCCCCTTCTGCCACGCGGAGCTCATCCAACTGGTCAATAAGGAGCTGAATTTCTGGGCCAAGAAGGTAAAACCAACCCACAGCTGGATGTGCGCTGCTCTGGGAGGGATGTGCACTGCTTGATGGACCAGCAGGGCAGGAGTCCCTGACCACATCCTCGCCCCAGACCCTATTGGCATGTGAGCCTCGTTGCCATGATGTCACTCTCCTCCCAGCTATGCTGTGTCACGAACACAACAAGGTGTTCCCCAAGTGTCATGTGCACCACTACTCACACTCGCTAGTGCTGTGGAGGGGAAACACAGTGTGCTGCAATGTTTGCCTGTGTCCTGTGAGTCTTAGCTGTGCAGTGCCAGGCTCTCAAAGCCAGGCCACAACCCCCATGCAAACAACCTGCATGCCAGAGCCCCAGGGCTGTAGGACAGTGGCAGCATCCATCCATAATGACAGTCTCCCGTGCACCCTGATTAGGTTGCCCACTGGAGTCTGGTAACATGCCGTGCCTTTCTCCCCTGGTAGGCCAAAATGCGGCACAACATCACGTTGCTCTGGGACAGGGAAGTGATGGACGTCCTGGCTGATGGCTACAATTTGCACTACGGCGCCCGGTCGATCAAACACGAGGTGAGGCACAGGAGGAGACAAGATTGCCATACCCTCTGCAGACTCCTCCTTGCCCACCAGCCTGCCTTCCCTCCAGGCTATTGTGGAGGCACAATGAACCTCATCCTGGGGTGGATTTTTGGATCCATCCTGTAAAGGCCGTCACATAGCAAGGGGTAGGCCTTGGGTGTATGCACACACGCACACACACACACACATGCCGGACACCAGCTCAGCCGGTGAGACAAAGGCACAGGGGCTCCATCCCTTTATGCATCTTAGCTGTAACAAGTTCCAAAACCACCAGGTCCTGTTGGGGCCCCGTGGACATACTGCACCTACACAGTACAGCAGCTGCCTGCTCCCTTCCCCTGTGACATGCGAGCAGAGACACCACTCAGGCCCTTGACCCTGGCTGGTGGAGTCGGATAGGAAGCTGGGGGCAGTGGCACTGGGGGAGGGTGTCCCCTGTCAGGCTGTTCACAGCAGGAAGAGGCTGGGGGCAGGTTCCCTAACGGGGGGATGGTTGTTACTCTACCCACCCCCTCCGCAGGTCGAGCGGCGTGTTGTGAACCAGCTAGCGGCCGCCTACGAGCAGGACCTGTTGCCGCGGGGCTGCACCCTGCGCATCACGGTGGAGGACTCAGACAAGAAGCTGCTGAAAACCAAAGACAGCTCCTCCTTGGAGGAGACCGAGAAGAAGGCCCCGACGCTGCGGTTGGAGATCGTGGAGAAGGACAGCAAACGCCGGAAACTGGACATCCAGGTGCCCCTGAATCCTGACCAGATCTCATACTCCTTGTAGGCACGGGGGGGGCCAGGCAACAATAAAGTCACTGTGCGACTCAGACTTTGGAGAACAGCCCGTCTATGAGTAAGAGCAACGGGGACGGGAGCCGAGCCCATAACAAGGGGCTCAGGGGACATGTGTATTTTGTCACTGAATACCCTCCTAGGCCCCTACCATCCTGTGATCTCACCAAGTTGGTTCAAGACCCTCCACCGCCCTCACAGGGTTGAACTTCATGCTGCCCTCCGACTCACAGGGAGAACAGACGGACATGCCGCCATGTGGAAACCTTGGAGTGAGAGGAAATATAAGGGCAGGGAGGAGTGTTTCAGCGAGGAAAGGGAGGCAGATTTCAACCCGCACCAGTGCTAGAGAGTCTGGCTCTCCCTTGAGTTTATCCCTTTGCTCAGGAGAGAGCTCCTGCTTGCCCTGCTCTGGCTGCAGAGCAGGGTGTGCTGCCTAAGGGCACGTGCTTCTCCACATTATGGCTTGATTTTAAAAGCTGCTGTGAGCTCTCCAGCCCCCGTGCGTGGTCTGTGTCGCTGAACTTCAGTAGCTGCATGGTGCATACGTGGCAGGCGGCTCTTTCTCAGGACAGTGGGCATGGCACAGGGGCAGGGGAGCCCACCTCCCTGAGGAACGGGGAAAAGGGGCACAAATGCGGCTCAGCTGCCTTCAGGGAGCCTTCTGCTGAGACCCTTCCACTGCCTGCTCCCGGGTAAATCCACCCAGCGAGGCTCCAGCCAAGCCCAGGCCCGTGACACGCCGGTGCGGTCCCCTTTATGAGTGCTGCGGCCGTCGTCTCTGCGCTGGACTCGATCGTCTCCATTCTGCAAATCCGCCTTCTGGGAAGCAGCATCTCTGGGCCGGGCTGAGCTGTAGCCGGTCGCCGCGTCAGAGCAAAGTGCCCTGCTCCAGGCAAACGTGGAGCTGGGCCATCTCCTGCCAGCAGTAATCAGATTTGTTCCCTGCACGCTCGCAAGATCCTTGCTCTGCAGAAGGTTTAACTCTTCAGAGCCGTGCTGCCGTCGCCACAACGCTCGAGTGCGGGGGGAACCGCTCGTGTGTGGGACCTGCCGCCTCCGGGCTCAGACTCCAAATTGTGTGTTTCGGTCAATAAAGGTCTCTGTTTTGTCTGGCATCTGTAGCGTGATTCCCCACTGCCACCGTCACCCTCGATCCCCTTGCTCAGCTGTCAGGCCTTTCTCAGAGCAGGGTCCCACGTTTCTGCCCCATCGTTCCCCCCCAGCGGCTCCGAGCTCTGTTCTCTCAAAGATGATGCCGGCACTCCCCAGCTCCCACAAAGCACGAGCTTGAAACAAGGGCCCACGGGTGTCAGGGGACAGCTGCTCTGGACACAGCAAGCAGTTTATACGCGCTCCCCACTGACCTGGGGCTTGTCCAGCTTCCCCAAGTAGTCTCAGGCCTTGTCAGCTCCGAAAGGCACCTCTGTCCCAAAAGCAGAGCGGTCCCTCTACACAGCTCCAGGCCTTCATGTGATGAGCTCTCGAGCAAGACTTTCCACCTGGAGTGAACCTTCATGGGGTCTTGTGTCCACACAGGGCACAGAGGCTTATAGCAACCCCCAGCTTTTACGTCCCTTCTCTGACCCATGTGCCCATCACTAGACACCCCCAGCTGGCCTATGTAACGCAGACACGGTGGGTATGGGCTCTCTGGCAGGCCTGCGGCGTTGTCGCATCTCAGTATAATAGCACTTGACTGCTCTGCTGATGCCGCTGCATCGTACTTAACATTAAGACCAACGGCTTGAAGTTGCAGCAAAGTTGGATTTCAGGAACCGCTTCTGTACTGGTAGAGCAGGAGGCAGTGGACGAGATGGTTAGGGAGGGAGTGATCTCTCCATCACTGGAGGGGTTCAAGGAGTGGTTGAATGAGCACTGGTCAGGGATGATCTAGGTGTAATTGTGACTGTGGTCTACTGTGGGGATTTTGCAGGCTTCTGGGCTGCGCTGGCTATGACAGGGGGCCGGGAGGGAATTGATCTCCCCTCCTGCTGCTACATGCGGAGAAGTTAAGGTTAGATATTAGGACAAACTTTCTCATAAGGATTGTAAAACATTGGAACAGGTTACCTAGAGAGATTGTGGAAGCACCAAATGGACACGGCAGAGGGGGGCGAGGTCCCAGGATCTGAAGAGAGGGTGTACGAGACTTACGGACCTGGCCTGGGGCTTGGGAGTCCTGGCCTCCGTTCCAGCTCTGCTTCCCACGAGGCCGGGGCAGGTCCTGTAGTCTCTGCACCCCATTTCCCCTCTGCAGTTCCCTGCTCCCAGGTGAGGAGGAACGTGCTTGAGATGAAAAGGGGCTGAGATGGATAGGATGGGCTGGGGGAAGATGGGCAAAGAATAGAGTCAGGCCTGAACCTATGACTTTAAAAGAAGCCGGAACTACAGAAAGGACGTGGACAAACTGGAGAGTCCAAAGAAAATGGTTTGGGGGCTGGGAGGCATGACTTGTGAGGAGAGGCTGAAGGAAATGGGCTGATGTAGTCTGCAGAAGAGAAGACCGAGGGGGATTGAATAGCAGCCTTCACCTCCCTGCAGGGGACTGCAAAGGGGATGGAGCTGGACCGGTCTCTGGGGGCAGATGACAGGACAAGGAGCAATGGGCTCAAGCTGCAGCGAGGGAAGTGGAGGTTGGATATTAGGAAAAACGTTCTCATGAGGAAGGTAGTAAAACACTGGATCAGGTTACCCAGAGAGGTGGTGGACTCTCCATCCTTGGAGGCTTTCAAGACCCGGGTAGACAAAGCTTTGGCTGGGATGATGCAGCTGGGGCTGGTCCTGCTTGGAGCAGGGGGTTGGACTAGATGTGACTCTGAGGTCCCTTCCAGCCCTCATCTTCTATGATCCTGGGACCTCACTGCTTCGAGTCTTCTGTCTAACCCTGCCCTAAAACCCTACCCCGAAATCCTCACCCTTACCATAAGGCTGACCCAATCAGCAGAGAGCAGCACCAGGGGCTGGGTTCATGCCGTAGGGGTTGCGAGGCCTTCGTTGTGCTGAGTTATAGTTGAGCTAAGGCACCATAAAGGACTTTGGGCGTAACAGGCTTCACTGACTAGTGAGTGGCCTGATAAAAGATGCAGTGAACCAGAAGGCTGAAGATGCCCAAACTTAGCCGGGGGGTGGTCAAGATGACCCCCGGGCCCCACTTCTTTCTGACTTAAGTCATTCTTTCTGCATCACACCCCGGCTCCAGGAGGCGGGTTGCAGGCAGCTGCCTCCGTGAGTGCCCAGACCCACGCAGCCCGAACCCCGAGAGCAGCAGCAGCAGGCAGGTTGGGAGCCCTCTGGACCCCCGAGCACCGCAGAGCAACGCGTGCTTAGGCTGCCTTCAAAAGCGCAGCCAAATCAGCGCATAGGGCCCATCCTCAACCAGGGGCAGCCGCCCCGTAGTGGCAGCTCTCATATGTGGTACAGCTCTGGCCTTGAAAGCTTTTGCTGGTTGCCTGAAGAGGCCCAGGAGCAATTTTTTTTTTTGCCCCTTGTGAATGCTGTTGTGGGCATCTGCCTTGCAGGCGGACGGAGTGGGGGGCTTGTGTTTCCCCTAGAGGCGCTGGGGCTTGTACTGCTGCTCCTGACTCCAGGACCCCGTGCTGGAGGGTCTTGCCCCTCCACTCGGAGTCAGGTCAGCACCAAACCTGGGGTTGGGACTTCAGTCAGATCGGCCGGGACGGTGGCAGAGTTTTGCCCTTTTCCTGGGCCCTGCCGATCAGACATCAGCCTTCTTCCCTGTGGCGGCACGGGGCCGTGCCCGCATCTCCCTGGGTTTTCCCCGGGATGTGTTACAGGCCATCCTTGGTGGCTTGGGTTTTGTGCTTCACAGTTACGTGCAAGTGTCGGCACATCTAAGTGGAAAAGGGAGGGTGCAGTAAAACACCACCTATTTTTATCCGGTTAAAAAGATACCAGAAGCTTTACTAACGCGCTCAGGGCCTCCGACTGGATTATAATGTTTAAGACAAGCAAAAATAACCCAAATATAACTTCATTGGCATGAATTACACACAATCTGCAGGGCTGCGAAATAGGAGCTTTGTGACCAGCAGCAGCGAACAGGCGGCAGAACGAAGGGGAGTCTGATTGGCAGGAGCATCAAGACCACTGAGCAGAAGAGAGGGTCGTTAACACCTGTGGGAAGAAAAGTTTAGAAGGAATTAGGTAGATTTTAATGAGTTGCAAAGTCGATTGATGCCCTTAATGCTGCCTGACTAGAAATGCCACTGCCAGTGCCAGGCGGGTGGCTTTAAACTAGGTGGAGCAGGAATCAGAAGGTTGCAAGGGGGCCGGGTTTGGCCAGTTTCTGCATCACTGGGACTTGCTCTGTGAGGCAAGTCAGGGCTGGGAGGATGCCCCCTTCAGCATTGCCAAGCCTGGCACCTACAACCCATGGGTGCTTTTGCACCAGCTAGGCTAAGTAACTTGACCAAGGTCACCCAGGGAGTCAGTGCCAGAGACAGAAGCTAAGTCAGGGCTAAACTGCAATTGCCTCATAGTTTCAGAGGATAATGGGCTCTTTTCCCAGCGTGTTTTTGGACTTCTTGTGTGTCGTGGACATATTCTCCTTCATCCGCTTGACCCACAGTGCCTGTGAGTGTAAACGGGGCCTTGCCTGCCTTCTTGCCGCCCCGTGGCCTCGCCGCTGTGTGCCGCAGAGAGGCCCGCAGGCAAGGGCACGGGGCACATTGGAACGGCCGCCCCGCCGCACCGATCGCTGCTCAGCCCTGCTCAGCCCGTGGTGGGAAAGGGGGAGCGGCTTCAAGTCCAAGTCCCTTCCAGCCCCACAGCTCCATGATCCTATGCCTCCCTGTGGCTCTTGATGCCAGGTGGAAGATGCCCAGACACGCCGGTGACGGGGCCCAGGCTGCCCAAGCTGCTTCCTGGCTCCCGGAGGAGCGTCTGAGAGCAGCCGGGTGGCGGCTTCGGGGCCCCGAGGGATCCACCCTGCCCTGGAGCCAGGCCCCGGGGATGGACGCGGGGCTCGGAGGCTGGGTCCAGCGGTCCCAGCTCAGGGCAGGGCAGGATCCGTGCAGGGTTTCACCGGGAGACGTAACAAGGCAGCGGGTGCCCCGTGCAGGGGCTAGGCTGGGCTGCTGAGTGCCCCAGGCCCGTGGGCCACCCTGCAATGCCCTGATGCCCAGTCAGCACCTCTGGTGCAGCAGTCCCAGGTTGGCTGGGGGGTTCTGCAGCTGGGACCCCCCTCTCCTCCCCTGCGCTGCGGTTGGCGGGGAAGCACGGTCCCCCATTGTTCGCCACACGGGTAATTGTGTTTGGGGAGCCGGCCCACAGCGAGGGCGAGAGGGCTCCCAGTGACAGATCAGATGAATGCTCCACGGCCGCCCGGCCCAGAAACAATAAAGCCTGGGCAAGAGGCAGAGGGGGGGACATCAGGCGGTGACGGGAGAAATTCAATTACCGCCAGCCCTCAGCCCCGTGCCGGCCGTAATTCGATTAGGAGCAGGCGCTGGGAGCCAGGCCCGGGCCCTGCGGCCTCAGCTGGGCTGGGATGAACAATGGCGCGGGGCGGCAGGTGGGAGGGATGGGGTGCGCGGCCGGATCGGGGCCGCGGGACCCCGGCGCCCGGGAGAAAGGCCCTGTGCAGCGGTCGCGGGCGATGCCAGGGA
Source organism: Crocodylus siamensis (assembly GCF_052110815.1). NCBI lineage: Eukaryota > Metazoa > Chordata > Crocodylia > Crocodylidae > Crocodylus > Crocodylus siamensis. Next base: position 418,470,216 of record NC_143395.1, on the reverse strand, counting down.
CTCGCGCACCCACAGGGGAAGGATTTGCTCCCTCCCACCCTGGTGCCCCACGCTGCCAGGGGCAGGGAGGCCAGGAGAGCCGCGAGAGGGAGCACCCAGAGCTCAAGCGGGGGCCTTGCTGCGTTTCCCAGATGCCCAGGCCCCCACAGTGCCTTCAGCCATGGCGAAGGCGGTGCGGACCCGTCTGCGGTGGATGGGCACGACTGGGGGGCCGGCGAGCTGGGGCAGGGCATATTCCTGCCCTGTGCCTCAGTTTCCCCGAGAGGATCATATCCATCTGCTTGCAAGGTGTGCTAGGCGTGCTGGCCCAGTCTCTAGCCACAGCCCATCGATGCCACCGTCGTGTCTAAGCACTCGGGTGCAAACACAAGCCCGTCTCTGCAGTGCCCGGCCTGTCCTTGCCCCTCTGATTAGCACCGGGGAGTGCTGAGGCCCGGCACAGCCCCGGGGCCAAGCAGCCCCTGCATCTCCAGCGGAGCCACGATCCCTGCCGCCACCCCTGAATCGTAGCCAGCCCCTGCAGAGCCGGCACAACGGAGAAGATCATGACAGCCCGAAAGCCTTAGCTCTCGGCTGCAACAGGCCGGGCTCTGCAGCTCCACGCGGGGCCTAGTGCGCAGGGCGGACAAGCTGGGCTCACGCGGGGCACGGTGGGGGGCATGCTCAGTGCCTTGCGCTCACCCAGGGGCAGCCCTGGGAAGTGGTCCGGGCTGGCCGAGAGCAGCCCCCCGCTACGAAGGCTGCGGTCACATCGGCCTGCCTGCAGTTGGTGGCACGGCGGTGGCTTCGTTAGCCTCCAGAGTTAACAGCACGTTTGGGAGAAAGGGAGGCCTCCACGCCGCGGCTGGCTGCAGGCTCAGGCGGACGCGGCCACATCCCGCCTGCTTTCTGGGGTGTCTGCAAGACCCCACTTCCTTCGGAGCTGGGAGCGCGCCGCCAGCCGCCTCCGCCAGCCCCGCCGGACCCCTCCCGGCAGCAAACACCCCGCGGGACCGTGCCCAAAGACTTCCAGGCACCCACGCCGGAGCATTTCCAGAGGGACACAGACTGACGTATCCCCCTCCAGCCAGGGGGAGCTGGTCCCCTGCCTGGCGCTGGCGGGGGCATTTGCAGGGACCCGGGCAGACGTGTCCGACCCGAGGGCCTGAGCCCCTCAGCTCCACGCCGAGCGGGGCACCTCACCTGCTTGTCGCCTGGTCTCCTCCATCCCGTGGTCCCCCCGCCCCCTCTGCTGTGTCCACCTCCCTCTTTGTCCCTCCTTGGCCCCCTCCCCAGTCCTGCCCCCGGCTCTGGCTCTCGCGTGGCAGATTGCTGCCTAATTAGTTTAGAGGGAAAACTTAATTGAATTAACTTTTTCACAGCTCCAGCAGCCTGACAGTTGGGGCTCTCTTTCACCAGCCAGCTTCCATCTCCGTGATCTAATTAGCTTGTTTAGCAACCTGCCTGGGCCCCGAGACAGCCAGCCCAGCCCCGCAGCCCGGCAGCTGGGGGGTGGGAGCAGAAAAGGGGGGAGCGGGGGGCTCCGCTTCTCTCGGCTGCCCCCGGGGATCAAAGGGTCCCGGCTCCGGGGGGGAGAAAGGAGTCGGGGGGCCAGGCCTGTGCCTCCCGCTTCTGCACGTCCGCCGGGGGTGGATGGATGGAGGGCCGGGCCCACGCCCCAGCACACAGAGGAGCGATGTCCCCCTGGCAGAGATCACGGGTCTCCAAGGGCCGAGGGGTTCCCCCGGGGACCCCAGCCCCTGCCCCGTGGGTGCAGCAGGAGCATCTCCCTGCCCCGCGGTCCTGGGTGATACCCCCGGGCCTTGGAGGAGCCACACCAGCTCCAGGGCCCTGCAGGCTGCAGTGCCTGGCAGGGGCTGGATCCTAGCAGGCCTCAGAGCCCCCACCCCTCTTGGACGGCGCTGGGGGTGGAGGGGGGCAGCGAGGCATCTCCAGGATGACAAAGCCGCAATTAGCTGTGGCGGTCCCCGGACTGAAAGTGTTTGTCTTGAAAATGCCCCTAATCCTCCCTAAGCCCCTTGGAGGGGGGGTCCCTGAAAGCCTCTGGGTTATTCATGGGCCCCCGCGGGGTGCTAACGAGGGGCCTTTGACATGCATGCAGGGGGAGTCGCATCAGTATGGTGGGGAGGGGGGAGGGAACTGTGCGTGCACACACACGTGTGTGCATTTGTGCCTGGATGTGTGCAAGCACCCAGGCGCCCACCTGCATGCGGGCTGGCACACGCATAGGTGTGCGCATGAACGTGTGAGCCTGGGTGTTTTGGGGGGGGAAATACGCTATCTATACGCGAGGTTATATATATGCACGTGCACGTGAACGTGTGTGTGCAAGCCCAGTGCGGAGAGGTGCCCCAGCCCACGGCGGCCTCCGAAACCCGCCGTGCCTGGGAGCTGTGTGTAGACAAGAGTCACGCCTGCGCCGGGACGGGAGCCGCGGGGCTTGGCCGCGGCACTTCGCTCCCGCCTTGACCCCTGCTCCGGGGCTGCACCGGGGCGCCGTCCCACAGCGGGGCTGGGCCCCTCGGTGCAGGGGGCAGGCAGGGCAGGGCATGGTGGGAACCCCTGCCCTGGGCACGTGCTCCGTGGCCCCACAAAGCACAGGCTGCCAGGCCGCGGGCGGCCTCGAGGGGCCCCAGCGAAGCACCGGGAAGGGCGGAGGCTAGCAGGGAAGGAGCGCGGTGCTGGCGAGGGACAGGCCCCGCGCCCCACGGAGACGGGGGGCACAAAGGAGCCCTCGCGGAGCTGCAGGTGTCTCCTCTGACAGGGCCCAAGACGGATCTCCCGACCCCGGTGAATGGGCGCGGTCGGGGGGGTCCAGAAGATGGATGGCTGGCGCGACAGAGCTGGGGGAGGGGGAGCAGCGCCGCGGGGCGGGCCAGGCTCTGCACGTGCTGCCAGGCACAAGGAGGGCGTTTGGGAAGCAGAGCCGGTGCCACCCCGACCTGCCCCCGGTGCAGACCGGCACAGGGAGGCCTCGCCCTGGGCTTGCGGCCCTCGCCCGGGCTCCGCAGGGCCGCCGCATGCATGCCCCAGGCCCCGGCGCTCGCAGGAAGGGAAACGAAAAGCCCAGGGGAAGCAGACGCGAGGGCAGCCCCGCAACCGCACACCCGCGCCCTCCCTCGGGACTCCGCACACGCGTGCGCCCGCGTGCCGCGCAGGCAGCGTGCACGAGCCCCCCCTCCCCTGCTTACAGAGCATGCGCACGCCAGAGGCGCTTCCGCGCACGCCACGGGGATGCGTGGGGCGCGCGGGCGTGTGCCCCCGAGAGCCCCGCGCGCCGGCCCAGCTCGGTGCGCACCTCACGCAGTGCCCTGTGCCCACACCTGTCCCCGCCCGTGCACGCGCCCGGCCCCTCCTGTCCTGCTGCCACAAATACAAGGGTGCCCTTCTCTGTCTCACACACACACACACACACACACACACACACACACACATGCGCACTGCGCTGCAAAGCCCTCCTTGCACCATGGTCCAGGGATCGGCCCAGCCTCGGCTGGGGCTGGGGCCGGCCAGGGCTCCACCTGGCACCGCGTCCCTTGCAGTGGAGCCAGGGCCGGTGCCCCCAGACACCTTGAGCCCCATCCTCTCCTCCCCTGGGCCCGCTGTGGCACCTCTGCCCCCCCAGCCCTTGGCATGGAGACCACCCTCCCCTTGCACCCCCTGCCTAGGTGCAGGGCACCGGCCTCCCCCGCCGGCTGGGTGTCTCGCGTGTGCATCCGCCGAGAAGCCTAGCACAACAGCCCGGGGTCTGATGAGGGGAAAGTGAGCTGATTCAATTAGGGAGGAGGACAGGGCTGCTTAGAAGGAAGATGGAAAGGGAGATATTTGCCTCGAAAAGGGATTAATGGAAATGTTAACCGATGAATGACCGGGCAGCAGAGAAAGCCGTGGCCCCAGCCGGGCACAGGGCACGGCGGTGCGGGAAGGTGCCGGGCGCCCGCAGCCCGGCACAGCCCCCACCTGTGTGCTGGCGAGCGCCCCAGGGCCCAACGCGCGTGCATGCGTGCACACACCGCGGCCCGCGGCCCTGCTCGCACGCGGGCACAGCGCAGGGCACCGGGCCCGCTCAGGCACCGGGGAGGGACACGGGCACGGGACACACGCGTGTACACAGGCACACGCGGACTTGCTTGTATACACCCAGAAGTGCACATGTGCATGCACACCAACACATACAATCTCTCACACGAGCAGCACACACACACACACGTATGCAGGCAAGCATATAGGCACATGCCTACACATGCTCACACCTGTAGACACACCCACCCTGCACACACAGACAAGCATACACATGCAGCGAAAAAGCGTACGTGCACACACACGCATGCAAACACACACACACCTGTAGGCCCAACCACCTCAGATATACACACACACAGACAAGCATGCATACATATGCACACCTCCCAGACCCATCCACTCTGTAACACACACACACACACACACACACACACACACACAGAGGCATACCTATATACCCCCCCATAGACACATCCACCCCCAGACACAAACACACACACAGACAAGTGTGCACATATATACACCCACCCTCCCAGGCACATCCACTTCACAACACACACACACATATTCACTCCCAGCCACATATACACACACACAAGCATAAATGTTTACACACATCCCATAAACACATACACACAAGTATATACACACATACACACACAGACATATCCACTCTCAGGCACCCAGACACACAAGTATATACACTTTCCCCTTCCTCCACAAATGCATCCACTCCCAGACACACGCAGACCCACAGACAAGCATACACACAGACACACACACACACACCAGACACATCTACTCCCAAACACATAAGCATACGCCCCCCCACCCCAACATAGCTATTCCAGGACACACATACACGCACAGACCAGTGTTCACACCCCCATAGACACATCCACTCCCAAACACACACACACACACACGTATACACACCCCCTGCACAGAAACATCCACTTCTAGACACACACACACGCTTCACAGACACACAAGTATATATACACATACAACCCCCCCAGACACATCCACTCCCAGACACACATAATAACACAGACAAGCACACACACAAACATACACACACACACTAGACACATCCACTCCCAAACACACACACAAACAAGCATATACACCCCGCAGAAACATCTGCTTAGACACACACACAGGTGTACACACTAGACACATCCACACTCCTAGACACACACACCCTTGCACACACAGACACATTTACTCACACACACGGACAAGAGTAACCCCCCCACAGACCTATCCATTCCCAGACACACACATGAGACTATAGATACACACACACAGACACATCCACTCCCAAGCGCGCACACAAACAAGCGTACACCCCGTTAGACGTATCTACTCATGCACGTTAGACGTACTACACATGCAGACAAGTGTAAAACCTCCCGTTGACACATCCACACTTCTAACATGCACACCCCCCCGCAGACACATCCACTCCCAAACACACACAGACAAGCCTACGCACACCCCCCCATAAACACATCTACCCCGACACACACAGACCGGCGCACACACCCCACGGACACATCCACACTTAGACAAACACGCTGCCACTTCCCAATGCGCACACGCACGCACACTAACACAAGCATATCCACACCCCCGAAGACGCATCCGCTCCCAAACACACCAGCAAGTGTACACACTCCCGCACGCCTTACGGGCGCCTCCGCTCACACGCGCGGACAAGCGCCCGGCCCGGCAGACACGTCCGTGCTCCCACGCGCGCGGCTCGCCTCCCCAAAGCGCACGCACACGCGGGCACGCCCGCCCCGCCCGCGCACTCAGGCCCCCCCGGCGCGGGCCGGAGGAGCGGCCCCGCAAAGGGTTAAGGGCCGGGCGGGCGGGCGGGGCGGGGAGGGGCCTGGGCCCCGCATCCCCCCCGGGCCCCGCACGTTGTCATGCAAAAGCCTGCTCGGCCCGGCGCGGCGCGGCCCTGCTCCGCGGCGCCCGCACGGACGGACGGCACGGCACGGCACGGGGCGGACGCGCCGTCGGGGCCGGCATGGATTACTCCTACCTCAACTCCTACGACTCCTGCATGGCGGCCATGGAGGCGTCCGCCTACGCCGACTTCAGCCCCTGCAGCCAGGCCGGCACCTTCCAGTACAGCCCGATCCGGAGCGGCTTCGGCGCCAGCCCGGCCTGCCCGCCCCTGCCCGCCGCCAGCTGCGCGCTGGGCGCCCTGCGCGACCACCAGCCCTCGCCCTACGCCGCAGGTACCGCGCCGTCGGGCCGCCGCCCCCGGGCGCCGCGCGGGCGCGGGGGCGGCCGGCCCGGCTAACGCGCGCTCCCCCCGCAGTGCCCTACAAGTTCTTCTCCGACCCGGCGGGCATCAACGAGAAGCGCAAGCAGCGCCGCATCCGCACCACCTTCACCAGCGCGCAGCTCAAGGAGCTGGAGCGCGTCTTCGCCGAGACGCACTACCCCGACATCTACACGCGCGAGGAGCTGGCGCTCAAGATCGACCTCACCGAGGCCCGCGTGCAGGTGAGCCGGCCGGGGCCGGGGCCGGGGCCGGGGCCGGGCCGGGGCCGGGCCGGGCCGGGCTGCCCCGCACCTCGCGCGCCCCTTCCCCCCGCGCGCCGGCGCCCGCGGCAGGGCGGGCACGAGACTGCCCTCGCGGGCCGCCCCAGCCGGGCCCGCGACCTCCCGGGCAGCCCCGTGCCCGTGCCCCGACGCGGCTGCCCGGGGCCGGGGCCCGCCCCCACGTCCGCGCTCCCGCGGGGCCGCTGCGGGCCTCGCCCGGGCCCGGGGCAGGGGCAGGGGGTGCACCGCTGCGGGCCGAGGGGCCGCGGGCGCGGGGTGCAGGCGGAGGGCGGAGGCCGGGGCTCCTCAGCCTGGCAGGGGGCCGAGAGCCGAGCCGGGACTCCCTGCCCCGGCTCGGGCGGGCGGAGGAGGCCGCCGGGAGCCGCGCGCCGCGAGGGGGAGCGGGCAGGCGCCTGCGGGACTTACAGCGGTGCGGGGGACCCCAGTTTCGGCCGTGCAGAGGGGCAGGGGCTGCAGCGCTGCAGGAGAGGGGCTGGACGGCGCCGCGGGCTGCCCCGGGGCTGCACAGCGCCGCCCCTCCCGCCCGCCCCCGTGCTCGGCGCTGCAGGCTCCGCACAAGAAGGCGGGCCCCCGAGGAGACGGGTTTAGCCGGGGGCAGAGACTTGGGTGCACCAGGTAAATGCCCGCCGGGGCCCAGGGCACACTGCGGGGCAATGGTCTCAGGCTGGGCTGATTTAACAGCCCATCTCCAGCAGATTTGGGGGTCCCCTGCCCCACCGGAGGACGGGGGGAGCAGCCGGGGGCCCACAGCGCCCACCCGCTGCCTCTGGGTGGGGCTCGGGCGAGGGAAGCAGGGGCTTCCCGGGGAAGGGGGCAGGAGCACAGGGGCGTGGAGGAGGGAAGCCCAGCGGCCAGGCCCGAGGGAAGCACCGGGCTGAGGCCGACGAGCACCCCAGGAGCCGCCCAGGCGGCCCCCCCCCCCCCGGTGCTGTACTAGACGTGCGTGTGGAGGGGAGCTGCCGAGGTCACGTCTAGTCCAAGCCCCGCCGCGGGCAGGATCAGCCCCCCGGCAAACCCAGGGCCCGACCCCTGAGCAAAACTCGGCAGCACCAGGCGTGCCCCCCCCCGGCACGGGGGAGGCCGGGGGCCCGCGGCCGCCAGCGTCCTGCTGCTGCAAAGATTGACCCGAGATGCTCAGGAGACCCCAGTGCCCCCACGACAGAGGACGGGGGGACCCCCTGCCTGGCCCCAACTGCAGCGTCGGTCTGACCCCGAGCGCAGGGCAAGACCCTCCAGCCAGGGCCCTCCGGGCTGGGGCCAGCGGGAGCACCGGTCCCGTCCCGGCTGCGGCCAGCGCCTCTCGGCGAGGCTTGCAAGCCCTGACACGGGGCGGAGCAGGTGGGTCAAGCAGCGAAGCCCGGAAGCCGGGACCCCACAGTGGAGGAGGCAGCACGGCCCAGTGGCCTCAGGGCACACGGGGAAACTGAGGAAGGGGCGAGGGCGGGAGGGGCAGGGCACCAGCAGCCCGTGCAGGGAGAGCTGCGGCGCACCAGCCGGCATTTGCAAGCCGCCCAAGCCCCGTGGATCGGGGCCTCCCCGGGTGTCCGGAGTGGGCTGCCGGCTGGATCCGCGAGACGGGACCCGGCCTCCCCCTGCTTCTTGCCTGGAGACACCGCCAGAAAAGCTGGCGCTGCGCGCCCGCCCGCCCCGCCCCGCGCGGCCCCGAGCGCGCCGCACCCGGCGCTGGCCGCAGGGGTCAGGTCCCGCCCGGCCGGCCGGCCGTCACGCGAGACCCTGCCTCCGCCGGCCGCGGCTGCCAGAGGGTGCCGGCCTGCGGGGCGGCGCGGGGGCTGCCGGCACCAGCCTCGGACGGCAGAAGGAGAGAGGGGCTTTGCCCCTCGCGTCCTGGGGACGGCCGGGGCGGGGGCGCGAACCTGCTCCCCGGGCAGAGTCCGAGCTGCTCCGTGGCCGTGGCCTCCCCCGCCCTTGCCCAGCGGGGAGCGGGGAGCGGGGAGCGGGCCGAGCCAGGGAGCCCCGCGGGGCGCCGCGCGCGTGTCGGGGCGGAGGCGGCGGCGGCGGCGGCCTCTCCGGGCCCTCCGGACATGGGCTCGGTCCGGAAGCGCGGTGCCCCGCTCCGGGCACGGCCGCGTCCCGCCGGGCTGCCTCCGCCCTGGCGCCAGGCCCCGCGGCTTCGAGGGCAAGAGATGCTCCCCCGTACTGCCGGGACCAGCGCCGGAGAGTCCCGGCCGCATCTGGGGGCAGGGAGGGGCTTCCCCCGGGCGGGGTCGCCTTCCCCTGCAGCCTCTGCCTGGGGTCTCTGGAGCATTTACCCCTGCAGCGGCCGGACGTGGGGGTAGGTGGCGGGGGGCGCCGGCCGGCTGCCGGAGAAGCGGAGCGGGGCTCAGGGGAGGCTGCCGTGCAGCCGCTGCCCCCGCCTCTGCCGCGGGCCGGGCCGGAGAGGCGGGGGAGCCGGCGGAGCGCCAGCCCGCGCCGCGCCCCGCGTGACCCGCTTCTGCGCTGTCCCGCGCCGCGCCCCGCGTGACCCGCTTCTGCGCTGTCCCGCGCCGCGCCCCGCGTGACCCGCTTCTGTGCTCTCCCGCGGCGCGGCCGCCCGCTGCAGGTCTGGTTCCAGAACCGCCGCGCCAAGTTCCGCAAGCAGGAGCGAGCGGCCAACGCCAAGGGCGCCGGCGGGGGCGGCGGGGGCGGCGCCGCGGCCAGCAAGAAGCCGGACCCGCGCTCCTCCTCGGAAGACGACGAGTCCAAGGAGTCCAACTGCAGCCCCACGCCCGACAGCACCGCCTCGCTGCCCGCCGCCGGGGGCCTCAGCCCCGGCAGCAGCCTGAGCCCCAGCCCCGGCACGGGCCAGGGCCTGGCCCCCGGCCACGCCGCCCAGCCCCTGAAGGCTCCTCTCTGGCCCGGGGTCAGCACTAGCAACGGCCCCAGCAACACGGCCGAGCTGCTGAAGGCCTGGCAGCCGGCCGAGGCCATGCCCGGACCCTTCTCCGGCGTCCTCTCCTCCTTCCACAGGAAGCCCAGCGCCCTCAAGACGAACCTCTTCTAATGGACTGGGCCCGCCGCGCCCCCCGCCCGGCTCCGGCGGCCGGGGCCGGGACTCGCGCCCCCCGAGCGAGCCAGCCCGGTGCCGCGGCGCCCGCCCCGTCTCGCCCCGGCCGGGGAGCTGCCCCCAGGGCCCGAAGGCCACGCTGAGCCTTTCCTGGGTTTGCTGAGCCCCGGCCTTTCGGCCCTGGGGGGTCTCCCCGCCGGCAGCGGAGAAGGAAGGGGGTCCCTCGGCCCCCACGGGCGCCGCGCCCGGCAGCACCGGCACTGTCGGGGGCTGCAGGATGGGCCCACGGGACAGGACAGCTTCCCTCCTCTGCATCTCCCTCGCCCACCCCCAGGCCTCGCCGCGGCGGCGTGCTTCTCCGGACCCGGCTGCCGCCGGCGGCTCTGCGCGCGCGGCTCCGGGCTCGCCCCACGGACACTGGTGGCCACCGCGTGACACCCCTGGGGGGGGCCTGACCGCGTCCGGCCCGAGAGGCGTCTCGGCGGAGGGCAGCACGAAGCAGTGCCGCCGCCGCGTGGGCGCGCCCCTGCCTCTCCCACCCAGGACGCGGCGGCGGCGGGGCGGGCGCGGCCGGAGCCACGGGGAGCATCACCAAAGCCCGGGCGGAGGAGAGCAAGCACTTTATGTCGGGGCAGGGCGTGCTCCCCCGCGCGGCCCGGGACCTGAGACGCGGCCCCGAGGGCGACGTGCGAGTTGCGTGGGGGGGTGCAACGCGAGCGCAGCAGGCACTCCTCCGGTCCGGTGCCACGCCACGGGCGGGCGGGGCAGAAGGGCTCCCTCAGCCGTGCGACAGGCGCGGGCAGGACCCTGGTGCCGCGTGGGTGCGCGGACCTCTTCCCCGCGGCTGGGCTGAAGGCAGGGCCGGACCCCCGGCGGCGTGGCCTTGCCCGAGCCACTGCCCGCGTGCCTGCGGGCCGCCGAGACGGTTCCCGCGCCAGGCGGGGCCGACGGGCCGGGAGCGGAGGTGGCTCCGGAGCAGCTGCCCGCTCCTGCGCGGCGGCGGCGGCGTGACGCGCCCGCGCGGGGCCCAGGGGGGTGCCCCCCGGGGGCGGGGCCTCCCGCGCTGGCGGCCCCCGCCCCGTCCGGAGAGGACGCCCCGGCGCGCGGGCCCTCGCAGGCCGCTCCCACCGCCGCGCCGCGCCGCGCCGGCCGTCGGGGCGGGGCGGGGCGGGAGCCCCCCCGGGCCGGCCGTCGGGGCGGGGCGGGGCGGGGCGGGAGCCCCCCCGGGCCGGCCGTCGGGGCGGGGCGGGGCGGGGCGGGGCGGGAGCCCCCCCGGGCCGGCCGTCGGGGCGGGGCGGGGCGGGGCGGGGCGGGAGCCCCCCCGGGCCGGGCGAGCAGGGCTGCGGGCCCGACGGGCGGCCGGCGCTTGCCGGGGCTCTGCCGGCGCGGCCGGGGCCAGCCTCTCCCTGGCGGACCTCTGTTTTTTGCTTGGTTTTTTTTAACCTGTTCTGTAATTTATTGAGCCCGTTGGCCAACGATGCTAATCCCAATAAAACTTAATTTATTGACGAGCCGGCCGGGGGGCTGCACCGGGGCAGGACTGGGACTGCAGGGAGGGAGGAGATGCGGGGGCCTGGGATGTTTTTGCGGGGGCCCATCCCCGCAGCCATTGCGAGGAGAGGTTCTGTCTTCCAAACGGCCTCTGGGCAGGGGCTGGACCCGAGGGGCTTGCGAGGTCCCTCCAGCCCTACGAGAGCCATATGAAATCTGGCTGCTTGGCAGACGAACGGGAACGGGCACGGGTTCGAGCCCCGGCTGCCTGCATTCAGCTCCCGACTCTGCCACAGACTCCCTCTGTGGCCTTAGGCACCTCACTTCACATCTCCCTCAGTTTCCTCCCCCCAGGTAGCAGTGTTGGCTCAGCCCCTCCTGTGCCGTGGGGCAGGGCCCGTTTGGTGCTGCAGGAGCGGGGCACGGTGCGACGGGGGCCCCGCCCCGCGCTGCGCAGGGAGCTCCAGACGGTCCCGAGAGATCGCCAGCGGTGTCGTTCTCTGCCAGCGACCCGTCGCCCGCGGCCGGATAGCCACGACTGGAGAGCGGCACGGGCGCCCGAGGGCACGCGGGAGACGGCGTCTGGGTTGCTGGCCCGGTTCTGCAGCACGGCTGCCCTCCGTGGGCTTGGGCCCCATGCCGTGCCTCAGTTTCCCCATCGGCTCAGGAGGACTACCCGGGCCTGCCTCGTGGTGGAGAGGGGGCACAATAAAGGGTGTATGAGCACCAAGGTGGGGCCTGACACATCACCCCTGCCACAAGCATTTTGGGACAGGAAGCGGGGAGACTGCAGGCACGTGGGCCTGCCCCGGGCATGGGACACGACGGGGCGATTCCTCCAGCCTGCAGCTACCGCCAGGCTCGGGCAGCTGAAACCGGCTGTCCTGGTCCTTTACGGGCCCCAATCCCAGGACAGCGCGGCCTGTGTGTGCAGTTGGGTCGGGGTCCAGGCTGCCTCCCCGCTGCCCTCCAGCCTCCTCTGGCCCCGGGGCCCAATATTAATCCAGCCAGCCCCATCCCCCGCCCTCCCCTCCGCAGCCCTGGCCCCCAACGGCGGAGAAAGCATCTGGACCAGGCAATGGGGTCTAAGCAAATGAGCCCTTTTATTGCATGAGCAGGTGATCATCCAGGCAGTGCTGAGGACCCAGCTCAAAGGCTGCAGAACTTGCCGCTTCGGGGGGAGGGCCCTGGGGGTCACCTCCCCCGGGAGAAATAACCTTCGGCTTAAATTACACATTAAAAAAATAGCTCGGGATTTTAAAAAAGCCGCCAGAGAGGCCCGGGCAGCGGGTTAGTGGGGTTAAGGTCACACCACGTCTCACTAACTACCCGAGAGGCAGCAGGGGAGATTGTCACGCGGGCGCTGGGTCCACCCCGCGCTGGAGCCCGGGCGCCTCCTTCATTTCAGCTTGTGGGTTCTCCCCCCCTGGGGTCCCGTCACCGAGGACTGCAAGGCGCGCGGTCTCCATTGTACAGCTCCGGGCACCTCTGCTGTGCTGGCAAGTCTTGTCTGCCCTCACTTTGGAGGTGGGGAAACTGAGGCAGGGGGTGGCAGGAGTGGCTCAGGGTCCAGGGAAGTGTCCGTGGTGGGGCTGGGTCCCTGTCCACAATGGCTCCCATCCCAGCGCCCTCCGGTTTGCCCCCAGTGCGGGAGCTGCTGCACCGGGAAGCACCGGGTGCGTGGCCCAGCTCTTGCCGGACACCCACTTTGTCCCTGTGCCCCCCCGAACAGCTGAACAGAGGGGGCAACAGGGCTGTAGGGGGCCAGGAGGCTGTGGGGCACTTGGGGCAGTGAGGCTGGGGGTGCAGGGGCTGAAGCCCCTTCCAGTTGCTGGGGCTGCAGCCCTGGAGACCCTCCACTTGCCCCCTTCAGTCTCAGGGTATCCCCCAGCTAATGCAGCCTCCATCCCTGGGGGGGCCAGGCATGTCGCCAGCTGCTCTCTGCCGTGTCCCCTTCAGCCCCCATGCCCCAGTGCTGAGGCCCCTCCAGGGCTTGGCGGGGTCCCAAACCACGCTGGCTGGACTGAACCCCCCCTCAAGGCACGGCCTGGTCACAAATGCCCACCCCCTCCGACAATAAATAAGCAATAATTTAAAAGAGCAGGAGGCTGCATGGAAATGGAGCAGCCTGGACCACGCTGGCCCCCCACGTCCCCCCGGGTTTGGGGGTCTCCAGCTCGAGTCCTCCTGGAAGGCACAGGGAATACTCAGCGCAGAGCTGCGGCGCGGGGCACAGACCCAGCGCTCCGGGTCATCGCCCCGTGTCCTCCCCGCGGGGCAGGGATGGCTGCAGGGACCCCCCCGCCGGCCTGGGGAGGGCGGCGTGTCCGGGGCCATGCGGGGTCCCACTATTTCCTGAGCCTCAGGTTGTCCAGCAGGAGGTGCTTGTGGTTGGGATCCATCACCCCGGCCTCCTCCAGGTCCTCCTCCGTGATGTCGCTGCGAGGGGGAGCGGGAGCACCCACGGATTAATCCTTGCCGCCTTTTCCCCCACCCCATAACCACCCTCCACGGCTCCAGGCGATGGGGGCTGCATCACCTGCACTCTCCCCGGGGGCAGAGCGGGAACCAGCACCCCCTGGTAGTGCACAGAGGCCTTGTGCCCGCCACGGGCGACCGTGCCCGAGCTGCCACGAGGAGGCTCTGGATGCCCCCAGCAACGGGGACCTGCTGAGGCCACAGGAGAGCCAACGCTGCCCCTGGCCCACCAACGCTTTCTGCCCCACAGCTGTTGCCCCTTCCCAGCCCCGGGGCTCACGGATGTGCCAGCAGCACCCCCTGCCAGAGCCCTGGAGCAGGGGCAGGCCGTGCAGGACCCCCGCCCTCAGCACTCACCTGAGGAACTCGAGGTCGTCCCAGCCGTTGTGAATGAGCCCCTCCTCGTACCGCTCCAGCCCGAGGGCCCGCAGCCAGGCGCCCACGCTGGGCTCGTCCAGGCTGGCGCTGCTCCGGCCCCCCTGGCACACGGCCTGCACGGGACAGACAAGACGGGGGCAGTGGGCAGCTCTTGGTGTGTCTGCCCACCCCCTGCCCCCCTCATCCCCATCCCCATCCCGGCGCTGACTGCAACCCCTCTCGCCCCAGGGAGGGGGCCTCAGGAGCTGCGCGGGGTCTGTATCCCCATTGTGCAGATGGGAAAGCTGAGGCACAGGCAGGGCAGTGACTGGCCCCAGGTGGTACAGCCGGGATCGAAACGCGCACTGGCAGCCGGATGAGGGGTCGGACTCCTCCGGGGGGGCCAGTTACTACTTCCAGCCCAGGCTGGGGATGGGGACCGGGCTGTGCCAATGCTCCTGCTGGCATCAAGCCTGCAAGGTGCTGGCTGGGGGGACTTGCCCTGCGCGCAGGGTCAGACCATTGCTGCGTTTGGGGGCAGGAAGGGCTTTCCCCCCGGTCAGATCAGTACAGACTGGGGCGGTTTGCCTTCCTCTGCAGCGGGGGCACGGCCTCTGCATCGATTAACCACCGTTGCAGCAGCCGGATGTTGGCAGCGACGCCCCCGCTGCCTTCCCCGCGGCAGGCTGAGGCCCGTGCCAGGGGGGACTGTAGTTTTGCAAAGATGCTGGACACCGGGTTTATCCGGGCTGCTTTGGACAGGGCTGATCCTGCCCCAGGCAGGGCCTGGACTAGACGTGACCTCCCCAGGTCCCTGCAGCCGCGGGTCTCTCTGAGTCTAGACTCCAGCCCGTGCCTCCTGCTACAAGGTCCTTGCCAGCATGAGCAGGGGGGCAAACCCCTTCTCAGCCCCACCCCACAGCTCTCCCGCGAGGCATCCCCAGCCCTACCTCCTCCGCCAGGTCCTCCTCGATGCTCTCCCGGATGGAGCGGGGCGGGAAGCTGGGCGACCGGCTGTAGTCGGGGAGCAGGCATCGGGGGGGCAGCTCCAGCCGCCCTTTGCCCAGAGGGGCTGGCGCGGGGCGGTTTCCCGGCTCCCGGCTCCCACCGCCCCCTTTGCCGCCTAGGTAATCCACCTCGCTCAGGGTCTTGGCCATCTGCAGCACGGAGCAGGAGCGGTCGTCCAGGAGCCCCGCCGGCGCCGGCGCCGCGCCGGAGCCCTCCAGCAGGAAGCCGTGCTCGGGGGGCGCATGGGCACGCGGGTGCAGCTTGGGTGGGGGTGGCTTGGTCTCCAGGGGCTCGCTGAAGGCCACGGCAGCTCGGGCCTTGGCCTTGACCTCGGCGTCGTCCCGCCGGCCTGCCTCCTTGGTGCTGGCGTAGAAGGGGTTGTCGCTCATCTCCAGCTCCACCGACTTGGGCAGCGGCGGGGGCGGGAAGTCGGGGGGCGGCAGGTTGAGGGGCGCGGGCTCTTCGTCCGAGGAGGTCTCGTCCCCCCGGCCCGGGGGCGTCTGGCCAGTTGTGGGGGGCCTGCGCCGCTCGGGCTGCACGGGCACCATGATCTGCACCTTGTTCTTGGGGGCCGGCGGCTTGGAGGCGGCCGGCGAGGCGGCGGGGGGCTCTGCGGCCAGCAGCTGGTGCGGGACCCCCTCCAGCACGTAGTAGGCCGGGTTGTTGAAGCTGTTCTTCAGCGGGGCCCCGTCCGGCTCCGCCGCGGCTTCCTGCTTGGACCTGCGGGAAGGCACCGGGAGGGTCAGGCTCCGCATCGCGAATCGCCCTCGCTGCCCGCTCGCACCGTCTCCCAGTGTCCCGTGTCCTTTTGGAGGCGCGGGGACCAGACCCAGGCGCCGCGTTCAGGGCGTGGGCGCCCCGTGGATTTATAGAGGGGCGTCACGATGCCTCCTCTCCCCCCGCTCGGCTCCACTCACCGGCTCTGGGAGGCGTCGTCCTTGGAGGAGCCGCGGAGCGGGGCGGGCGGGCGGGCGGCGAGCGGGGCGCCGGCCTTGTCCGGCTCCTCGGAGAGCTTCCCCACGGGGCAGGCCGGCGTCTCCCCCGGGAGGTGCTTCCGCCCGGACGACCTGGCCGGAGGGAGAGCCGGTCAGATGCTGGGTGGCTCCCACGTCCCCCTGGACGATGCAGAGCCACGGGGGCCGGCCCCCTCTGGAAAGGCAGAACTGCCCATGCCCTCCAGGGCCAGACCGCAGCTCCAGGGGCCCAGGAAGAGTCTCCCAGACTGGAGCTGAACGAGGCAGGGGGTGCAGCCCAGCTCAGGGGGGGATCCTGCAGAGCAGCGCCTACACTTGCACCTGCGGTGAGCATCGATCCCTGCTGCAGCTCCCCCTCGTCCTTACTTGTGCTCCTGGCTGGCCCGGGAGACGGGCAGCTGCTTCCCCTTGACTGCTCCGGTCTCATCCTTGTCGATGCTGATCCACTCTGTGGGCAGGAGACGCGCCGGCTCAGCCCCCCACGCCTGCCCGAGTACCCCTTTCCACCCTGCTCAGCCGGCTGGCCTCCCCCCTGGCCCGGGGTGCCCCAGAGCACGGCCCGGACCCCAGCCCCTCGGCTGGGCACAGCGGCTCTGCTCTGCACAGACAGGACGGGGCGCTGAGCCCCTGGCACTGTTGCACTGGCTCCCAGGCAGCGAGGGGAGCTGGGCCCAGAGGTCTCTGGCATCGCTGGCCAGGAGATGGAGCTACTGCCCCCACGTCCCCACCCCGGCCCATGCAGTCGGTGCCAGGAGCTGCAAAGGGGCTGGGCTTCCCCGTGGGGGCAGCAGACAGACAGCGATTCCCGCGGAGAGGGATGGAGGGAGCGCGCTCACCATAGAGCCTCTCGCGGGTGCCCACGCGCTCAGTGGGGACCCGGACCTTCATGGAGCCGCGGATGTTGCCGGTCTCCTCCCCGCGGTGCGACAGGTAGGTGAGGAACTGCTGGGCCGTGCTGCCGATCATGGACTTGAGGGCGATCACACACTCACCTGCAAGAGGGGTAGGGGTGGGGGTGAGTGGCCTGGACGCCGGGGGCGGGGGGGCCAGAGGAAACACTCCCACCTCCCCCATGGACCCTGATCCTTCCCTCTGTCCCTTCCAGGTGGCAGGGCCCCGGGGGACAGGACACTAATGCCCAGCTCTGCCACTGACTCACTCTATGACCTCAGGCAAGTCACTTAGCACCCGCAGGAGTTGAGGGCGGGGGAAGCACACCCCCAGGCCAGGGGATCTGCAGGGATGGGAGAGGCTCAGCCAGGGGAAGGATAAGCTCCGAGTGGTGGCCCCTTCGCCCGCTCCTTACCGTAGGATTCGTAGCCATCCAGCGACTTGACGGTGAGCAGGAGATGCTGGTCCTGGAGGTACTCGATCTCGGAGAGGATGGGCTTGAGCTGCGGGCAAGCAGGGGACGGTCATGCCGTGGGGACCACAGGCCAGCCGGGAGGTGGAAGGGGTGGTTACAGGTTGGGCTGGCAGGGCTCCAGCCCCAGCTCAGACGCAACCCAGACCAGGGCTTGTCCAACCTGCTTGCAAAGCTGCACAGTGGCTGGGCACGGTGCCCAGAGCACCCGGCACCCCCAGCCTGCACCAGGGGAAGCAGGGGGACAAGGGGTCTGCCAGGGTCCCCTGCTGCAAGGGCTGTTTACAATGCACTCGAGACCCCAGCAGCCAGCAGGACTCTCCCCATCACACCCTGCACTGGACCCCCAGGCGCCCGTGTCTCTCCTGACCAGGCTGGCGGTGGAGCTGTCCCCCTCCCCCCGTATACACCTCAACAGGCCACGGCCCCAGGACTCCAGAGACCTGGGCTGGCTGCTGGGCTCTGCCACCGAGCTGCCAACACCCTTGGGCATGTCACCTGCCAGCCCGGTGGGGATCGGGGTGCCGTGAGGGGTGCTCACCGTGGGCAGCTGCCTGGAGGACCACTGCACCTTGAGGAAGTTGATGTTGTCGCTGCTCTGGGAGTCGTTCTCGATGCTCTTCTTGAACTCTGGGGGGGCACGAGAGGCAGCCTCAGAATTAGACCCGCAGCCCTGACCCCTGCAGCCAAGCCAGCTAAGGGGGCATCTCCCTGGTGCGGGGCTTAGTGCTGTTTCTCTGCTCGCAGCACCCGCTGCCTTGGGGGCGAAGGCTCGTGTGGGGACTGGGGGCTGGGGGAGGCAGTCGGGCACTCACCTTCCAAACAGGGGGAGTAAAACTCAATGAAGAACTTGGTCCGGCTGGCCGTCTTCACGATGGCCTCGATGCTCTCGAACTCGATGTAGGCCTGGTCCGAGGACTTGGAGAGCCCTGGGGACGGGGAGAAAGATGTCAGAGGAGTCTCAAGTCCCCTCCTCTTGCTCCTCGGGGAGGGGCTAGGTCAGCCCCGGCTCATGGGAGGCCCCTGTTCAGGATTCTCGGCTCTTCCCTCACCCCCACAGCAACCTGCCAGGGGTCTCCTGGGTCCCGGCCCGATGCTGCACTGGGGACATGATGCCAAGCCAAGGGGCAAGAGCGCGGTCCCGGGGTTGATTACCATGGCACCCGGCACAGCATCTGCATCACCGGGATGCCCCTGGTGGTACCCAGGCAAGCTGGAGGGGGGCAGATTCCTGCCCTAGGCACCCCTCGCGCCCTACCTTTCTTGGAGACGAACTGTGACGTCACTCCGACCTCGAAGGAGCCGAAGACGGGGGAGTGGTCGCTGGTCATGACGTCATCGGTGCACCCTGGTGACGAACAGGGATGCTCAGAGCCCGGCATCTCCTTCCAGGCCAGCGGGTCTCGGGGAGAGGGTGCTACAGCTCAGACGTGCCCCGTCCACCCCCAGCGGGGGGACAGGACCAGCTCTCCCCCACCCTGAGCTCCCAGCCAAGACCAATGCCCACCTCCTTGCTGCGGGCTGTCAGGCCTAACGTGACGCCAGGGATGTGGTGAGACCTCAAGGGCACAGGCCATGGCAGCTCTGGGACGAGGGGGATGCCAGACTCCCCGGGGGATGGCAGCTGCGGGCACAGGCCACCCAGTCCCCACATCCAAGGGCGGCTTTGCTGCCACCCGTGTGCCCCCCCGCGCCTGCCGGCTCACCGTAGGAGTTGCAGTTGACGTGGGTCTCTGGGTAGGACTTCCACAGGATGCGGTCGCACCACGACGGCACGTTGGTGCGGACCTGGGAGGGGGCACAGGGCGCCGGGCGTTAGTGCGGCCAGGTTGCGAGCCCGTGCCACCCCACTCGCCTGCCTGGGGCCCGTGGCAGATGGCCTAGGCCCTCACCACCCCCTGCCCCGGGTGTGCCCCCACCCCCATTGCACCTACCCCCGTGGGCTTCTGCTTGTGCCACACGTAGGTGTCGCGGGAGCCCTTCTCGTAGCGGTAGGTCGGGGGGAAGGTGATCTCCTCCTCCGCTGCACAGACAGCCCCAGCGTCAGGAGCAACCCAGGGTCACCCCCCACCATTCATCAGCACCCCCATACTGCAGTGCGGACAGGGAGACCCCCCCGCCGTCCCTGGGGGATCCCGGTACCGCCGCCCCTCACCGAAGCGCAGGAACACCTTGTGCTTCTCCTTCTCCAGGTTGAGCTGATCCACCTTGAGCAGCGGCTCGAACTCCTTGCGGTTGATGTAGTTGAGGATCTCCTGGGGTGCGGGGAGGATGGGCGCTGGGTGCGGGCTGCGGGGAGCTGTCAGCTGCCCGCTGCCCTCAGCCAAGGACCCCCACCCCTCTGCCCGTGCTGCCCACCCCGGGGGCCCTCACCTGGATGTCCATATCCAGGCGGTAGTTGAGGTCCCCGAACCAGAAGAGGTGGGTGAAGCGGAGCGAGATGTCGAAGGAGCTGAGCTGCTTGTCGCCCAGGGACAGCAGCCGCAGGATGTCCACGTAGTTTTGGTTGCGCCTGTTTTGGGTGGGGAAGCATCAGCCTCCTGGGCACGTCCCTTGTCCCCCCAGCTGGGACCCGAGGCAGCAGGGTCCCAGGGAACAAGGCGTGATGATGGTAGTGTGTACGTCCCCGGAGTGCAAGCGAGCGTGCCAAGCAGCGCCCAAGGCCACCCGAGAGAGCAGGCACGCTTGCCGGAGGATGCCGGGGCCCGAGCTGGGAGCACGCACGCGTGCAAGCACAGCAGAGGCATCCTGCCCACAAGGTGCCTCTGAGCGTGTGAAAGCGCATGGGGATTCGTGCTTCTCTGTCGCCAGCCGAGGCTGGTGGGGAACAAGGACACACCTGGCCGTGCTGAGGACAGAGCAGGCTGCAGGAACGTACCCATGGCAAAGCACAAGGGGGGCTGCGTCCTGGCGCGAGCAAGGCACGCCTGGAAGGGAGCATGCGTACGTGCAGCAGGCAGCTTGCTGGGCCCCAGGGCAGTCCCAGCTCCCCCGGCTGCAGGCACCCCCATGCCCTGCCCTTGCCCTGGCATTGCCCAGCCACACCCCGGGGACGCTGGTTGACCTTGGGGCACGCAGGTGTTTCAGCAGCTCCTCCTCTCACCCCCTAATCCAGGTCCCGCCGGGCGCGGGCTGGGCACTCACCTGGCCGTCTTCTCATTGCCCGAGGTCAGGTGGCAGTTGACGAAGCCGAAGGAGGTGCCGTTGAACATGAAGGAAACCCCCACGGCCCCCTTGTTTCCTGCAAGACAGCGAGGAGGGTTGGGCGCCCAGCTCGGGGCGGGCGGTGACGGCTCCCAGGACTGCCCCACAGCTCACGCTGGGGCCTGGGGGGAGCAGGGCTGGGGCTGGGGGAGAATCCAGCCGAGGATCCCAGCGTCCCCAGAGCCAGAGGGAAGCAGAGGCAGGTCCGAGCTGGGAGTTGCTGCCCTGGCCCTGGACGGCGCTGTCCGTGCGGGCTCCAGGGGGGTGCCCAGCTGGGTACCGGGATGATGCCGCAGCCTCACGGCTGAGGGAGGGCACCACGGCAGCTCACGCCAGCGCTCCCCAGGGCATGCACCCCCCGCCAGCCTCTCCCCGGGCTGGGCCTGGCGCTCGGCGCGGGCGTACCCAGCGTGTTGGCTATGCCAGTCTTCACGCTGGAGGTGCTGATGTGGCTGATGCGGTTCTCGTGCTCCGGCTTCACCAGGACGACGATTTTAATGTACCACAAGGACTGCATTGCGATCTGCGGGGAGCAACCACATGGCGTTGCAGCCCCGCTCTCCAAAGATCCCCAGGGCAACCTCTCCTGAGCCCCACCTGCCCCAGATGGCCCACGCAGGGGGCAAAGGCAGCACCCCCAGGCGACGCGGACTGAATCCCCGGGACAGAATAACAGAACGGGGATTTGTCCTTCTCTGTCGCCAGCCGAGGCTGGTGGGGAAACAAGGACACACCTGGCCATGCTGAGGACAGAGCACGTTGCCCCCTCCCCAAACCCCCCCACGGTCCCGGGGCCAGCCGCTGGCCCGCAGCTGCCTGCACTTAGGGGGGCCTAAAACGGAGGGCGATCAGACAACCCCAGAGACGACGGTTTCCCAGCATGCGATGCTCCTTGACCGAAGCAGTGCCGCATTGCATCCCGGGAAGCTGCGGCATCCCGGGAGCCGTCCGCCCCACAAGCCTGGCCGGCGGGATGTGGGACTCGGGGCGGCCCCCAGGCCCGCCGGGGTGCCTACCGGGCGGTACTCGATGTCCGTGAAGTCCTTGAGCGTGCCGCGGAGGAAGTCGACCCACTCCTTGTCCCCCATGGAGTTCTCCTGGGTGCCGAAGACGTAGATGTCGTGGGGGATGGCGACCGTCGCCTCGTCCAGCGTCTTCCCGAGCCCCCTCGACGTGAACCACGACGTGACGCTCTTGGGAGGGAACACGCTTCCTGTTGGAGCGGGCACGGCCCCGCGGAGACGCTGTCAGGGCGGCAGGCAGCCGGGCTCGCTCCAGGGGCGGGGTGGTGGCAGGGGCACTAGCTGGACACCAGGGTGCGCCTCTTTCCTCTGCCACACACTCCCTGCCTGGCCTTGGCCAAGTCACTTAGCCCCGCCGTGTCTGTGCCACGGGGACCTTAGGAGGTGCCGTGCAAGGGGCGGAGACAGCAGCGAGGGGAGACGCAACAGCCAGGCAGCGTGGCACGGTCTGGCTGCAATGACGCGCTGCCAGAACAGTGCAGGAGGGGCCAGGCTCGGGGAGGGGGGGCTCTGGGGGTCACAAGCTGCCTGCTGAAAGGAGCAGAGGGTCTTGCTGTGGGGGAATGACTGAGCCATGAGGGTGCAGTCGCTCGCAGGGACTTATCCAGCCAGGGGGAGGGGTGCGCGTGCTGCCTGGTCAACAAGACACGCGGCAGCTGGAACGCGAGCGTGGCGCACGCCTGCAGCCGGCAGCTGTTCCCCTCAGCCAGCCGCTCCTGCTTCAGACAGACGGCGAGCGTGTACATCACAACAGCCCCGGGCCGCTCGCAATGGGCGGGGCACGCGGGCGTGCAGGCTCCAGGGGGGAGCGTGCTGGAGGAGGCACCTGCATAGGCGCGCCCCGGCACCGAACCCCCGGGCTGCTCCCCCAGCACTGACCCATGTTCCAGGTGCCGATGAAGACGGAGATCATGTCGGGCTCGTCCTGGTTGGAGTGCTTGTTCTTCATCAGCTGCAGCAGCTGGCAGAAAGCCTCGCGCTTCTGCAGGGGGGCGAGGGGGTGAGGGCATGGGGGGCACAGACCCCCCTTCTAGCGAGGCCTAGAAAGGGGCACAACTTGTGCTGGGGAAGCTCTCCCGTTCCCGTGAGGCAGCCGCCTCTGGGGTGGACTACCCCGAAAACCGCAGGGCGCCAGCCTGAGTCCCAGCCCCGCTACCCCCGGCTTCGAAACCGTGCCCACTGCCTGGCGCCGGCTGATGGGGGGCAACGCCGAGCTCAGCTAGCCCCACTCACCCGGGCGCTGACAAAGATGAAGTCCTTGCGCTGGGTTTTGTCCTTCTCCTTCTCGAAGACGATGCCCAGCTTGTTCTGCACCCGCTGAGACTTGATCAGCTGCCGGACTGCGGGGAGACGCCGGGCATCAGAGCAAAGCGGGGTCCTCAGGGGCAGCACGGTGCCCTCCCCGCAAGCTTGGGGGGGGGGACACACCGGGATGGGAGAGGGCTGTAGGTGTGAGCAACCCTGGAGCAAACCCTCGTTTCCTCCCCGCCACCATCCCCTGGGCACCATGCACCTCGGGAGGAAGGACCCGGGGCGGCCACGGGCTCTTACTCTTGTCGTGGGTGAAGGTGTTCCAGTCCTCCTGAGAGTCCTTCTGCTTTTTCAGGACCACCAGCTTTCCGCCCTCCACATCCACGCTCAGCGTGTACTTCTGCGACTTGCCGATCTTGGTGAGGTCTCCCAGCGTCACGTCCAGCTTCACCTGGGGCAGGCACAAGGCTGCTCTTGGCCCAGGTGCACGGGGCGCCGGGCACGAGCCCAGGGGCTTCATGCCAGTGCAAGGAGAAGACGCGCCGCCCGGGGCTGGTGCACCCCCCTGGTGCCCCCGGGTGTAGGGATTGTGTGCCCGTGACTTCCCCCATGGTAGCGGCTCGCTCAGGGCAAACAAGCTACCATTGCCCAGTGCACGCAGGTACTCTGGGATAAGCCGCTTGTCCGTCTGCTCCCGATCCTGGAGCCTCGTCCTCTCTGGATCCCAAGCTGCATCCCTCCATCCCCCCAAACCCGGCCCCGATCCCTGCTGTGCAGTCACCGACTGCCCCCAGTCACGCCCCGAGGCCCCCACCGTGTCTCCAGCTTCACCCTGGTCCCATGTGGGGACCCAAGGCCTGGCTGCGACCTGACCTTTCACCCCAGCTCACCCTGCCCCTAATGGGGCCCAGACCCAGGCACCAACTTCTCGCTCCTGCTCCTCACCTCGAAGGCTTGGACAGGGATGCTCTTGGCCTTGCGGGACAGGGGCTGAGCCGGGGCCGACTGCGCCGTGGAGCTCATGTCCTGGAGAGCTTTCAGGGCCTGCGGGCAGAGCCGGGCATTAAAGCCTCTCCAGAGCTCAAGGGGAGAGAGCCCGGCACCAGGGCAGGGTAAGGGCAGGGCTCCCAGCCCCTCGGTGTCAGCTCCCACGAGCCCACAGCAGCCTGTATTTTGGAGTCCCGGGCTCATAGCAGAATCCCAAGTCCCAGATGCAGGATGGGGGCTGGCAGAGCCCAGGGTGGAGGTACGGTGTTTGGCGGCTGAACCCCTGCCTCCTGCTCAGCTACCAGCAGCATGCAGGGCTGCGATCGACCCGCAGCGGGAGGCAAGGGCAGCTGGGATCCAGCGCTATCGACCCATCGATCATCCGCCTGGCTGCCTCCAGCGGCCCCGTCTGCACTTGGGCTTGCCGAGCTCTGCAAGAGGCACCGTCGGAGGGCGGCACCCAGGATTTCAGGGCTGCAACCACGGGGAGCCGGGTGCATCTCATGGTGATGCACCCGGGATGCTGCAGACTGCGTGCCAGCAGCCAGGTTGGTGGTAGGGCCTGATCCTGCCAGGCTCCCCACTGCCCGGGGAGGCACCGGGGTGGCAGGTATGTATGCATGGGGCGGCGGTGCCTGAGTGAGGCCATTGGTGCCGGAGCTGAGAGTGGATTTGCTCTGAGCCCTGCGTTCAGCCAAGTTTAATGCCATCCTTTCCGAGCCTCAGCGAGGCACAGCAGCTTGCAAAGAGGTACGGGGCGCATAGCTGCAGCTGCTCGGGGGGCACGTCCAGGGCAGGACTGGCCAGGGTCCTCAGCCCAGCCTAACCCTGACCCAGAGAGGCTCTCTTTGGCCTGAGCCCCCGGTGGGGAGGCTCAATAAAGCCGGCCCCGGTACCCACCTTCCTCTCGATGCTGGACAGCAAATCCTTGAGGACGGACAGCTTCAGCACCAGGCTCTCCAGCTCCTGCTCTCCGCTGTGCCCGGGGCTCTGCAGGCACAGCGCCACGCTCAGCCGCGCCGGCGAGATGCAGGCAGCTGCCCCCGTGTGCCCCCTCCCTGCAGACGGGGCCGGGCTGTTCCACCCACACGGCAACACTGCTGTGTCCCTCCTGTGTCCCACCCCCAGCACATCTATGTGTCGGCAGGGGGTGGGAGGGTCACTTTAGAGATGGGGAACCTGAGGCAGGGGGACCCGCTATGCCTCTGACCACGGGGTGTGTACCAGGCCAGGTGCGATTAATGCGCTCATCGAGGGAGGGCATTGATTTTTGCTGGGTTTCCAGCTCCGCTGCTTGCAGCCATGGCACCGCGCCGGCGAGACCCCACCTCGTGTCCCCCGTGGGCAGACGAACCCCCGGGGCAGCACGGGACAAGGGCTCTGCAGCCACGGTGGCGGTGACTGAAGGGGCTTCCACAGCCCCCTGGTTCTTCCCAGCCCCCCGTGCCTCAAGGAGCCTGGGGTCCGGGGGCCCAGCCGGGGGGCCCAGGCCCTGCCGCTTTGCCCCCGCCGCCCCCCTACCTGCTGGAGGATGCGGGAGACCAAGGGCGAGCTCTGCTGGTCGAACACCTTGGAGAGGATCTCCAAGCCTGACAGGACCTTGTCCACCTCGCTGCAGGGGGGAGAGGTGGGCGGGCAGCAGGTGGACAGATGGAGCCGTAAGCCCCTGCCCAACCTGATGCCCCGGCCCCGATCCTGGCAGCCAGGGGGGAAGAACCACAGGGCAGCGCCGCCTGTGCCATGAGATGCCCCCGGGGGGAGGGTGGCAGGACCCCCCAGCTGCCAGCAGCCGCCCCCCTAGCCGTGCTCACCTATGCAAGCGCTTGCAGGAGGTGACCAGGGTCTTGTTGAGATGGGGCAAGCTGCTGGCCCCCGCCTTGACTGCCTCCAGGTCCAGCGTGTAGCTCCCCTTCAGGTACTCGTGCGAGATGGTGCTGAGGCCATTGGCACTGAGAGGGCAGGAGAGTGAGTGTGCAAGGCAGCGTGTGATGGGTACCCGGGGACATGGGCATGGGGCAGAGGCGGGGCAAGAGGGAGTGTGCAAGAGTGCATGCATGTGTAAAGGCAGTGGGGGCGTGAGGGCAGAGCCGGGGCACAGTCTAGCGCGGGGGGCTGGGATGCCTGGTGGCTCTTACCTCTCAACTGCCCCATCCGCCGCAGCCGTGGGTCCCAGGCTGGCCGAGCCAGGCCCGGGGCTGACCATGAAGAAGCTGGTGGAGCCAGAGCGTGGTGGCAACGGGGGCTTTTCATCCTCGCCATCTGGAAGAGAGAGGCCAGGATGGGTCAGGGTAATTCCTCTGCAGCTACCAGAGGCCCGCTGGCCCAGCTCACCCCCAGACCAGGCTGGGACCCCGGTAACCAGTGCCACGGGAGGAAAGACCGGTCGCACCTGAGTAATCCCTGTCCTCGGCGTTCTCCTTGTCCTTGTCGCGCTCGACGGGATAGAGCAGGGTGCAGACCAGGCCCTGGTTGGGCTGCAGGTACAAGGTGATGAGCTCGCTCAGGGTCTTGTAGCGCCTCACCTGGACGCCCTGCGATGTCTGGGGGCACAAGGGCAGGAGGGGACCTCAGCACTGGGAGCGGGGCACTCACCTGCCTGCTCCCCACCTGGGCATGCACCAGCCTGGGCCAGGGCAGAGCCACAAATGGAGCCCAGGCGTCCTGGCTCCCAGCCCTGCACCTGGGCACTGCACTCGGTCCTGCCGGGCCTCTAGCACCTCTGCCCCGGGGATGCCTAGGGAACGAGGCACTGCCTCACGGCCCCTGTGCCGGGAGAGCCCAAGCAGCCCATCCTCCCAGCCCGGGAGGCAGGACGTCACCAGGCAGATTGCAAGGCCCCGGGTTGCCTCAGGAACCAGCATTTGCAGGTCCACCCCCCTGGACTTTGCCCCTGGAGGCTGGCGGCTCCTGGCACGTGGGGTTGCTTCCCGGCAGAGTTGAGGCTGCTCGGCCCAGGCGCTCTCACCGCTTTGGCTGGGCTGGGCTGGCCCAGGCACACACCAGCCCCTGCTTACAGGGGCTCCAGGTGCTGCCTGGCTCTGTGCATCTGTTTCTCCAGCTGTCCTCAACCATGCAGGGCATGCTCCTCCCCATGCACTAACCACTAGGCTGGGCTCCCCTCCAGCAGGGGAGCGGGCAGGCACCTTCTGCTTGCAATGAGGCAGCAAGGGGGCAGGTGCCCCTGGAGCTGCAGCTGCCAGCTGGAGGCCCCATGCGCACCTGGCCCTGGATGCACCTCCCCACGGTGGGGCTGTGTCCTAGTGGGGGGGCATAACACACACAGGACACAATGGACCACAGCCACACGCGTTCCACACAGAGCACCAGTGGACGCACACCCATGCAGTACACAGAAGACGCCGGACACGCGGGACGTCTCCCCCCCCGCCCACAACGGGACACACTCGCACGCCTCCCCCCCGAGGACGTCGAGGAAGCGGCTGCCACGGGCAGGCTCCGTGCGGGCTCTGCCCCACGAGCCCCTACGGCCGTGCCCCGCTCCCAGCTGCAGCGGCTGGGGGTGCCTGTGCGCGCCGCGGGCTCCCGCCGGGCTGGGAGCGTGTCGGGGCCTTGCGGAGGCGGCTGCTCTGAGCAGGAAGTCGGCCGGTGCGTGGGAGAAGTATTTATAGCCCAACACTGGCCCCTTTGTGCCAGTCCAGCAGACAGGAAGGAGCCCTCCCTGGAGAGGGCTGCAGCCTCCTCTGCCAGCCCCCGCTCAGCCCAGGAGAGGCGGCTTGCGGGGCAGCCGAGCTAGGGGCCCGGTGTGTCTTCTCCCCACACGTGCCCTGGCATCCCACCTGCCGGTGCCCCTCTGCCCAGACAGCACGGCAGCTGCTGGAGGGGAGCAGGGCGGGTGTGATCCTGTGGCCTGGCGTGGGCGTGCACACATGTACGCTGAGGCGGACACAGACACGGGCTCTCTGGACTGGCCACAGACACCTGCCACACCAGGGTGGGCGAAGCGTGTTTCCCCAGTGCACACGTTCCCCACTTACCTCCCTGCCACCCAGCAGCAGGTCTCAGCCCCTCGTGTGTTTGGGGTCATGCCTCTGGCCGAGCCCTGACCCCTTCCCCGTGCACTCGAGGCCAGGGGTGCCCTGCCCAGCTGGGGAAAGTGAAGCACGGAGTAGCACGGGGCTGTACTGGGTGGTGTCAGAGCACGGCACAGGTCCTTTCATAGGAAGGGCATCGGATGCGACATCACGGCAAATCAGAGGGGCACCCCTGCCCCCCCAGTAGGACACAGCCCCATCGTGGGGAGGTGCATCCAGGGCCACTGTTTGTGGGTACGGCATGTTGTGTAGTGTGTGCACTGAGTGTGTGTGTGCACTATGTTGTGTACTGCATGTATCGTGGCTGGGTGTGCCAGTTTGTGCTCCGCATGTATTGTGCGAGTGTGCCATGCTGTGCAGCATGCAGCATGTGTGGATGTGCCATGTTGTACACAGTGTGCACGGCGTTTGACAGTGCTGTGTTGCGCACTGAGTGCAGCGTGTGGGTGTGCCACATTGTGTGCCACACGCCTGGTGTGTGGCAGTGCTGTGTTCTGCGTTGCATGTACCATGTGCGGGTGTACCAGGTTGTGCACTGTGTACCAAGTGTGGGTATGCCACGCTGTGTGCTGCAGATACTGTATGACTGTGTCATGTGTGCTGTGTAGCATGTGGATGTGCCATTGTTGTGTGCTGTGTGTGGCAGCATCGTATTGTGTGCTGCACGTACTGTGTGTGTGCCCTGCATGTACTGTGGGTGTGCCACATTGTGCGCTGCACGTACTCTGCGTGTGCCACGTTGTGTGTGGTGTGAACTGGGTGTGGCAGTGCTGTGCAGTGTGTACCATGTGTGGCAGTGCCCTGTGTCCCGTGTGGGGTCCCGTGACCCCATGCGAAGCTCCCACCTGCACGGCCAAGAAGTCGTCCTCGTCGGGCAGGATCCGGTAGGTGTGGACGTGCTTCTGGAACCTGCGGGGAGCCAGAGGGAGGTGTCAGCGGCGCAGCCAGGCCCCATGCCACCCCTGCTCTGCCACTGCCTCACCCGGTCACCGTGGCCAAGTCCCTTTGCCTCTCAGGTCCCCTCCCCCAGAATAAACCCCTTGTCTTGCGTTCTAGAAATGCCATAGGGCAGAAGTGATGACCCAAAGCTGAGGGGAAACTGAGACAGGGAGAAGTGACGGGGACACCGTCGCCCAGAGAGTCAGTGGCAGAGCCCTCTCCGGAGGCACCTTGTCCAGGCTTCTCCGCTCAGCCTCCCACCCCCGCCCTGTTGCCAAAACACGGGGCAAGGTGCCCTGGCCCTGACCCCACACCAGCGCTGTGTTTACCACCCCCCTGCCCGACGGGGATGCACAGTGCCGGCTTTGTCCGCAGCCCCGCTGGCAGCTGTCTAAGCAGCCCGCGGCAGGCGAGGGGTGGCGCAGGCCTGTCCCAGGCAGACGGAGCCTCCCCAGGTCCCAGCGCCGGCTGCCCCACCCCGCCCCAGCTGCCCTGAGATGCACTGGTGGGAAGCTGGCACAGACACTGGAGCCTGGCGACGCTGCCAAGACTGCCCTGTCGCGTGTCCAACGCCCTCTACTGCTGACGATTCCCCAGGGTGCCGCGAGCGCCAGCCCAGCTCACCATGTCCCGTGTCCCACGCCCCATGCATGCTGCCAGCCAAGCACAGACCACAGGGGCCTGAATCCCGGTGGAGGGCCCCCACGGATGCTGGCAGGCACATCCCGGAGGCTCCTGTGCCAGGCGGCAGCAGCTGCTCAGCGTCTCTTGCCCCAGTTCAAATGTCCCCCGGGAATGTTCGTTTGCTGAGCTCCCTGTCCCGCTGCCTCTCTTCCCTCCTGCGCCTGCCCACCCGCCTCCATTCACAAGAACATGAAAGCACTGCGGGTGCCAGACGGGTCCCTCCAGCCCATCTTCCGCAGCAGCAAGAGCGGACGCTCGAGAGGGAGCATCGGACCGGGTATCTCTGGAGGGATCTATCCCCTATTCACTACCCTCCCTGGCCTCCACCATCCATTGGGTTAGAGAGGCCAGAGGAAACGTCTCCAGCAGCTCCGTTCGGTAGCCATGAATAGATCTATCGCCCATAAACATATCCAGTCCCTTGCTGACCTCTGCTCTCTGCCTCCACCGCCCCTGCAGCAGTGAGTCCCACACGTTAACAACGCATGGAGTCAAAAAAGTCCTTTCTCTTCTTTGTCTTAAAAAGCCTACCGTCTGCTCATCCCCGTAGGTGCCCCTTCGTCCTAGTGTTTTGGGACTTGGTGAACAACTGTTCCCTGTTCACTTTGCGATTATATAGCTGTCTCTGCTACTCCCCCTCCGCTTTCTCCTCTCCAAACTGAAGAGTCCCGGCCTTTATCTTCTAGTCTGTCCTGGTCAGGCCCCAATCACTTTTTGGCTGCCCATCTCTGGACCTTTTCCAACTCCACTCCACCATTTTGGAGAGGCGGGGACCAGAACCTGCCTGCAGGATTCAGGATGTGGGCACACCAAGGATCGTTATGACGGCACGATGATGCTCTCTGTTGAGTTTTCACTTCCCTTCCTAATGATGCCCAGCATTTCACTGGCTTTTTTGGTTACACATCAAAAGAAACCTCTCCCAGTCCCGGGGCAGTGAGACACGCACCGCACATACATGCAGCCCGCTTTCCAGTGCCTGGGGAAAGGCCAGTGCCAGCCGCTCTCCTCCAGCACAGTTGGGGCACGGGGGACGAACCCTGCCTACTCTCCAGCTTCACCACCACAGGTATGAGTGAGGGAGGGCTCCTTTCAGAGGCAACAGCGGTAGGGCTATTGCCCTCCTTTTAGTGATGGCGGGGCTCCCTAGCTCTGCTTCTGACCCTCCTGGCCAGAAGCCACCTTGCACACTCTCCACCTGGGCTCATGGTGGAAGCGGGTAGCAATGCCTGGGCAGCGGTGGGACTCAGCTGCAGCGCCATGCACACAGCAACTGATTACCCTGGAAGCCGAGGGCCGACCACTTCAAAGCAGGCTGGGTGCGGCTGCTTCTTGCTGCGCTGCATCTGGGGTGAGAGCGGGGCTAAAGGGCTCCCCAGGGAAGAAGAAATCAGCTCCTGCGAAGAGCTAGACATCCTTCAACACTGTGTGTGTGTGCACGTGTGCGTCTGCAGGGCATGTATGCATGCATGTGTGTGTGTGACGTGCATAACTGCATACGCGTGTGTCTGCAGGGCGTGTATGCATTCGTGTGTGTGTGACCTGCATAACTGTGCATACGTGTGTGTGTCTGCAGGGCGTGTATGCATTTGTGTGTGATGTGTATATCTGTGCATACATGTGCCCATATGTGTGCATATAGACCCATGTGCATCTCTGTGCATACATGTGCGCGCACGCATGCATCAGTGTAAATCTGTCAGCGCATGTTTGCTCCTGCCTGGTGTATATGCATTTATGAGCGTGTGTATGGGTGCAAGACTATGCGCGTGCACGATGTGTGTGTACGTGGCTGCATTGTGCATATAGACCTGCATGCACAGAAATCCCAGAGCCGCGGGGCTGGAAGGACCGGCAGAGGTCACATCTAGTCCAACCCGTGCCCGAGGCAGGACCAGCCCTGTCCAAACCAGCTGGACAAACCCGGCATTTAAACTTCATAAAACTCCAGTCACCCCTGACGCAGCGCCAGGCATCACACCCCACCCTGCCACGGGGAAAGCAGTGGCTGCCAACGTCCTGCTGCTGCAAAAGGTTATACTGAAGCGTGGATTGCCCCACTACACAAGAAGGCAACCCCCCACATCCATATCAGTCTGACCGGGGGGAAAACCCCTTCCTGACCCCCAAAATGGCATCGGTCTGGCCCTGAGCACAGGGCCCAGACCCTCTAGCCAAGACCATGCAAGCGTGGTCCCAGCTGGAGCGTTGGCACAGCCCAGTCCTCATCCCCACCCTGGGCTGCAGCAGCAGCCGGCGCCTCTGGGGGAGGTTAAAAAAACCCAAACAGTCCAGCCCCGAAACACATCCGTGCATGTGTGCATGCATTTGTGTCACAGCCTGGTCCGGGCATGAGCTCACACTAGTCAGACCAGGCAAACCTGCCCCCATCTACCCACCGACACCTGCCCCGACAGCCAGCTCAGCCTATCCTGCAGCACATCTGCAAGGGCCCCACCAGGCGCTGGCTCCCAGCCCTGGCCCAGCGCCGCTCAGGCCCCGTGGCCACCGCCTCGTCCCAGCCACCTGGCAGCTCCTGCTGCCCGGAGCGCACGCGAGGCCTGGGGCCGCTGGCAGCCGGGAGGCCAGGAAGCCCTTTGTTTTCCCATGGAAGCTCGCAGGAACCAGGGACGCGGTCGGAGGCCACGGGGACGTGGGCAGCAATGAGAGACGTGCCACGGGCCTGTAAGGAGGGACACAAACCCAGAACCCGAGGGTTTCCAGTGCCGGCTGAGCCGCCCCTCGCCGAGTGGGCAGGCGGGGGCACGCAGCGATGGTGCCAGAGCTGCCCCGGGGAGCACGGAGCAACCCTCGTGGCACGCAGGTGAAGTGCTTCGGAGTGAAAGCACACACGTGTGGTTGTCGCGCGGGGGTGCGGGGGGAGCGGTGAATGTGGCATGACCGCACGCCAGCAGGACGTTAGACCGCACTGTATCTCGCTGCAACCACACGCCCGTGTCAGCAGCAGGAAACCTAAAAATACCGAGTGCCTTTAAAACACGCCAAGCCAAGAGGAGGTGAGGGGCGGGCATCCCTGCGGGGCTCTGGGGCACCCAGGTCTGACCCCTCGCCCCGGGGCAGGGTCTCTGCACAGAAGAGCGAACTTGTGGCTCCACGCAGAGCCCCGGCTTCAGCCTCCCTGCCCACGGGAAGCTCCCGCGGCAGTGCCACGCACGGGGACAGCGGAGAGGGATGGGCCCTGGTTGCTTGCACTACCGGAGGATCTCCCGCTGGTCGCAGTGCTGGGCATCAGACACACAGCCCCCCACTACGTGTCACATGTATTACGCAAGTCCCTGGTGAATCGTGCCACAAACTTACGCTGGCCACGCGCGCAAAGTAACAACCGCACCATAAAAACGGCTATCCAGCTATAGAAAGAGCCAATCTACCCTGCAGTTAGTGCTTGGAAATGTGTCGCAACTCCCAGGCTGGTTTCCATCCGGCTTTCATTTGAATGAGCTGGTTTCTATCCAGCTTTCATTTGGACTTTCACCTTCATCTATATCTCTACCTTGACCTCTACCGGGGGCAGAGTTAAGGGTGCCCAGGCTCTTTGCTGGGCAAGTCCTTTCCTTAGGAGACAGGATCCCACGCCAGCAGGGCACATAGGGCATTCCCAGACTCGATCCTGGCAGGGCCATGCACCAGGCACCTGACAGTGGCAGCCCCAGCGCCTTCCAGGGAAGGAGGGCACAAGCCCCAGGAGCAGAGGCGAGGCAATAAGCTCATACGGCCCTTCCCCCAGTTTCCGACACCATATTGTCCTTTTTATAAGTCAACCCCTCTGTTTTCTCTGTGGGGACCGTGAAAACTGCACTTGACTTCTCTGCAGGGCTGTCGGAAAGGCTTTTTATCCCAGCACGTTTGATGCATTGAGCTCTGAGATGGGATGCTGATGCTCCAGTGGGGTTTCGTAAGGATGGAAGCAGGGTGAAGCTATCCACTTCCATGGGGGGGGAAGGTAGGTGCCTGTTCCTACCATAGGAAAATGCGGGTGCCTGTTCCTACCATCTTGAAAATGCGGGAGCAATACAGTACTCAGGCTGCAGACCCTAGTGCACCTGTTGGAAGAGCTCGTCTCCTCTTCTGGTGAGCGCTAGGCTCCCCTGGATCTTCCCGGCACCCGTGTCCCATCCCATCCCATTTCTCTGCCTTTGGCATCACTAGCCCCCCGCAGCAGGGAGTTCCACTGCTATCTCCATGCCAAGGACGCTAGGGGTCGGGGGGAGGCAGGGCACTTCCAAGCCTTGGATGCTTCTTGTTCTCCTTATCCCGACTCAGCAGCATCCCCAGGCTGGAAGGGACCCCCGGGGCCACCCTGCCCAGCCCCCTTCACAGAGGCAGGGGACCTGCCACGGCCACCTCCCTGCAGGAGCAGAGAGCTCCAGTGGTGCTCATGCCTCGTACTGGAGCCGACACGGTTAACTTGCAAGCGGTGTGGGTAGCCTTATTACCACCCCACTCCCCTGCCCGGCCTGGGGCCTGCTTTGCATGCAGCAGTGGGCTGGAGCTGCCCGTTCCTCCAGCTGGGCTCGGCCTCGCCAAACTTCCCCTTTTTGCATCGGCTGCAAACGTCGCCCCAGCACAACTCAATCAAATCCTCTCCCCCGGGCGGCAGGCACAGCAGGGCCCTGCCTTGCAGGCGTGCAGCCCTTAATCCTTGAGTCCTGCCTCCTGGCCAGCCTGGGCTTCTAAGTGACGTCTCGGGCTGTGCCGGACGATGCTGGAGGCCAGGGGGCTGTTGAAGCGGCCCGAGACCTTTCCGGGGCAGTGGGTCCCCTCTTCCTCCCGTGTCTTCCCCAGCCAGCTTCCCCGGGGCTTCTCCAGCCCAGCGCTAACCCAGACCTTAAACGAGGGGAGTGGGAGAACGGCGCTGGGTGAAGGGTAGGGCCCTCGGCTGCAAACTCCCTGCTTTCCAAATGCCCAGCCCTCCTCCTCCATGCCCTTCCCCAGCGAACCCCTGCTTCTTGCCCGTCTAGGTGCCCCAGTTGTTCAGGCTCGGGACGTCTCATGGCCTGGCCTAAGGCCCGCTCCCGGGCGCTCAGCCTTCCTGCCTCGGAGGGGTTTCTGTCCTTCCCGCCCCGCACCTGCCTGCTGTCACCTTACCCCGCCAGCCCTGGTTCTCTTTCCTTTCCCCTCTTCTGAGACCCCTCGTTTCCGTGCCATTGTCTTCTCCGATTCCTGCTAATCTCTCCCCACTCCGCGCGGGTTAACGACCCTCTCCCCTTTCTTAAGGGCCTTGCTATTCCACCCATCAGGCTGTTGTTTCTTCGGCAATGCTGCTGTCGGGGTCCTGGTCATGTCTCTCTCCTGTTTCACAGCCCGGCAGGTTGTTTTTAGCACTAACTAAAAACCTGAACTCAGGTGCGGTCGTATTAGCTCAGGGGCAGACACGACTGACGGCGAAGTCTCTGGAGGCACCAAATACTTGAGATGCATCTTGTTGAGATGCTCAGTCTGAATAAGAGACACACATCTGTGGATAATTATAGAAAAAAAGGGCTGAAGGGAGCTGGGGAGGTCGCATCCAGTCTAACCCCCTTCTCCAAGCAGGACCAGCCCCGACTACATCATCCCAGCCATAATGACTACAGGGTGAACGACCCCGGACTTTTGCCTATTCTGCTATATTTTTAAAACTTAATATATAATCTAGCAAGTCAGTGCACACACCAACGCTCCTATTTGTTTTTGTTTTAATCTTCAACTGAAGAATATCGTGCTAACCCCTTAGCATACTGGCAACACTTCTAGTTTAACTGGAGAAAAATGTGTGCTGTGTTGCATGTGATGAGGCTCCACGCAATCTGCACCCCTCTTTTCAAACTCCTAGATCCACCCATGGACACAGAGCCATTCGCTGTTGGAAGAAATGCCCTCCAGACTCATTTTCCCACCGTCCCTGACCCGAAGTCACAGTTTTTCATGGACACTAGGGGTGGGACCGCAGTTTGCAATCGTGCACCACAACACAACCTCCCGGGCGGGCTCTGGAAAAAGCCTCAAACCTCGGTTTGCCCATCTGTGAAATGGGCTTGGTGAGACTGCTTTCTCCGCTGAGGACAGGAGTCTCTAGGACAGTGGTTCTCAACCTTTTTGGGGACTCAAAGCACCCCTCACTGGATTGGAGGCACCCTCCGTAACATTTGGCACCCAACTTCAATAACTAATTTATATATTACACGGCTTGCCTCCTTACACAGGGACGATGGGATCATCCAGGAGGGGACCAGCCTAAGCCTGGCTTAGCTGTTTATCTCCTCACTACTCATTTATCTCCTCATATCTCCCCAGCACCCTTCAAAGGACCCGGCGGCACCCCTGGGAAACCCCGCTCCAGGACAAAGCGGGGCGGGGGCGAAAGCAGCCAGGGCTCAGGGCTCCTGCTTCGATTTTTTGAGCACAGAAATCATGGAGGATTTCAGAATGCCTCAGTTAACCATGGTGCTGGTAAGCAGGGCTCCTCCTTCCCCACAGCAAAAGGGACAGCCCGCCTGCTTCCCGTTTCATATCCGCGGCCTCGCCACCCGGCTCCCCTGCGCGCCCGCTAACGCCGCGGCCCACGCACGCACTTCTGCGCAAGCCCCGAGGTGCCGCTCTGTCCGCGGCTCGCCAGGGTCGTGCCAGGCCCGGGGGGGGATTCCCGGGGGGCTGCAGGAAGCCATGAGGGTGACTCAGGCGAGGCCACGCTGACTCAGTGCTGAGCCGCGAGCCCAGCCTGGCTCTTGCCGTTATTCAGCCTTTTTGTTCGGCTGGTCGCGCTCTCACGTGCTGTCCGGACCATTCAGAAAGTCGGCTCGGACGAGAGGACAGACCCCCCGCCCAGGGCGGCGTTGCCACGCTGCTGTTCCACCCCAGAGGCAGCCGCAGCTCAGCAAGGGAAGGGCTGAGCACGTGCCTGTCACCAGAGCGGAACAACTATGCAGATAAAGAGACAGAGAGGGAAGAGAAACTCGGAGGGGGCGGGGAGCCGCCAGACCGCGGAGCCAGCCCGGAGTCCCTTGTGGGGTGGACTTGGGGTTCATGACAGGCCAGGGAGGGAAGTCCCCCGCTCGGGGGCCAGGGTGAAAGCAGGAAGCGACATTTTTTGAGCTGGGAAAACACGAGCCGTGGCAAGAGGCCAGCAGGGCCTGTGCAAACTTTCCAGCCCCGGCACAGAGCCGAGGGGCAGGGACGTGGCCCAGCTCCCAGGAGAACAGAAGCACAGACCCCGGGAAGGTGCGACCCCCCCACCCCTCCCCGTCGTGGCAGGGGTCTGACCACCCCCCCCAAGCCCCTCCTTGAACTCAGCTGCATTGGGTACAGGCGCGATCCACCCCCTCCGCACTCATCCCCACGCTAACCCCGCCAGGCTGGAGGGCAGAGGGGAACCGAGGCCTAGAGCAGCCACAGGATACCAAGGGCAGAGAAAGGCCGCAACCCGAAGAGCCTCAGCACCCTGCCCCCTGCTCGCAGCTGGCCCGGGCTGCAAACTCAGCAAGGGCACAGCACCGCCCTTCTTCCCCCCAGGCACGCACTGAAGTGGCCCCGTGCCGGGAAGCCCGGGCGGCGCTGGGGACCGCCACGCCGGCGCTGGACGAGGCGCATTCCACCGGCTCCGGTTCCCCTGCCAGGAGGGGAGACTCCAGGGGCAGGCTGGGGATATGGATAGCCCCGTGACTAATCCCTCCAGACAGCGGCTCAGCTCGGAGGAGCACAAAGAGCCTTTATGCCGCGGCCGCCGGCTCCCAGCGAGTGACCTCAGCGCCAGCGGGGCCGCGCGCTACCTTCAAGGCAGCCAGATATAGGCTGGGGGCCTATGGAGACAAATGTTAGTGCCCCCCCCCCACACACACACACCAGCCCATGCAGGGGATAGCACAAGGCCACTGTCTTTCACCGCTCCGTGCCTCAGTTTCCCCTCCCATGCTTCCTCTGCCCAGGCCTCTACATCAGAGCAGGGGCCACAGTGCCAGGCCGCAGCGCAACCCAACCTGAGACCCTGCCTTTCAGACGGATATCAGGCTGTGCGTTCACCCAGGGAACTCCCTGCCACAAGAGAAGGGCAGGGATTTTCCCCAGGGGGCAGGACAGGATAACCTGCGGCTCTGGCATGTCACTTAACCGAATGGGAGCCTTCGTGCAGCCACTAACCGACAAAGTAAGGCAGGAGCCGGACCTCACTATACCAGTCTACCCCGGTGCCCCAACCTGTGCCAGGCACTCAAGCTAACTGCGCGGTGCAGACGGACCCCCCAGAGCAAACTTCCCCGCCAGCGAAGCTGGCATCACCCCAGCCTGAAATAGCTCGCCGTCACAGCAGGCATCACTTCCCTTCCCCTCAGAGACGCACCTGGCAGAAGAGCGCGCGGTGGCGCTCAGCCCGAGGGCACAACGGGGCATCTGGACACAGCAGAGCTCTGCGGCCCCGGGTCCGAGCCCCGTCAGCCCTGTGGCAGACGGCGATGCTGGCTCCACTGCATGTCAGCACGGCCGTGCCGGCACCAGTGGGGATGCACGGTGAGGGAGGGAGCTGGGGGTCTCTATTTGGAAAGGTTCCCCCACTGCCCTTGGAAGCAGCCTCTACAGCCAGGGCTAGGGCCCCATCACCCAGGACGAGGACGGCGTGACCCCTGGCGATCCCTATGGCATCCTCCACCTTGCATGGAGCAGGGCTGGGTCTCGCAAGCCTTGGGAAGCAGCCATGACCTGGAGTGACCAGGCTGGGAACTTCCCCTCCGGACACGAGCATGTTCAGGGCTGCTCGGCATCAGGCTGCCGTCAGGCTGCCGGGGCCGCCCCAGCCCACCGGTCACTGCCCCAGGGACGGCAGGGCATGGAGAAGAGGGGGAGACGGGGGCTGAGGGAAGCAACTCCTCCCTCTGCAAACTGGAGAAGCCCTGAAGCACCGTCCCCGGAGCAAGCCCCGGGAAGCAGAGATAAAGGCGGAGCTGAGCCCCCATTTCCCCCATGTCCCCCTGCTGCCCGGGCCCGCTGCTTTGACTGCAAGCTCCTCCGTGCAGCTGCTTCCCTGGAGACTACAGACCTAGAAGTTGTAGGGATGATCGTTCCTGTGGCAGGAACAGAAGCACCAGGGAGAGCGAGTGACTTGCCCATGGTCATACAGGCTGCCGGTGGCAGAGGAAGGGCACTGACCTGGCAGCTGGAGGGAGGACCCCGAGCCCTCGGCCAAGGCAGCCAAGCCAAACCCCAGCCCCGTGGATGAGGAGTTGAGGAAGGCTCAGCAGATTTGAACCAGCTGCTCCGCACCCTCCTCCACCACACCTCCCCCAGGCCTCTGCCAATCATTAACCCGGCCCGGATGGTGCCCGAATCGCTGGAGTTTCCCTGGGCAGGGCCGGGAAAGGCAGCCAGCTCCCCCCCACTCCCCCCGTGACGTGGAGAGGCCGAGCCCGCGGGCCCCTGCAAGGGTTAAAAGCCACCAGCGCTTGCCTGTAACCCAATAATGCTTCCTTTCTTCCTCCTGGCCGCCGAGCTATTTTTAGGTCCCAGAAGCGGTTTATTTTCCCTTCCATGCCTCTCCCTCGCGCGCCCAGCCAGTCGCTGCCCGAGCCGTCGCTTCCGCCTGCCACCGAGCGCCCGGAGCTGCACCAGCCCCGCTGGCACCCCGGCAGCTGGCTGGGGATGCCGGGGGGTCCAAACCAGCCTGGGGCAGCATCCAAAGCAACCCCCACGCCCCCAGCCAGGAGTGCCCAGGGTACCGGGGGGATATGGGCCCATGCAGCCCCTGCACCCTGGGATGGGCCACTCGTGCTGCGCCGGGGCGGGGGGACAGGGATGGGTGCACCGGCAGCCTGGCCCTTGGGAAGGAGAGGGCAGGAAACCCCCCGGGAGGGTGTGCAGGAGGTTTCAGGAGGCTTCCAGGCAGCCGCCGGCTTTGAATGCCTGCCAGGGCGTGGCGGAGGGGGAGCACGTGGGAGGCCGCCCTCCGCGCGGCC
This sequence comes from Crocodylus siamensis, assembly GCF_052110815.1. Taxonomy (NCBI): domain Eukaryota; kingdom Metazoa; phylum Chordata; order Crocodylia; family Crocodylidae; genus Crocodylus; species Crocodylus siamensis. Next base: position 418,430,855 of record NC_143395.1, on the reverse strand, counting down.
GGCGAGGGAACAGACTGTTCCCACCGCAGAACAAAGGGCCCATGGAGCAGGGAGGTGCCCGCGGCCGGGCGCGGGTATATTAAGAACAGGCACGTTTTCCACCGCAAGCCCGGGGGAGCAGGAGAGGAGGCCTCCCGGGGCGAGGAAGCAGGGCCGTGGGCTCGGGACTCAGGAGCTCGCACCCCAGCCTGGCCACGTGGCCTCGGGCAGCTGCCAACGCCAAGGTCCCTCTGCGAGCCCTGTGCCTGCCAGGATGCCTCTGGAGCAGAGGATACGAGGCCTGCGAGAAGCCCGCTCACGGATGGGCAAGCTGCACGACGTGGCGTAGCTGGACCCCTCGCCGAGGTCCGAGAGCAGCGGGGAGCGATGCCGGGACCGGCCCCCTCGAACTGGAAGGGGCCTGTGCGCATTGCCAAGCGTGGGACATAGGGAAGATGCGGGGGGGAGCAGGTGACCCGCTGGCTGGCGGGGCAGGCTGGGATCACGGCGCCCACCCTCGAAGGCAACGCAGAGGAGGAGGCGGACCCCGGGGGTCCTTCTGACTTAGAGACAGACTCAGGTCCCCCCCTGCACTGGAAACTGGGGCTCTGTGGGCTTGGTTTCAGCGGAGACCCGGGGGGACTCAGACACCTGAGCAAACATCCAGGAGAAAAACCCTCTTTGTTAAAGACTCGGGCTCTCTCACCTCTTTCATTAAGAGCAGAGAAACCTCCCAAACCACATCTGAGGCCGCAGATAAATCATCTTTCTGAGCCAAGGCAGGCCAGACCTGACGCAAGCTGAGAGCCGCCGGAAAAAGCGCTCCAGCCCCGCGCGGGGAGCCTGGAGTCTCCAGACAGCGTGCGGGCTAGCGAGGACAGCGGGGTCAAGGACCCGCAAGCCCTAAAAGCAGGGACCTGTTGCCTGGGAGGACTGAAACACTGCAATAACGAGCTAGTGCACCGCTGCCACCCGACTGGCTCATCCGCGCATCACGAGCCCTATATTGCTGCTCTGGTGGAGATTCTCCTCAACCCAAGCTGTGCAGGGAAGGGGCGGACTCTCCATCCCTGGAGGGGTTCAAGACGAGTTTGGGCAGGCACTGGTTGGGGGTGATCTAGGTGCAGTGATGCCTGTGCGCTGCTTTGGGGATGTGCCAGGCTTCTGGTGGCTGCAGGGGCAGAAGGGACCCCCACCTTCCCCTGGTGCTGCTACGTGTGTCGGGGGGGTTGTGCCCTCAGAGGCGCTGGGTGCTGCCGCAGCCCAGCTGGGGACAGGGCCTGGGTTGTGCCAGTGCTCCTGCTGGGACCAACCCCAGAGGGCCCTGGCTAGAGGGTCTTGTCCCTCTGCTTAGGCTCAGACCAATGCTGCACCGGGGTCAGGAAGGAATTTGCTCCCCTGGTCAGACTGGTCCAGACTGGGGGGGTGGGGGTTGCTTTCCCCTGTAGCGGGGGAGGTGGGCCCACCTAAACCTGTAGCTCACTTGGTTAAAGCCCAGTGCTTAATGACCCCAAGGTTGCTGGTTCAATCCCAGGTTGGACTAGGTGATCTCCTGAGGGTCTTTCCAGCCTTACTTCTGCATGCACATGTGAACCCCATAGCAGCAGGATGTTGTGGTCCCCTACTTTGCCTGCAGCAGGATCAGGTATAATGTGTGGTTTTGCTCACAGGTTGGACAATAGGCTTATCTGGGCTGGTTTGGACAGGGCTGATCATGCCCCAGGCAGAGGGTTGGACTAGACGTGACCTCGGCAGGTCCCTTCCAGCAGGACTTCTCAGTGATCCTGTAATCACCACCTATGAAGGAGCTCTCAGAGCCTGGGGAAGGCACCGCTTCCTACGACACAGGCAGCCCTGCATTTTGCACCGCAAGCACAGAGCGGGGGCACAGATGACCAGCTTACGCGGAAGGACAGAAGTCATCGCCGATGCACAGAGACCAGCCTGGAGACCCCATGGCTGCCCAGGACAGGGTCTGCTGCTGACAGCTCGCAGCTCTTCAGGCCTACAGCACAACACTTCGTCGCCTGCCTCAGCTACACCAACCGCCCGGGATCAAAACATCACCTGCACCCCGCTCTTTCGGGAGGGGGCCAGCCCTGAGCAAGACCGGAGCACGCAGAGGTAACACAGCTCAGGCTTCACCCGCTTGCAGCCAGACCGTGCGGAGGGTTCCCTGGCACGGCGCTGCAAAACTGGCGAGACATCTCAGACGCACCTCAGAGAACCGCCCGAGAGCGACGGGACAGGACCCAGCCCTCCCACCGACCCGTGTACGAGCCGCTGGGCCTGGGCAGGTGCCGGGGAAGCCCCGACCCCGCCGGCTTCTGATCAGGGGTCAGCTCCGGCTCTTCGTCTGGGGCAATGGCATGTGCAGGAGATTAATTCTTGACCTCAAGCCTGGCCCTGCCCCCCGCTCACCAATGCATGCACGCGCACACACACGCACACATACATGCACGCGCACACACGCATGCCAACAGGCTGCCAACCAAAGCAGTGCCATCTCTTCAGCTGGCAGGAGCAGAGGGCTGCCGGGCACCTAGGAGAAGGGAAGGAGCCGGGCAGCACGCTGCACCTCGAGGTGCTGGAGAGGGGGAACGTCACCGCCCCAGACCCCACCGTGGTCAAGGACCCGGACCAGCATCTCGGAGGAGAATGCATCTCTCCTGCTTAAACAGCCAAGCGCAGGGCCAGGCCGAGCAAAGCCGTTCCTGCTCTGGCAGGGATTTGGGCAGGTCCCTTCCAGCAGGCAGAAACCAGGTCCGAACTCGGCACTGCATTTCCATGGGAAATGAGCAACCTTCTGGCTCTGAATCGGCCCCGGTACGAGTGAGAAAACCCCAAATGCCATTCATAAAAAAGCCCCTGAGCACCGAAATCCCTGGGGGGATTTTTTTGGCAGTGCCAGTCATCTGTCCCCGACACCACCCCCCCTTGCACCCAGCAGGCAGGACAGGCACGGAGGGGTGGTGAAGACCCCCATCCACTGCAGCACCAGCCGTGGGGCGTCTGTCTCCCACCTCCCAGAGCTGCCCTGCCCTGCCCACCAGGGAAGCAGCAGCCCCTGCACTGGAAGCCCTAGTGCAGCCCCTGCATGGATGCACGGATACAGAGCGAAGCCCACCACCTGGAGGCTCCGTCGCCCCTACGAGGCTCAGTCCTCACTCATCGGTGCCTGGCCTGGGCCTGTGGCAACCCTGTTGGGATGTCCCAGGGTGAACCCGCTAAACCTTGCAGGTCCTCGTCCTCTTCCGACCCCACTAACGTAGCAAGCCCCGTGGCCTGCTCCCGGCTGGGAGACCACCGTGGTGCTACGACCTCACCGCAGGGACCCCCGAGTCCTCAGCGCGGAGACTCCAGTCTTGCAAGGAGCACTCACGATGCAAGCTCTCTGCGGGCAGCCCAATGAGCCCAGCCGGTTTAGTCAGCCCGGCGCTGCTCCAGGCACCCACCCACGGAGGTTACCACAAGGACGGCGTGGCAAGGGACAGCCCGGAGCCGGGGCAGACCAGACTGCGGCCGCCGCAACTGGGCGCGGGTCTGGCTGGTTCCCTGCAGTCCCCGAGCTGCTCAGCCGGGCGCTGCGGCTGCCTTCAGTGCAGGCTGGGTTTGGGTGAGTCCAGGCACAGATCCCAGAAGTGACTTGCCTAAGGTCACAGAGCAGCTCCGTGGCAAGGAGCAGAACCCAGCACCTTGCCCTTGCCACTGCAAAGCGCTGCCTGCCCAGCCGGTACCGATTTCAGCACCAGGACGCATCACATAGCACAGCCCCGCAGCACCCTTCATGCTAGACATGACCCCTTTGCAGAGCAAGGAGCAGGGATCCGGCTCATCACGACAGCCATGAGCCCGCAATGCTGCTCTCTGCTGTATGCGACTGCCACCACGCATCCACGTGCCCTTGTCTCAGTACTGCCATCCGTCAGCGGAGAGTCTCTCAGCCGGGGCCTGGGATAGAAGCCGTGCCACTGGGGTGAAGCTCTCGGTTCCAGCTGCTGAGTGCGGGCTGAGCACATCTGCCCTGGGGGACATGGGGCAGTAAGGGCTGAACCAGAGCCGGGCATGGGACAAGGGGGTCTGATCTGAATGCCAGCGGACCCACAGGAATGCCACAGAGCCATCCCTCCGGCTGAGCCCTGGGGCATCCTACTTAACAGAACATGGACACGGCAGGAGGGGGCTGGTGAGAAGCAGAAACGGGACATCTGCCGAGAGCAGCGGAGGCTGCAGCTACTCAGCTGTGCCCGAGGCCAAGAAGCACCCCCTCCCCGCCCCCATCAGGAGGCTCAAACAACAGGACAAAAAGCTTGTGGGGCACAGAAGCAGGAAAGAAGAGTGCCCGACCCAACACTCCTGCTGCCTGGGCCTCCACAGCTGGGGTTTCCTGTCTCCTCACTGCATCGGGCCTGGCTGGCAGCACAGGGCAGCGAGGAGGCTGAACACAACCTTGGGTGCCCGTGCCTCTTCCTTGCCCCCAGAAGTCCGGGGCATGCACACTAGCGGGGGGACCTCTCAAGTCCTCCACCTAATTCCCCCCGGAGCCAGGCTGGGAAACTGCAGCCTGTCGAGGCTAAGGGATGTGCCCGAGACTGTGGAGCATCGGTAGCAGAGCCCAGGCCTAGCCTCTCTGCTTCTCAGCCGCGGGGCTTGCGGCTGTTTCCTGCCGGCCCAGTCAGGGCAAGGGGAGCAGACAGCCCGACTGGTTTGCGGGGAGGGCCAGCGCTCTCGGACCTGCGACAGCAGCACACGGGACCCGAGGGCCCGGAGGTCCAGTGCTCCCATTAACCACAGGCTTGGGAGGCCTGGATTCAGGCCCCAGCTCTGCCACCGACCTCTGCACGTCCTTTGACAGGGCCCTTGGCCGCTCTGTGCCTCGGTTTCCCGGTCCGTACACGTGGGCAATCCTCCTTCCTTTCTCCTGCCCTTGGTCAAACTCCCCAGGGCAGGCGCTGGCTCTCACTGCCCATACCACAGCACCCCGGTTTCAGCGGCGGGCACTGGCGATGCCGCCTTTCAGGATGTGATCGCACCGCCACGCGCAGACTGGCCACACAACACAGCTACCCGGGGACGCCTGCTCTTCCACCGGGGTACACGAGGCGCGGACACATGGCACGTTGCCCTACACCAGAGTAACTCGCTAGACTCGGGGAGTGTTCCCAGGGTAGCACTGCACCAGGGTAGCTGCAGCCTGGGTGCGTGTGTCCACCCCTACCCCAGCGCAGCCGTCCGGGCAGTGCCCCCGAGTCCCCCACCCGGCCTCGTGACAGCACCTGGAACCGCGGCTGCCCCGGAGAGCGGTCATCTGGCCGCTCCACGCACAGGTGTTGTGTGCAAGGGGACAAAACTGATGTCAGCTGCACTGGCGTGGGCGTGTGTCCGGACACGCGGCACATCCCCTCCCATCGGCCCTCCTTCGCACACCAGAGCACCGACGGGCCAGGCCATGAGAGAGGGGCTGGGAGTTTCTGTAGCGGGAGAGACCCCTCCTTTCTCGTCCCTCCGCAGACCCCAAACCGGGGGGGGCAGGAGGAGGTCGCACACCGAGCAGCCCCGATACCGCACACCAGGGCAGCCCCTACACTCGCACACCGGGCCGGTCCTTACACGCACAACCCGGACTGGCCCCTACAGAGCACACCAGACCAGTCCCGACACTTGCACATTGGATCTGTCCCCTACACTAGTACACTGGGTCAATCCCTACATTTGCACACCAGGCCAATGCCCTGCACACACACACCCGACCAGTCCCCTACATTCACACACCCAGTCAGTTCCTACATGACATACTGGGCCAGTCCCTATACTCACACACTCGGCCAGTCCTGTACATTCACACACCAGACCACTCCCTTCACTCGCACACCCGATCAGTCCCCTACATTTGCACACCTGAGTGGTCCCTACACTCACACCCAAGCAATCCCTTACATTTGCACACCCAACCAGTCCCTACATGACACACTGGGCCAGTCCCTACTCTTGCACACCAAACCAGTCCCCGACATCGTCACAACTGACCAGTCCCTACACTTGCACAGCCCACATTTGCACACCTGCCCAGTCCCTACACAACACACTGGGTCAGCCCCTACACTCACACACCTGACCAGTCCTTCACTTGCACACCAAACCAGTCCCCTACATTTGCACACCTGACTGGTCCCCACAGTCACACACGTGACCTGTCCCTACACTCACACAGTGGACCAGTCCCCTACATTTGCACACCTGACCGGTCCCTCTACAACGCACTGGGCCAGCCCCTACACTCACACACTTGCCCAGCCCCCTACACGTGCACACCCAACCGGCCCCTACACTCGCACACTCAGCGGGCTGGTCCCTGCCCTCCCGGCCCGCGGCCCCCGGCCCGCACTCACAGCACGCAGAGCGCGTAGGCTCGGCTCACGCTCTCGCTGTCCCGCACCAAGAAGCTGCCGTCCCGGCCCGCCCGCGCCAGCAGCTCCTCGGCCGCGGCGCGGCTCAGGTCGCGGTGGTACCAGGGCCCCGGGCCGGGCGCCGCCGCGCCCCCGCAAGCCATGGCCCGGCCCGGCCGGCCGCCGCCGCCTCCCGCTGCTCCCGGCGACCTGCGCTCTTCCTGCCGCCTCCGGGGACGCGCTCCCGCCCCCGGCCCGGCCCGGCCCCGCCCCCGGCCCCGCCCCCGCCCGCGCGGCGGGCCCCGCCCGGGCGAAGGCAGCCGGCGGGCAGGGCGCGGGGCCGCGGCCGGGGAGCAGAGCGGCGGCGGCGCTCGCGGTGCTGCGGGAGGCCCCGCGGGATTTCACCGGCTGCAGCTGCAGCTGCGGGGAGCATCGGGGCGAATCCCCGGGGGGGAGGCTATTTTGGACCCGGCCGAGACTGAGCCGAGCAGCTGCGAGGCGGCCGCGGGCCCCGAGGGAGAGGAAGCACCTTCGCTGCGGCTTCCTCCGGCCTTTCCTCCTTCCGCGGGCCGAGTGGGGCAGGGGCGGCGCGCCGGGGCAGCCGGAGGCCTCGCAGGAAGCGGCGGGGCCGTCGCCCCGGGAGCCCGCGCGCGGCCGGCCCCGACGTGCCCCGGCCCCCGGGCTCGGGGCCGCGTGCGCCCGCGGCGCTGGTCGCGGAGCCCGGCCGCCCTCTGCCCGCCGCGAGCAGCAGCGGGGCAGCGGCCCGGGAGAGCCTCCTGCGGCAGCCCCCAGGCCGGGCCTCGGCCGCGGGCGCCGGGCGGCCTCTGGCGTGGGCGTCTGCGGACTGGGCGGCGTGCCCCCGCGCAGGGCCCTGCCCCGGCAGGCCGGAGCCGCCCCGGGCCAGGCTCGCGCCCGCTCGGCAGCGGGGAGAGCAGAGCGCCGGGGGCCCGCCCGGGGTCGCAGGTGCCGGCCCTGCTCCTAGGCACCGTGCGCGCCCCAGTGCTTCCCGCTGCCGCAGCCCGGGCTGCAGGGTGCCACGTGCCGGGCGCCCCACGCCGCTGCGGGGCGGGGGCTGGTGCTGAGTGCAGCAAAGGGGACGTGCTACCAGGCCCCCGGCCCTGAGCAGGGCAAGACCGGGTTTCAAAGCAAGAGCCCCAGTACCTGGGAGCGGGGCAGCCAGCCGGCCACAGACCCGCTTGTGGCCCAGCAGCAGCAGAAGGCAAGGGGCCTCGCTGCAGACGGGCCGCCGACGCCTGAGTGCGCTGGGTAGAACTGGGGGGCTGCTGGCGGACGCCGGACCCCCCTGGAGATCCGCATTGCCCCGTGCTGGGAACTAGATCCACCCCGAGAGGGGCTGGCTGGCCTGGCAGCATGGGCCCACGCACAGAGTGCATCTAGCGCTCCCTGCGCAGGCAGGGGTCGGCGTGGGGACCTCAACGCGCTCTGGGCACGGGCTCCTGCCAGCAGGACACACTTTGCAGCTGCAAGCCAGGGATGCCTGGATCCTGCTGCCACTGCCCAGGCTGGAAGGCCAGGGCTGCTCCCTGGCACTGCTAGAGATGCAGCAGCTGCCGGCGCATCAAGGAGGAGACGAGCCTGGAGGTTTCAACCAAGTTTACTGCCAGCTCTGTGTGCACCAGGGAAGTGGATGTGACATCCACACCCATGCATGACCCCCCAAATACTTATGCAGCAAAGAGATGAGCCCGGAGAGTTGATCGAGTTTATTGCCAGGTCCAGGTGCACCGGGGAAGTAGATGTGTCCCCTCACTCATGCATGACCCCCAAATGCCCATGCAGCATCGGTGCTGGCTGCAGCTAGCAGGCGCTGGCTGGGGTTGCAATGGGAGCCTGCGTGCAAGCGGCCAGGGATATTGGAGCCTGCTAGTGCGGGAGCCGGGGGGGGACGAGCGCTGGAAGCATTGCCCTGCAGCGGTGACTTGCCCCTCGCTGCAAAGGAAGCTGATGGGAGAGGAGGGGGCAATGTGCCCGGACCTCACCTGGAGACCCCCCAGCCCCAAGCCTCCAGGGAAGATGAGGTGCCCGGTAACTGCATGCTCCCAGCCCTCCCCCGCTTGGGGATGACGGTCCCCTGCTTGCCCCCTTGGAGTGCTTGGCTGCCCAGGCTGCGCGGAGAGCACCTGGGGCTGTGTTGCTGCTGTCCTGAGAGTCAAGGGCTTGGGTGCAAGATCAGGGCTGTGGGCTCCCCTGTAGCGAAGGGCACAGACAAGCCAGGCACTGGGGTGGGCAACTGCACACACTCTGCTGGACAGACGGACACCCAGGACAGACTCGATGAGTGGCGGGAAAGTTCTGTCCCTGGGCACTGTGGAGGAGGTGTTCTCTGCACACAGCCAGGGCGGAGATGGGTGCAGGGAGCGAAGTGTCGAGGGGAGCCGGGGTCGTCTTTGTCACCTCAGCAGCCTCCTTTGTCCCGGTGTCAAGAGCAAAAATGGGTCCAGCGTAACCCAGGGGCAGCCAGAGCCCAGCGGGGGCCACCGCAGCCTTCCCCCCAGGCCGGGAGAGCCAGCATCTGGCCCTCAGAGCAGAGCTAGCAGGGCAGGGGCCAGCAGGAACAGCCAGGCGCCAGGCCCTGGCGTGGGAGCCCTGCCAAGCTGGGCGTAGTACTCGGCGACGGCCACGTTGGGGTTGGCCTGGGCGGTGCTGAACCACATCTGGATGCAGCGCCCGCTGCCCCGGTGCTCTGTCGTGTATTTGTAGGATCCAGACCACAGCTTCTCGCACAAGTCGGCCGGCCGAGGGAAGACCAGCTTGAAGAGGCGGCACGTGGAGCCCCGGGGGCACTGGTTGCTTCCTGGAGAGGCAGAAGGGGACGGGCAGCAGCTGGCACAGGATGGACCCCCTGGGTCTTTACTTTGGTCTGGCTGAGGGAAGTGATGCCTCCTTCTCCCTAGGACCAGATTCTCCCAGCCTCCCAATCCCCCCTGCGCATGGGCCCCTAACTGTGGGGCTAGTGCTGTGTGGGTGATCTTGCAGCCTACCAGCTGGCAGGGCTAAGTGACTTGCCCAAGGCTACCTGGGCCATCGGTGGCAGAGCCAGGAAACAGCCCCAGCTCCTGCTTGCTGCTACATGGGAAATCATGGCAGGGATCTTGGGGGCAGTCTAAGGGCAGGGAGGAGGATGCTTTGGTCGAGAGCATTGTCTGTAGTGGGTGCTAGGCCCTAGACCGGCCTTGACCCCGCCCCCCTCCCTCCCGTGTGGCCGGCCCTGCCTGCAGCCAGCTCGTCTGGTCCTGTCTCCGGGGCGCTTGCTGACCTGTTGTCCAGTTCCAGCCCTTGTGCCAGTTCTCCTTGCAGGTGTAGGAGTCCTGGCAGTCGTCCCACCACTGGTCGCAGTCCTCCTTGCACAGCGGCACATTCATGATCCGCTCCTTGCGCCAGCTGGTGTCTGTCTGCGGGGGCACAGGGCTGTGAGCCTTGGGGCACAAGCCCAGGGCTGCCCAGTCCCCCCACAGGAGCCCCAGGGGCTGCCGGGAAGCCAGAGCCCCATGGCATGGCACTCGGCGGGGCAGGGGGCAAGGAACTGAAACAGGAGAAGCTTGGGACCTCACCCCCCAACCCCAGTTCCCTGTTTGATCTGCTGCTCTACTTTCTGCTCCCTGCCCTATCAGCCACCGTGCTACCTGTCCCCTCTCTGATCCACTGCACGCCACGCAGAGCCTGCCTGTATCATGCGTGGCACCTGTGCCACAGGTTGGCCACCCCCAATCTTGCTAAGGCCTCACTGAGCAGAGCTGCACCGTCCCAGTCCACGTCTACCCCTCAGCCCTGCTGGTGCAGCCTCAAAGCCCGACGCTAGTTTGGGCGGCCGCATCCCTTGGTCGACTCATGCCCAGCCCGTGACCCACCGGGTCCCAGCTCCTCCGGCCCAGGCTGCTGCCCCCCGCCCTCCTACCTTCACGATCCAGGGCCCCAGGTTGGGGGAGCACTCGTAGAGGCAGGTGTCCTGGATGAAGTGGCGCTTGCACTTGTCCTTCATACCCCCGCAGTGGTTCCAGTTGAATGAGTACAGGTAGGACTGGTCTTTGTGAGCCTCCACGGTGGTGTTGGCCAAGCAGCAGGCGTTGTCCTTCCAGGGGGTGCACTGCCAAGGGAGCAAAGGGCCCGGTGGGTGCATGGCTGTGGGGGGCAATGGCAGCACTGCTCCCTAGTGGCGGGGGCAGGTTTGCACCCGCGTCTCAGGGGATGGGGGCAAATCTGGCTCTTCTCCCTAGGGAAAGCCGCTGCAGTGACAAGCTGGGAGCACCAGAGCAGGACTGGGGGAGATGGGGGCATGCAAAAGGCAGAAAGGCCTGGATTTATGAATGAGGGGTCACAACATTTATGAACACACAGTCTGCCAGTTTAAAACTTAGCAGCAGGAAGTTCGTTTCCCGCAGCATGGCATTCAAACTGGGGAACACATGGCCACCAGATGTGGTGGAAACTGTGAGTTCAGCCCAATTCATCCAGGGACCAGACGCGTGCTTGGAGGAAAAGGGCATTGGTGGCTATTGGGCAAGAGGGTGAGGGTATGGCCTCTGCATCAGAGCTTCCTGGACCTTCAGTGCTGGAGGCTGCAAGAGGAAGAGGAGCAGAGGAAAACCCCATTCCTGCTCCCTTCCAGCCTCTGCTCTCTGCACCCGCATGACAAAGGGATGGGGCAAGATGGACCCAACCGCGGTTCTTACGTTCCCCAAATGCTGCTGGCACTTCCTTTCTCTTCAGGTGCTAATTATCCAACCACAGGCAAGGCAGACCCCTAAATGGGGGCAGGTGCCTGCATCCCTCTGTAAGGCCAGCGTCACCCAGGGTATCGCTGAGCCAGCGGGAGCGAAGCCAGGGCTCTGGGTGTCTGTCCCCCGCGAGGGAGCAGGGAGTGCCAGGACCCCTGCTCGGGTGGCAGAAGGGGCCCTGTATGGCAGCTGGCTTGTGCTCAGTTTGTCACAGGAGTCTCCCCTGGGGGTCAGCATGGCCGTCCTCGAAGGCCGTGACAGCTGGCCACAGAGCCAGACCCCAGGACCTGGGGTTTGCCATGGCCCGAGGCACCCAGGGTGGGCGATGACAGCCCCCTTACCTGGCTGTACAGCTCCCCCTCCGGCCCCGGGTTGGTCTTGTGGTGCTTGGCGTCCATGCACACGTTCAGCATGTCCTTCTTGGCGGCCTCAGTGGTGCAGGCGGCCAGGAGGCCCAGCAGGACCCACCGTGCTGCCATCTGCCTGCCACGGAGCAAGGGGAGGATGGTTACAGCCCACGTGGGCCAGAGGGCCGTGGCATCCAGCGCCATTCGCTCCCACCCGTGGGCACCCTCCGGTGACACAGGATCAGGCGCTCGCTGAGGGCACGAGCCAGACAGGCCTGGTCCAGGGATCTCGGCCAGATACTACTGGGCTTGAGCCAGGGACACAGCCGGCCCCAGCCACGTGCAGGGAGCAGCATGCCTGGCCCGGGTGGACTTGCCCCCGTGAAGCGGTGGAACAGGGAAGGGTTTTGCTGGCACTGCCAGACACCCGTGCCCCCTATCCTTGGCCGCCAGAGCAGGCAGTGTGCGCTCCTGGGTCACCCTCACCCCGTCTACCGGTTTAGCCATCTCCCAGGTCTTGGCTCCCACGTGCATGGGACGAGTCAATCACTGAGCTTTCCCCCCATACCAGCCGGGGGCTCGGGGCAGCTCCTCCTGCCCCGTCCAGTCCTTCCCCCTGTCCGCGAGCGGGCTGTCCAGCCCTGCAGGGTACCCCTGTCTCACCCACAGGGCCCTACACAGCTGCACGAAGCAAATCTTTTTCTCAACCACCTATTTTGCTAGAAGCTGCCCCCTGCCCTTTGGCAGAGCTCAGCGGATCCAGGATGCGGCGGGCTCACTCCGATAAGACACGTTCTCCTTGAAATGCCACCCCCACGCTCCGGCTCGTCCGACCCCTCTCCCACCCACCCCGGAAGAGCCAGCACCCAGCCAACTTTGCTCCTTGCATCGTCCCCCGACCCCCACGGCTATATCAGCCCGCCCGACCCCACCGCTCCCCACCCACGTGGCATTTTGCTAAGCGCCCTTGAAAGCTGCCAGGCGCTGGGGGCAGCTGGCAGCGGGGGCAGAGCGAGCCGACTGGGCACCTCCGTCCGGCTCCAGATCGCAGTTAGGAAGTTACCTTGAATGCAGGCGACCCAAAGGCAGGCAGAGAGCTGGGGGCACAGGGGCAGCCGGCAGCACTGATCCCAAAGCAAGCCCGCTTCCCATCTCAAAGGTCAGCTCCCTGCCCAGCCCTTGGCCAATGATTATAAGGGGAGTCCCCCTGTGCCCAGCACTGTGCCGTGAACTTTTTTCTTTGCTCCGCACCGTGGTGGGAGATAAGGAGGACGAAGGATGCCTTGTGCAGGCGTCGGGCCACCGCGGTGCTGATCCAGGGAAAACACAGAGGCTGATCCCCTGCCTGGAGAGGTGGGGGCCAAACATTGCTGCATAATCTCCAAATCTTGAACTATAACAGCCAACACCCACAAAGCAAACACGGACGCTGGGGAAGAAACAAACCCAACAAGCCAAAAGCCAGGGATTGAGTCCAAGCCTCCCTCCGCTGGGGATGAATTAGGAATCAGCTCATTGAGGAATAAAAGCATGAGTTAGTTGGCTATACAGGACTATATAAGCCATCGGCGGCGGGAAGCCACATTACCGGTCGTGCAGTGCCACGAATGGACGTGCCTCTCCACGTGCCCTTGCACGGTGCTCTGAGACCGAACTCGATTGCATCAGGGAAGGGAAGGAGGAGATACCACAATCCTGCCCAGGCCCCAGTCATCATGGCTTTGCCAAAAGCAGAAATAGAAGTGCGAGCCCTGCAGATTTTTGTTTTCTGCTAGAGCTGAACGGTCCTTGCTAAACACTTCTTAAAACAGTAGAGTGGGTAAAGCACGGCGCAGGGTACAGCCAGGCCCTGGATGGAGCTAGCAAAGCTTTGGGGGAGTTTGGCTGGCTGCACCCCAGCGCTAGGAGAGTCTTAACTGGACCACACGGGCAGATTTTCCCTTTTTTGTCCTGCAGGAAAAATACTAGCGCCATCCTCCCGTGGCAAATAGGTGGAAATCTCTGGGTTTCTCTCGTGAATCCTGTGCGGGTGTTTCATAGACATTAGGTTTCATAGATTTCATAGACATCAGGGCTGGAAGGGACCTCGGGAGATCATCGAGTCCAGCCCCCTGCCCAAAGGGCAGGAAGTCAGCTGGGGTCATAGGATCCCAGCAAGATAAGCATCCAATTTGCTCTTGAAGGTGTTCAATGTAGGTGCTTGAACCACCTCCGCTGGCAGACTGTTCCAGCCCTTGGGGGCTCGGACAGTAAAGAAATTCTTCCTTATGTCCAGCCTGAAATGGTCTTGCAGGAGTTTGTGACCGTTCGACCTCGTCATCCCTTGGGGCGCTCTGGTGAACAGACGTTCCCCCAGATCCTGGTGGTCACCCCGATAAACTTACAGGTGGCCATCAGATCACCCCTGAGCCTGCGCCTTTCCAGGCTAAAGAGCCCCATGGCTCTCAGCCTTTCATCGTAAGATCTGTTTTCCTGACCTCTGATCATGCGCGTGGCTCTCCTCTGGACTCTCTCAAGCTTCTCCACATCCTTTCTGAATTGTGGAGCCCAAAACTGGACGCAGTACTCCAGCTGCGGCCTCACCAAGGCCGAGTACAAGGGGAGAATGACGTCCCGGGATTTGCTCGAGAAGCATCTATGGATGCACGCCAGCGTTTTGGTCGCTTTACTAGCTGCAGCATCGCATTGCAGGCTCATGTTCATCTTGTGGTCAACGATGACCCCAAATCTCTTTCTTCTGTAGTGCTATCCAACGTAGCACTGCCGAGCCTATACGGGTGCTGCAGGTTTTTCCTCCCAAGGTGGAGAACCTTGCATTTTTCGGTGTTAAACACCATCAGGTTCTCGTCTGCCCATTTGCTGAGCTTGTCCAGGTCAGCCTGGATCACCCGCCTATCTTCTGGCGTGGATGCTTTGCCCCAAAGTTTGGTGTCATCGGTGAACTTGGCCAGTCCACTCCTGACTCCAATGTCCACAACATTAATGAAGATGTTGAACAGGATGGGTCCCAGGACAGAGCCTTGAGGGACCCCACTGGTCACAGGGCACCACGATGAGTGACTGCCATCAATCACAACCCTCTGGGTCCGACCACAGAGCCAGTTTCCCAGCCAGCGGACCGTGGTGGAGCCAAGGCCACAACTGGCCAGTTTGGCCAAGAGGTGATCATGGGATACCAGATCAAAAGCTTTTTTGAAGTCAAGATATATGACATCAATCTCTTCTCCCTCATCCAGATGATAGGTCACCTGGTCGTAGAAGGAAATGAGATTGGTCAAACAAGACCTACCCGCAACAAACCCGTGCTGGCTGTCCCTTAGGATGTTAGCCTGGGCCAGTCCATCAAGGATGGCCTCCTTAATAAACTTTGCTAAGATCTTCCCCAGGATAGAAGTCAGGCTAATGGGCCTGTAGTTAGCCGGATCCACTCTCCTCCCTTTCTTGAAGATCGGCACCACATTGGCCTTCTTCCAGTCTTCGGGCACTACACCAGAGCGCCAGGAGTTTTCCAAGACCCGTGCCAGGGGCTGGGCTATGACGCTCGCCAGCTCCTTGAGTACCCTGGGGTGCAGGTTGTCAGGGCCGGCTGACTTGAAGGTCTCCAGCTTCTCAAGGTGTTCCTTCACGAGGTCAGCATTGATGGAGGGTAGGGGATTCCCCTCACCCGGCTCTCCCTGTCCCATAGCAGGCATGGGCATCCCGTGTGACTGATGAAAGACTGACGCAAAGTACCTATTTAATAGGTTGGCTTTTTCCTGGGCGTCAGTTGTCAGTTGCCCCATCTGGTTTAGCAGGGGTCCAACGTTGCCCTTGCTTTTCCTCCGGCTCCCCACATATCTGAAAAAGGGCTTTTTGTTGTCCTTGATGCTTGAAGCTAGTTGGAGTTCAGTTGCAGCCTTGGCTTTCCTGCTTTGCTCCCTGCAGGACCGGACCAGCGCGGAGTAATCCTCCTTGGAGGTGAATCCCGTCCTCCATCCTTTGTAGGCTTTCCTTTTTAGCCATAGGAGGTCCACTAGGTCCTTGGAGAGCCAGGGGGGCTGCTGTGCCTTCTTGCTGCCTTTCCTCCGTGTTGGAATAGATTTAGCTCGTGCACTGAGGATCGCTTCCTTGAGGAGCAACCACTCTTCTTGAACTCCCATCTCCCTGGGGTCATGGTCCCTGAGGGCCTGACCGACTAGCCTCTTGAGCTTGTCAAAGTCAGCTTTTCTGAAGTCAAGGACTTCTGTGTTGCTGACTGACTTGCCAGCTTTACGGCGGATGGTGAAGGTGATCAGCTTATGGTCGCTGCCACCCAGCTTCCCATTGATCACTAGGTCGCTGATTAGGTCGTCCCCCGTAGCCAGTACCAGGTCGAGCAGCGCTTTGCCTCTCGTCGGCCCACAGACTTCTTGAGTCAGGTAGAGGTCATCCACGCACGAGAGAAAGCTTTGCGCCCGCTCGGATTTTGCTGAGTGATCTTCCCACGAGATGTCCGGGTAATTGAAGTCACCCATGACAGCCAAGGTCCTGGAGCAAGCGGCCTCAGTCAGTTCCCGGGCGAACTCCTGGTCAAGCTCAGGACTTTGAGTGGGAGGTCTGTAGTAGACTCCCACCGTTGTGTCCTCTGTGCCGTATTCCCCACGAATTTTTACCCAGAGGGTCTCTAGCACACCAAACTGTGCTTGTATTGTGCTGCACCCTTAAAAGGATCTGACAAAACCCCGATGGAGGGACACCGGGATGAAAAGGGACCCCGAGGCCAACCGTGCAGGGTGTGGTTACCCCCCTGCTACAGCCTCACGTGCCTGGGATAAGGCATGCCCTTAGCAATACAAAGTGGGCAGCCCCACACATGAAGAAAGGCCACGGCTGGCTTCCCCCCACCCCTGGGGCCTTCTGCCGAGGGAAGGGGCTTGATCAGTTTGATCCATGAGTCTAGCGCCACGTCTGCTCCTCCCGGGTCCTGTGGGCTGAGCAGCATGACGCTGGAGCCTGCTACGCTCAGCGAGGAGCATGGCCCAGCTCCCACCTGCCTCGCGGGAAAAGCCCTGCCCGTGCGGAAAGTACATCTGCTCCTGGGCTGAGGTCGGATCAGCGGGTCCCACAGTTTTGCCCACCGAGCGCCGCCCACACGGTGCCCGATTCCCTTTGCTTTTGAGCCCCTCGATTTCCAAAGCTGCCAACTGGCTTCTCCCCCTGCCCGCGCCCAGCCCCTCGTCTCTGCTCATGCACCCGGCTGCGTGGAGCGACTGCTCCAGGAGGCCGAAGCAGCTTGCACGGTGGCTTTTTAACCCCCAGAACAAAGGCAGGGGAAGGAAGAGGAGCAGCAGCGGAAGCAATCGGGAAGAGCGGAGAAGATCCAGGGGAGGAGGCCGGCGTGTCCCATGCCAGAAAGGAAGGTGGGCTGGCGGGGCACCGCAGCACCGGCACGGGGTGGAAGCGCACACTCTGGCACACGGGTTGCAGCAGTAGCAGGCCTGGCACAGCGTCAAGGAAGAGGAAAGGGAGCCAGGTGGGGAGAGCAGAGAGCCAGGAAGACACCGAGCTGTCCGGCCGGCGCGAGCCAGAGCCAGGGAAGCAGTCATAGCATTAACAGGATGGGCTGAGGACAGAAAAGGCCCATCACCACCTCAGAGAGGGGCAGGGAGATGCTCCCTGATGACAGAAGGACCTTACTGGGCCCATTTGAGGGTTGCAACGTGATGGGGGCACAAAGGCGGGTACCCCTGGGATGTGATGGTCCCAGCGAGGGGATGTAGCCGGTGGCTGCTTTGGTCCCATCCTCTCCCAGGGAGTGCAGGGGAAAGGGCTGGGCTTTTCCCAGCCACCCTCTCCATGGATCGGGGCAGCTAAGGTCAGAGCTGACGCAGCAGGAGACACTGCATGGTGGCCAGGGAGCAATCTACTGATAGTCCAGAGGCTGTAAAAGGGAAAAAGAAAGAAAGCACCATCTAAGATAACCACCTCCCGCCTCGCCCCAGGGCCCAAGCAAGGAGAGGCTCGCGTTCTTCCTCCACCCAGAGAAATGTTTTGCACTTGAAAGCTCGCCTCACTGCCTCCCGGCCGTGCAGTTGGTCCAACAGGCAATCTCACCCCAAGAAACCCTCGCCCCCCGCATAATCCTCAGCCTGCTAGTGCTACTTGCAGGCGAGCAGGGAGGCCTGGCGAGAGCCAAGAACAGGATGAAGACTGCCTGGCAGGGCAGGGCTGTCCAGACCAGGTCACGCTCCAGCCCCTTCTTGGAGAAGCCCCAAGCCTTTGTATAATGCTGGTAGGGGCCGATCCCCAGGGGGTATTGCCAACTCCAGCGCCTCGAGATGGTGATTTCACCACCTTTCTTGACACATCCCAGGTGGCACCGGCTTTCTTTTTCAGAGGCACAATGCTGCTGATGGGCTCAGCCTGACCGGTGATAACGCCCGGTGCCTTCCCGCCAGAGCTGCTGGCTACCCAGCCCCACGGTGCTCTGCCCTCATCCTTACGGCCTCACGTCCTATGGATTTCAAAGCATTTCTCTAGCTTGCCCAGACCCCTCTGAATCCTGATCCCAGAAGCCTTCCTCAGGTCCAGGTACATCACGTCTACTGCCCGATCTCCCCAGCCGCTCCCGTCACCAAAGTAAACCATGTGGCCTTGTCCTTAATGCATCCACCTGCTGCTTGTCGCAAACTGATGGTCAGATGATGTGTCCCAGCCTCTTCCCAGGAACCGCAGCAAGGCTGAGCGGTTGTAAAGCCTCCAATGCCCTTCTCCCCGCTTCTTAAGGACAGGCACTCTTGTTTTCTCCTTTCCACTGGAAACTCCTCTGCCCCCAGCCTCCCTCGGCTCCGAGATTACCCCAGCTGGGCTGAAGTTCGCTGCTTTGAAGGCCGCTGACTTATCTCAGCAATCTCGAACCTGCTCACGCCCTGCCAAGCTGCAGATCTTGCTCCCTTATCACTGATGCAATGTGTATTGGCCATGGGATCACAGTCCACCCAGAATGTGAGAAATGCAACCCTTCGGCCTCCTCGCAGTATCAGTGATGAGCTTTGCAGAGTGCCCGGACTTGTCCTCGCCCCGACTGATCAACCCTGGTTCTGCTTTGGTGTTTCAGGTGCCCCCGGGCCTCTCACTGCACTCCCTGCCACAGGACAGCTGGCCCTCATGCCTTTCCAATGCCTGGCCCAACATCTGGCTGCTGGGACACACTCATCAGGGGTCCTCCTTGCCATGCCAGATTGTCCCCACCCCTGTGGCTCACCCTCAGTGTCCGCTGGGCACAGGTAGATGTCACCAGGGCAAGTGGATCTTTCCTCTGCCGTC
The DNA here is from genome assembly GCF_052110815.1 of Crocodylus siamensis. NCBI lineage: Eukaryota > Metazoa > Chordata > Crocodylia > Crocodylidae > Crocodylus > Crocodylus siamensis. The sequence goes on along the minus strand of NC_143395.1, from coordinate 418,412,123 downwards.
TCCTCCTCGCTCTCCCACTCTGCCCAGGAGCATCCAGGCTTTTATAGCAGCTTCTGGCAGGAAGATGCCCACGGGGGCACCCCCATCTCCAGCCACACCCTGCATTTCATGCTGCGATCCCCGTGCACTGGGTATTGCAGACACTTTGTGATGCAAGCACAGCCAGAGTTAGCCAACAGCTCGGGGAGAGCCGTCTGCCTCCAGATACTCCATCATTTCCTCACTTGCGGGGTGAGTGCTAGGGCAGCCCGAGAACCGGGACGGGGCCAGCCTGGGCACTGAGCCACCACCTCATCAGCATCCCTGGATGCACTAGCCATTTCCCCAAGCAGTTGTTTAACGCCAGCTATAGATGCTCCATCTCTTTGCCCTAGATCCAAAACATGCTGCAGCTGGGGCAGAGTTTCTTGAGGCACCTGGTTTCCCATCGGGGCAGGTGAATAGCAACCACAGACCTCCTGGCTGGCACATCCGTGGCCAGTGACTTCTTAACGATGAGTCTGGAAGGACCCAGCGGGTTGATGGGTCAGAGCCGAAGTGCTGCATAATGTCTCTGTGGCCCGTCTCAAACAGGGTGTGATCAGCCCTCCCTCCATGGGAGAGAGGCATCCCATTGTCCCATAGCATCAGCTCATTCATCCTAGAAGGGCTGCAATGGATGTCCAAAACCCCCACCCTTCCTGGTCCCTCCCCAGTGTTGTGAAAAGGGGAAGCTGGAAAGTGCAAGGCGTGTACAACGCAGGCTGCTTCAGCCGGGAAGGAGAAGGGCCTCCCCAAGCAGAAGGGTCCGGCTGGAGACGGTGCGAAGTCGGGCTGAACGCTTGACACCCCGTGCAAAGCATGATGGGGATGCGGTGACTTACCATGATGCTAGGAAAGGCTCTGAGCTCGGCTAGCTCTAGCAGAGAGCATCTCCCGGCACACGAGACCTCCAGCAGTTGCCGCTCCGTGAGCAGTGGCTGGGGTGGGAGCACCCAGCGGGACTCGCCTCCCTCTGCTTTTGTCATCCTCTAGTCCCCAGGGCATCAAACTCCTTTGGCCCCTTGGTCTGGATCCAGGCTGCAGGGGTTCTCATGGGCCACACCTGGATCCACCTCTGGCAGGGGGGTTAACCCCTGCAGCTGCCTGAGCCACTGTGATACCTCAGCAAACTACAGGGATTACGGCATCCATCACTCATCCCACCGCCCCCAGAGCGCAGCCCAGGGGGGCTCTGTAGCCGGGAAGCCGATAGCAGGCCGCGCCCCTGGATTCCCAGCCGCTCCAGCAGCCCCAGGGCCCATGGGCTGTACGTGTGACAGCCCTGCCCTAGCCCAGGAAGCGGGAGCTCTGTGCACTCGCAGCCCTGACCCAGAGCGTCGCTTGTGCCAGCCGGACGCTGAACGCCTGTGCTAGTTGGGGCCGTGCCCTGCTTGGTCGTGGCACGTTGCTAAGTGCCGGACACGGCTGTTCCCTCTGTCGGCTCCTGTCTGGGTGGAAGCATAGCTAGGGTGGTGCATAACGAACCCTGTTTCAGGGTTAGGCGTACAAGGGTTTAGCCAGCTTGTACCACTCCAGGTGCCGACAGATGGAACAGCTGCAGGCTGACAGCTTTTGGAGCAGTCAAAACTTCCCCCCGTCTACAGCCAGGGCTGAATTCAAAGGGCCACTGCCACTGTAGCCGGGGACCTGGAGAGGGATCCTTTCCAGTTCTCTGCCACAGCAAGAGATTTCCCGATCGAAACCGGACCAGAACTGCTTCCAGAGCCTCGAGCAGGTAGGAAAACATCCTGGAGAGACACTGCAGGGTGGGCTGGACCTGGGGCTGTCTGCTGTTGCACGGTTGTGTGACGTGCACCAGTGTCACAGTGTGGCAGAGGTCTCAGATCTGCAATGCAGAAAGCCTCAGGAGGGGCAGCCCAGGCCTCAGAGAGCTGCCTTTCCACAGCTTATCTTCCTTCCCTGCAGCAACAGGGCAAGATGAGCAAAAGCAGCTGATGAGGAAGTGGCAAGAGTCATTCCCTTAGGTCAGGGGTGGGCAAAAGGCAGCCAGCCAGCCCATTCTTTCCAGCCCATGGGGCCGCTAAAAAATTTAGAAAATTAATATTTATCTGCCCCTGGCTGCCTGTCATGTGGCTCTTGATGGCTTGCCAAAACTCAGTAAGCGGTCCTCCGCCCAAAATAATTGCCCACCCCTGCCTTAGGTAATCTCTGGGGTCAATCACAGCCTCATCCTTATCATCGTCCCGTGTACAAGCGCCTGCTCATCTGGGGCAGTGGCTGGCTAAGCAGAGCGACTTGCTGACAGGGGCAGTTCTGGTCTGCTCTGGGAGCATTGACACACTGGAAACCACAGTAACACGTAGGAAACCAGAGGTAACTAACGGTGATAGGCAGCAGATGCAGAGGCACACAGGGCCCAGCCCTGCTGCAGAGGAAACCATATGAAGCCTGGGGCAGGGGTGGGACTCAGGCCCGGGGAAACAGGCAGGAACTTTACTTCAGGGGAAGATCAGTCATGTGTCCTCTTCTCATCAAGTTCATTCTGGGGAAGCTCTTCTCTCAATGCAAATACACAGCACCTGCCCTGGACAGCGTGGGAGAGGCCTGGTCGAGTGTCCATAATACAGAGCGAGCTGGCTACAGAGTAAAATCCTGGGGAGACTGACCCATGCGTGGATGTCGAAAGCGGGGAGAGCAGATAGGGTGGTGCATCATCACATACAACACGCCACCTATTTTTCTCCAGGCAAATAGAAACTAGAAGCTTTACTAATAAGCAAGAGGCCTAGCACTATATTATTCAGTTTAAGATTAAGCAAAAACTCATCTAAATCTACTGGGACAGCCACTAATTGCTAAATTATACAGTAATTAAAAAAATCACAAGCCAGGCAAAAAAAAATATTTAAGAAGTCAAAAGAGATTATGCTGTTAGTGCTGTAGTCATTATAGTTACATGTATGTCTCTTATTCAAAATCGTGCAACAATATCTAGCCTTCTTGAGTTTCTTGACGGCACCTTCAATACTTCACTGTCAGTCATTAATACTGCTACCCCGAGTTAAGGATTTTAGCTAGAGTTAAAAACAACCTGCAGGGATGTGGAATACAGGAGAGGCATTCCCAGCAATGGAGAAGAGACAGCAACACTGCAGAAGAAAGGATCATTTGAGTAGGGGAACATGAAGACCATTAACGAGGAGTGAGGGTCTTTAACACGTAAGGAGTAAAGAGAGAGCAGCAGGAACCAGGCAGATGATAATGAGCCATGAAGTCAATTGACTCCCTTAGTGGTGCCCAAATAGAAATGCCACTGCCTCTCCCATACAGCTGGTTTTACAGTTTGGATAGAGCAGGAATCAAAGTAGGGGTGCAGCTGCACTACTGCACCCCTCTAGATCCACCTCTCGGCTGCCCCTACAGTAGCTGTGTTGTGGGTTATAGGTCCCAAATGAAATGGCCCACCAAGTCAGCATGGTTATGAGCCTTTCTATGACAAACGAAGTGCCCGGGGGGGGGGGGGGGGGTGATGCAGTCACAGCTGGCTGCCTTCACCATCCTGCCTACGTGCCCAGATCCCCATTACAGCTGGTTGAGCTGGAAGCAGCCTTCAGCTCATGTCCAGAGCAGGGACTCAACGTGTCCAGAGCATCTGGCCCCAACGCAGCAAACAGGGCCAGAGCTGAGGTCTAAAACTTCCAGAGAAAGAGAGACATGCAAGGCCACACATGATGCTACATGACACACCTGGCTCCCTGCAGGGTGAGAGGGATGAAAGGGGACAGGTGCAAGACAAGTGTCCAGGTCCTATAAAGGACTAGTGAGCACCAGACAGTGGCTTGATTTGGCTCAGCGGAGAAGAGGGAGCGAGGCCAGGAGACAAGTGATGCAATCGAAACAACCAGCTGCAGAAACAATCTCCGCAGCAGTGTCGGGAAGGAGAGGAGATGGGGCAAGACTGGCCTTTCTGGAGGGCACGAGGGGGCAGGTGCTGACGTGTAAAGTGATGAAGGCTGGCATGACCCTTTGGGCTGCAGGGGCGGAGAGGGAAAGCCAGAGATCTGGGCACGTCCATGTGACCTTGCGCCAGGCCAGGGAGCAGGGCCGGGAAACATACCCCACCCACTCTTTCTCCTGTGGGCCAAAGGCCGGAGAACATCAGACAACGGCTGAGAGGCACAGACCATGCCCAGGACAGAGAAGCAGCATCAGCATCTCACCATGGCATGGATCAGGCATGGCGTGCTTTCAGGGCATGGGCAGGGTAGCACAGGCAGGCCCTTAGAGGTGCAGCGTGGAGGGTCGGTAAGATTTGGGCACAGCCTGGACGCTGGGATGCAGAGAAAGGGCTGAGTTTTATGGGCCAAGCACAAGCTATGGCCAGAGTGACAGGGTGGGGAGAAGAGAGCATAAGCGGGGCTTCCTTAGCCAGCCAGAGGGAGAAGGGACCTGGCTGAGGATACCCTGATGACCGAGGACCTCATGGAAACCCATGGGCTGCATCCAGGTAGGATGCAGGGATGCCCAGTTGAATCAGAAAAAGCCTCTTTGCACCGCCATCGACAGGTGCTAGCTCCGTCCTCACACTGGGGCCTTTTCTAATACCCCTGGCACATGACAGAGGTGAGATGAAGAGGTGCCAGTTGCAGCAGTGACCCAGGTAACCCACGGTCCGGGCAAGCGAGCCCTTTACTGCAGATGATACAGGTGCAACTGAAGGCTCACAGGGGGAGGGCAGAGGAGGGCAACAGCGTAATCGGAGCTGCAATCTAGGCGGGCTCCCTGCTGCATCACCAGGCTGGCACTTTCCCAGAGCACCACGGCACAGGGGGCTGGCAGAAGGGAGCGATGGAGTTACGGAGAGGGGGCTGCATGCAGATGATGGGGTACAGGAGTGGCCTTGAGCTAGGCTGCGTGGCACAGCTGGTGGAGAAGAGGCAGCCTCATCCCCTCCCAGCTCCATCCTCGACCCCCCCAGGCAGCTCTGGCGAAGTGACTCAGCCTTGTGCCTTGGCTCCTGTTCTCTACCATGGCGTGTGTTTCGCGGCCTGGGTCCCAAGAAGAAAGTGCAGCCTCTGCTTCTTGGATGGGGACAGGGGAGCACGATACACCTCTCCAGCACTGGAGCGGAGGGAGCCAGGGCTATGCCAGGAAGGGCTGACAGCTGAGCAGCAAGGCCCTGCTTTGCACTGAAGCAGGCTTGACTTACCCATGGGGCAGGTGGGGTCTTGGTCTGGCATCCCACCTGAGCAGCTCCAGTGCTAAGGGGGGCCGAGCTGCTCAGGTGGGAGGTCAGACCCAGACCCCATCTGCCGGGCGGGGAAGTCAAACCCCCATGTTCCTCCATCAGCAGGGGGTATTTTGCCACCTCCTTAAAAGAATAACAGATTTTTCCAAAGAGCAAGGAAAAACCTCATCTTCAGCTGACTCACCCTCTTTGTCCTGTCTAAGCTGTGAAACAGCAGAGTGACAGCTAACAGACAGCACAACTGCTCAAAGAAAAGTTAGCTTTGAAGACTAAGACCTGCTAAAAAGGAGACAGGAAGGTTAACATCTGTGGGGTGGAGAACAAGGAGCTATTAAGATAGGTGATTCCCTCGGCTGCCAGAAGATTAACAGAACAGCTGCTGCAGTGTGACGGAGGAAGCAAAACAGAAGAAGAAAATCAGTTTCCCAGTTTAATACACGCAGCCTAATTTTTCTGGGGGGGAGTGCATGTTGTTTGCAAGAAAATATGGTAGAAACATAAGCAAATATGGTATCTTTTTGACACTGCCCACATCCCACTCAGCTTGGGCAAAGAGCACCATCAAAACCTGAAAGAAAAGGATGTCAAGCACGAATAGACCATTAATTCTTTCACTGCCTGAGATGAAGGCAGAGGCATGTTTTAAGCCCCATGTGCGACTGAATTCCTGCTGGGCGCAGCTAACAGCCAGCCAGCTTATCACAGATAGCAACACGGTAATGAACGCTTCAGAAACATATCATGAACCTCAAAGTAGCAAGAGGGAAACTGAGGCAGGACTCACAGACAATGAGGGTGGGACCTCAGGAGGTTGCATCCGGTCCAACTCCCTGCTCAAAGCAGGACCAGCCCCAACTACATCATCTCAGCCAAGGAAGAGATTGAAACACTTACCCCAGGGAGCAGGGACATCCAAGGCAGGGTTAGAACCAGGGAGTGCCATCAGGCCGTGCTCCCTGCCTTGCCACCTGGGTAAGCACAGAGCGTCCTCAATGATCAACTTACAGTGGCAGTGCAGTGGAGTGTGCACTTTTCCTGTGGGGGATGCAATGCTGCAGCAGCAGCTCTCACGGCTTCGACTGATTCACGGAGCAGGTCACCGAGACGAAGCAAAGGGTACAAACCCCCTGCCTACTACTGCGAGGTGGCTCTAAAATAAAGCACAACCACAGGCGCCGTGGCTGAATCGTGAGCCCGACAACACATTTGTGAGGCACGCCCCCCTCCACGCAGACATGCACACACTTGATCCCAATCCTTGAGCTGACGCAACTTTCCCTGCGGCCAAGCGCAATCACCCATCCTCAATGCAAAGGCAGCCAGAGGGCCGGGCAGACTGTGCAGCTAATGATTCCTCAATCTAAGGAGCATTTCCAGGGTGGCTTTTCAATGCAGTGCATAGAGGAAAAAAAATCTCTGCAAGATGTTTTCCTCTACTCACCACTGCAGCAGCTGGAGCTCTGAGCCAGCAGCTTGCTGGAGTGGGGGGGTCTGCTACAGTTCCCGGATTTCCTCTCTGCTGAAATCCTGCTCTGCTATCCTCCAGCCCCTCTTGCCACTACCCTCCCACCCCATGCTGCCAGCTCCCCACCTCCAGCTGCCCCACGCAGGTCAGAACCCAGGGCCCGTCTCCCTCTGGTCACCATGCTCTCTCGCCTCGCTCCTTTGGTCCTCTCAGCGCTGGACCTGACTCAGCACCAGCACTGCAGGCGTGAGAACCGCCGTCTCTCCTGCTGCAGGGCTTTCTCTATTTAACACCGCCCCCTCCCCGCAAGCCCCTCTCCCCATCCAAGACGCTGCGTCCTCCCTGACAGCATTGTGCACTAATCCGATCTGTGCATCAGAGCTCTAAGCCAGCAGGGATGGGCTGCAGTCATCCTAATATTCAGGGCTGTTTGCTCAGGTCTGTCGAGCTGAATGGAGCATAATAAAGCTTTACCCTTTTCCTCTCGCTGCTGCGGGTCCTCCCTGTGCCCCACAGCAGCAAACACTGCCTGTGAAACCCACTGCATCGTAGTAGGTTTTGCATGATGCACGGAGGTGCCAGGGCTCCCAACTACCCCATACCAGCCTCGGGCAACTCCCCTTCAAAGCTGGCGGGGACCAGACCAGGGAAGAGAGTGATTTAGGCGAGAAAAACAAGCCGGGGAGAGCAGATGCATGCTGTCCTGTATCTGATGGGGCCATAGGCAAAGACATCCTTTAGGCAGCTGAAGAAGCAAAGCAAAGTCATCAAGCTGGACAAACTCCCTCTGGGAGTGCTTCTCCCGATCTCAAGGAGAGGGTGGATCTGTGGAAGACTCTGTTATGGCCTTTATGTGACACCACAGGGAAGTGAGATGATAGATGCATTGGAGATGGCACAGCTCAATATTGCCAAGAGGCCTTAGAAAGCTCTGACAGCAGCCGCTCCTCAAACTGACCCTGCTAAAGACACAGGCAACACGGACCACGCCAGGGCCAGGATTAGCTGCCAAAGCAGCAACGTCTGTCAACCCAAGTCCCCTGAGGGCATCCCGAACAGCCTGAGAGCGACCACAGCGCTAAGGGTGAGCCTAGAGCAGCTGAAACCATTGCATGTCTGGCAGGGACGCGCCCCCAGGCTGCGGGCTGCAATTATGAACCTAGGCTGTCTGGACATGGGAGCTGATGCCATCCTCATTCCTGAGATGTCCAGGCCTGCCTGGGCCCATCTGAAGCTGCATCCAGGAAACCGTTGGCCCCGATCCCTGACGGGATGCTGAGCGAACAGCTTCTGCGCAAGACAGCACCCGCGTGAGACAACCTATCTACACTTAACCTTCCCCTCCGCCTGCTGTCTTCTCCCTGCAGCTGGAGCAGAGCAAAGCCAAGTGGGGTGAGGGCAGTTGTGGGCTGTCCGCTGTGGGTTCGGGGCTTCCTGCCCTGCTGCCTTTCCCTTGAGAGCCTCATGCTTGTCTGGCAGCGGGGAGGGCACAAGTCGCTACCCCCATTGCTGCCAGGTGGGCAGGGGACATGTGGCAAAGGAAAGGCAGCAGGGTAGGGAGCCCCAAGCCCGCAGCAGGCAGCCCGCATCCACCCTGTGGACAAACCTGGGCGCACGTGCCCCCCTGTCTCACTCCCATGCACCGCTCTGGCTGGGCAGCACCCCCAGCCCCTCACTGTGGGGGCCACAATCTGCATTCCCTCCCCCCACCCCCAAATGCCCCTTTCCTCCATAGCCTGACCTGCCAGGCGCTGCTCTCCACGCTGCCCAGCTGTGCTCCTGGCCACGTGCACCTACACGTGGGCACCCTGTGCCTCGGTCCCGGAGGCCCCAAGCAGGACCTCTTACGGGCTGGAAAGCTGCCTGCCTGCAAGTGGAAATCCAGGTATCCGCCCCCCCGCCCCGATTGGCACGGGCTCGTTTCAAGGGTGAAGAGGAAGTCAATGAGATTTCTGAGTGACTCATAATACAGGGACTAGGTACATGAAATGAGCTTAAAACAACAGGACGTTTGTTTCCCCCCCAGCACTTCATTAACCACAGAAGCACAGACCATGGGGGCTGGAAGGGACACCAGGGGGTCATGTCTAGCGCAACCCCTGCTCCAAGCAGGACCAGCCCCAACTGCATCATCCCAGCCACGGCTTTGTCTCGCCAGGTCTTCGGGATGGAGATGGCGCCACCTCTCTGGGGAGCCCGTCCCAGTGTTTTACTACCCTCCGCGTGAGAGCTTTCCTAATACCCAACTCAACTTTCCTTGCTGCAGCTCGAGCCGCTCGCTCCTTGTCCCTTCACATGCCCCCACCGGGAACAGCCCCGGGCCGGCCCAGGAGCCAGACACCCCCTGCCCCTTGTTGCAACCCGGCTCCATTGGCGGCCTGAACCCCGGCGGATAAACCCCACGTGCAGGGCGCAGCCCGGGGCCGGCAGCTTACAACCGGGGTCACCGACTCGGGTCCAGGGGGCTCCATCGCACCACGCCAGGACGTGAACGACACCGAGCCCAGAGCACGTGTCGGACCAGGAAGGCGAACGCACGCGACGGCCGCATTTTAAAACCCGCCGGACTCCTGCACCCATCACCCTCCACATTTCACGGTCGTGGTCATGACTGCCCAGCACTGCACCTCGAGGTGTTCTCGTATCGAGATGGGCAAAGACAGGATGCCGTGCCACTGCCACGCGTTGCCCTTGGTCGCGTCCCCTGACGGCGCACCACGTGACGCGCCGGGACCCATGTGACGCGGCAGCGGCAACTTTGTCCCGGGCGTCTCTTCTGCGCAGGCGCGTGAAGACGTTACTTCCGCGGGGGAAACTCCTTCGCGGCGGCTGGAGCTATTCCGGCGGCGGGTGAGTCGCGCGCTAAGGGCGGGGGGGTACTCATACGTCACTTCCTCCCTCCTTAAAGGGTTCCTCCTCCCCTCCCCCATCTGCCCCCCCGAAGCGTCTCACTACCCCCCATCTGCCCCCCCACTACCCCTCCAAAGGACACCTCTCCCCACATCGCCCCCCCCAAAGAGTGACCCTGCCCCCCAAGGTACCCCTGCCCATCCCCCATCTCCCCCCCAAGGGTGTCCCTGCCCCTCCCCTCCCCTCCCCCACCCCTAGGGCATCCCTCTGCCCGTCTGCCCCCGTTGCTCCGCAGGGGTCCGCTGAGCTCATACCGCCCCCCCCAGTGCCCCCCCAGGAGCCATGTCGACGCTGTTCCCGTCGCTGCTGCCGCGGGTGACGGAGACGCTGTGGTTCAACCTGGACCGGCCCTGCGTGGACGAGAACGAGCTGCAGCAGCAGGAGCAGCAGCACCAGGCCTGGGTGAGCGCGGGGCGGCCCAGGGGCCGCTCCTCCCTGCCCTGTCCAGGCGCGGGGCCTCGGGGGCGGCGAGTCGTGAGGGGGGCGACAGGCTCTGCATGTAGTCAGGACACCGCACCCGAGCGGATGCCCAAGTGCCCCAGAAGCAGCCGCATGTCTCCGTCCCCAGCTCTGCAGGCCTCGAGTGCTGCAGGTCGCCGATGGTTCGGGTGGTTCCTCTTCCTTGCCCGGGGCTGCCCTGGCAGGGCTCGAACTCACGCGGTCCTTGCCCCGCGGCTTGGTGAGCCGCATGCCCCGTGCTGACTCCTCTCCATTCTCTCCCCAGCTCCAGAGCATCGCGGAGAAAGACAATAACTTGGTCCCCATTGGGAAGCCGGCCTCAGAAGTAAGCATCGTGCACCCTCTTTCCGTGCTGCCGAGTTTCCCCTGTTTGGAGAGCACGAAGCCTTTGAGTTGTGGTGTTAACACCTGCAGTGTGTCAGGCATATTATTTCAGTGTGCACACCCCTCCCTCCCTTCTGGATCCTGCTAGTGCAACAGATCACACGCCTTCATACCAAACAGCTGCTTTCCAAGGGCGTTTCTGGAGGGGCTGCTCGCGCGTGGGTCCTTGGTGAGGCGGGGAGCAGGGTTGAGCTCCATTCAGTGGCTGCTCGAGTCTGCCCCAATGCCCCCACGGGCACATGGGACCTGCTGCCTGCCCCCAAGAAGGGAGGGGAGCTCTTCTTTGCCCCCCTGCTCCAGTATGGACAGGAGGTCATTCTGAACCGGGACTGCCCCTGGGCGATCTTTCCCATGAGGAAAGGGGCAGCTGTGTCCTTCAGTAGGGGCACATTTCACTGTGGGGTTAGGGGGGCATCTCTGCACCCTGACAGGACGTGGGCAGGTGATTGCAGGGTGGAACTAGAGGCCATGGGAAACCTGCGGGTGCTGAGTGGTGGGTGAGGTCCATGGGCTGGGCATGGGTGCAGGGGTCCCTGGGCCGTGGGAGAGGGCTGGGCTCTGACCGCTGTGGTCGCCCCCGTACCTACAGCACTACGACGAGGAGGAGGAGGAGGATGATGAAGATGACGAGGACAGTGAGGAGGACTCGGAAGATGATGAGGATATGCAGGACATGGATGAGATGAATGACTACAATGAGTCCCCAGACGACGGAGAGATCAACGAGGTACGTGAGGTGGGGCCAACTCAGCATCCTCCCAGCGTGGGCAGGGGTCCTGCAGGGCAGAGGAGCACGTCCCCTTCCCCTGCCCTGCTGCCCTTCACTGCCACGGGGCAGCAGGCTCCTGCTCATCCTGCTCTGGGTCTCCTGAGCCAGTCTTGGTCCCATGTACTGGGCTTTCCCAGGGTGAGGCAGCCTGCAGAGAGCCCTCCCGGCTCTCCTTGTAGTACCCCATCTTGGGGTACCTTGCCTCCCCACTCTGCTGCCTATGTTTGCCTGAATGACAGGCGAACCCTGTCATCTGAGGTCACGTAGACCCTTGCCCACACAGCCTTTGAGCCCACCCAGCCTTTCCCCCTGCCATCACGCTGCAGTTCTCCTCAGGGTCCTTCCTGTCCCCGGGGTCCCTGCTAGCAGTGGGCTCACTGGAGCCAAGGGAGCAGCTCTGTTGTTTCCTCTTTCCAAGGTGGACATGGAAGGAGCAGAGCAAGATCAAGACCAGTGGATGATCTGATGCAGCGGCGGCCTGGCCAAGCAGGAGGCTGCTGACATCTGCTGCCTGACACGCTGAAGGGTTGGGGGAGAACTCTTCCCCCAGCTTGGGATGGGAGTTTCCAAGGGGCCCCGGCTGGCCGAGGAAGGAGCACTGGGCCCCGGAGGATGTGGCACAAGTGTCATGGGAGCTAGATGCTGGCTCCATCCTGGGCTCTGCAGAGAGCCGACTGGAGGGAGGCTCGTGGTGCTGGTGCCTGGACCCATGCCCAGCCACTTCACACGGAGGCAGCGCTTGTTCCCCACTGACCCTGCTGGGGTTGGAGGGGCAGTTGGCATGGGCCAGGCAGCAGGGCCTGGCTCTGAGTGGCCAGAAAACCCCATCCTAGAAGTGTTGGGGATCTTCTAATAAATGACTTTTTAAAGAAATGCCTTCCCAGTTTTTATTAGCAACATCAGCGCTCCAGAACTACTGTGCAGGCCTTGCTGTGTGTCGTACGTAGCCAGTGTGACCGTGTTTTCCCCTCTCCCAGGGCTCACAACCTACAGAGCTGTTCTGATGCTGAATTCTTCCCACAGCCTGCCCAGGGCTGGTTCCCACCACTCCCATAATAGTAATAATGCATGGTTTCTAGCCTACATGATCCATCAGGTTGATGTCCTGCTCTGCGGTGAATCGGAGCTGCTCAGCTGAGCCCGTAGGCACACAGGGGCTAAGAGCGTTGCCCAAGGGGACTGGGCACAGTGATGCATGCGGGTGCTGGGGGAAGCACCCTGAGTTGATCCTGGGTGCTGAGCATCTCCCATGTGGAGCTGATCATGGCAGCTGGGTTCAGGAAAACCGAGAGAGACCGAATGGTTCAAGTCATGGTCAAAAAACGTCCTGGCTGCAGCTTCCTCCCTTGCCTTGGCCCACAGGTGAAGGTCTCCTGGCAGGGCCTGGAGGGATGTTTGTCGAGGGCTTTAGCGCTACCTGTTTCAGTACAGCACAGTGACTTGCCTGAGGCTGTGCAGTGAGTCGCTGGCAGAGCTGGGAGCAGCGTCCAGGTCTCAGACCACGCAGCTCTGAAGAGAGGTCTCATCCAGGGATGAGGGTGCCTCTCCCTTCAAGTCTCACAAGAGGGGAGTTGAAAGGTTGCCTGTGTCAAGTGTCCAGGTGGAACGGGCCTGGCCACGAAGCCAAAGGGGTGGGGAGTGGATGGATGCTGTGCTCCCAGCTGCAATGGGTGCAAGGTATGTGCGTGTACCTGTACATGCCTGTGCATGCATGTGTGCACATATGTGGAGCCTACATGCCTAGCAAGGGAGATGTGCGCTCCAAGTGTCACACCTGGGTGCATGGGTCGGACTCCCAGGGCAGCCCTGTTGGGACAAATCTGGATTGACCCCAGGAGCAGGGAGAACGTCCTGGAGCCCTGTCCTTCCCGTCCCCCCTTGGCACAGGAGGGAGCTGTCCCCTGGGGCCAGCCCAGATATGGGGCAGGGGTGGCACGTGGGGGCTGTCTGTGCCCATGTCCACCCCAGCACAGTGGGGCTCCAGCTGGCCCCAGGGCTCAGTGCAGGCCAGTGTAGGTGAGCTCGGCCATGCCATCAGGGATGGCCCGGAAATACTGCAGGCTGGTGCGGTGTGTCTTGCTCTGGTACTTGCCACAGGTCTTGACATACTGCAGGAAATGGGGCGCTCCGGGGAAGACGACATTATCAGCCAGCACGGTGGCCCCCTTGGCCAGCAGGTTGTGGTCTTCCAGCAGCTGCAGGTCCCGCAGGTAGCAGCGCTTCCAGTGGTCCATGAAGATGAAGTCAGCCTTGAGTAGGCCATGCTTCTCCCTCAGCTGGGGAATCACCTCCTCCGAGGGGCCCACGATCAGCTCCACCTGCATGCAGATGGCATGGGGTCAGTGGAGGACTGGATCCTGTGACCCAGCTTAGTAAAATGCAGCCACCTCTGGGGTGCAGCCCAGAGGAGCAGGCTGCTGGCATTTGGGACAGGAAGCTGGGGGGGAATTTCCCAGCTCAGGGGAAGCAAGGGGCAGGGGTGCTGATAGCAAGATCCTGGCTGCATTAGAAGCCAAGGGATTCTGCCTTCCCCGTGAAACCCCCTGGATCACCGCCTGGCACATGCAGCTGGGGCCTGGACCCAAGACTGATCTGTACACCCTGCGTGCATGGGCCAGCCCCTGGAGGTGCTGGCGGGAGCCGCTCACAGTGTCCTCGTCGAAGCCGGCCAGGCGGATGACCTTCTCAGCCACAGCGGCGTTGCGGGGGTCCATTTCCACGGTGTAGAGCCGGGCGCCCATGGGCAGGCCCTGGGCCATCAGGATGGTGGCGTAGCCGCAGTAGGTACCCAGCTCCAGCACGGTTAGAGGGGTGTTCTCGTAGATCAGGCGGTCCAGGATCTTACCTGCCAGGAGACCACAATGCCAAGCAAAGTCACCGCTCCCTGGTTCCCACCCCTGTGATGGGCACACACAGCCCGGGGCCAGAAGGCATGTGGGGTGCAGGAAAATGGCAAAGCCAGAACTTTATCTGCTGCTTTTCCCCACCCCAAGAAGCTCCCTCCTGAGCTTGCTGTTCTTACCTAGCCATTGCATGAGGCCTGGTGTCCACCCCACAGTGTCCAGCAGGAGGCAGCATGTTCGCTTGTACACTGCACACACCAGCTAGCTCATCACCCAGGGGAGCTTTCAGGCATGGAGCGGGGCTGCAGGACATGCTCCCACCTCCTGCCTGGGAAGCCTCAGTGATCCGGGTCCCAGAGAATCAGAAGTGGGGTAAGTGCAGCCCAGTGCAGCCGATCGGCCCCGGGGTCCCCAGAGCCAAGGGCATCACTCTCCCGGCCTTGCTTGCGCAGCTGGAGCAGCATCTTGCTCCGTAAGCTCTTGTGGGGGCCAGGTCCCTGCTTCCGACTGTCCCCAGTTTCTCCCCCAGCCTGGGATCTCACTTGCAGGGCTGGGCATCCAGCTGAGCCCACTGCTCTGCCCTGCCTGCCACGGGGCCAATGGGTGCTGAGCTCAGGGGCTGTTATAGCCCTGCACCCAAAGTGTCCCCAGGGTGAGGGTTTTATGGTACCATCCTCAGATGCCAGCCATAGGTGCAATGCAAACCCCTTGCAAGTCCTGAGCAAGACTCCAGCTTGGGTACCCACTGCTCTCCTTGCCTGCCTCTAGTTCCCAGGCGAGCGGCTATTCGCCCCCACTTCCTATCCCACCCCGCTGTGCTGAGTCGTTGTGTGCCACCAGCTCCCACCCCAGAAGCAGCTGCATCAGAACAGTTGCAGCCATAAAAATTGCCTGGCTCCCCTCCCACGAGGGGCTGCATAGCAACCCAGCTTGCTAAAAAGCCACTGGCTCGTTAAAGCCAAACGAAGCGGCTGCAAGTTTGATCAGAGGAGAAATGTCCTCGGGAGCAGTGAGATGATGCTGAGAAAGAGACAGCATCATATGAAAATGCTGCTAGTCTGGATGCGTTTATGCAGCCAGGGTTTGAGACGACTCCGCCGGTTCCCTGATCTGAGGGTCTGGGATCACGCTGTAGGCAGCGTGATCTCCCCTTGTGAGGAGCGGGGGAGCCTTACCTTTCTGGGGCCCGATGTTGCTGAGATACTCGCGGTGGTTGGCCCAGTGGTCGAAGGTCTCCAGGATGTGCTGGGGGTCTCCGGGGATGGCGTGCGTGAGCACGTACTGGAAGGCGCGCTCCTCCCGGGAGATGCCGGTGGCGTGGTCCCGCAGCCAGCGCAGCAGCACGGCCCGGTAGAAGAGCAGGAAGTAGTGGCGGTAGCGGATCAGGAGGGTCACCACGAAGGGGATGAAGGCCAGGGCGATGGCAGGGGACACCATCTCGGTGACCTGGGGAGCAAAGCAGGGAGGTGAGAGGCTGGGAGAAGGGTCAAGCTGGGAGCAGACGCACACAGTGCACACATCCCCTCCATCAGGGGCTGGCCCACAGGACAGGATAACAACTTACTGCTGCTGCCAGCTCTTTCTCCCCTGCTCCCTGCTTTTGGGAGCCTGGCAGGTACTTTCTGGTTGGGTTTCACCTTGCACTGGAGGCACATGGACCCTGTGGCACACAGGGAAACTGAGGCAGGGGGAAGGGAAGGGCCTTCAGTGGATGAAGAGGGGCTGACACCTGTATTTAGGCACCTAAATGGAAGGGCCCATGGCCCGTGCTGGCCTGGCAGTCCCCGAGCATGACACCAAGGTTGTGCCCGGGCCAGCATCAGCCAGGGCTGTAACCAGACCCAGCCTGGACCAGCAGCTCCAATTGCACCTCCCCTGTGACTGCAGGGCTGGGAGGCTCTGAAGCCAGGGGCTACAGTTACAGGCAAGGCTGAGCCACTTACTGCACAGGGGGCCAGTGTTGTGCTCAGGCAGTGCCATCATGGGCACGGCCTCCATGTCCCTGGCTCTACCAGGCCGCAGCTCTGTAAGGCGAGTGAGCCCCCCAGGGCCTCCAAGCCTGGAGCCCCAGAGCAGCTTGCTCAAGGCTCTTTGCAGAAGGGCTGGGGCAGGGATCCTTCCTGCCCTGGAGATCTGGGCAGGAGCGGGTGGTGTGGGGGGTATCACCTGGCCCAGCAAGCAGGGGGAGGGGCTGTTCCCATCTCACATGAGAGCAGATTCCCCTGGCACGCTGACCCTCTGTTCCCTCAGGGGTACTAACACAGGTGCACACATGCATATGCACAGGTGGAAGCGCACACATGCACACCCACACACGTGTAAGTACTCACATGCACATACATGCCCACACACACACAAACACGTGAACACACATAAGCATGCCCATGCACCCACATGCCCACACCTGGAAACATGCACACACAGAAGTGTGTACATGCACACACCCACAGACACACATCAGCATGCATAGGTGTGCGCTCACTTACATATACATGCGCACACACACAAGCATGCACATACACTCCCATGCATATACATGCACACACACACACACACACACACACACACGCTCATACCTGCACACACATGTGTGCAGACGTGTACTCACACACATGCATGCCGATACCCGCATGCCCCCCCAATTCACACGCAGAATCCCTGGTTCCCACGTGCACTCAGGAGAGCCCCAGCCCCTCAGGGTCTTCCTCTGGAGACCCTTTGGCCTCTCCCAAAACTGCCGTATGCTGTGTTGTCCCCACCCCTGCAGCCCAGGGTGGTGGGGGAGACCCTGGGTGCCACCAGCACCCCCCAGCTCGGCCAGGTCCCAGGTGTACATTTGGCCCCAGGGGGCCGGTGGAGGCTGGGCACAAATGAGATTGAATCCTAGGCTGCTCCAGCTTAGGGCAGGGTCTGTCTCACCCCTCACCCCCATATTCCTCACTTCCCAGCCCTCACATCCAGCCACACACATGCACACACCCCACATGTGCACACACACGCAGAGCTGTATTCCTCACTCCCCACCCTTCTTGTCAGTTGAACACATACACACATGCACACACACATCTGCATCTCTCACTCCCCAGCCCCCCACCGAGCCCCCCAGCAGATAAACCCAGGTCCCGCCCATGGCACCCCTGCACCCCAGACCCAGGGGTCCTTCCCCTTGCCTCTCTGGGCCTCTGCTCTGATCCCTATTTCCCATGGGCAGCATGAAGCCACCTGCACCTCCTACCTGCCTGCTCCGGGCAGCCTCCAGGTGCTGGCCCCACTTCGTGTGCCGGCCGTGAAAGCCCTGGAGCTCCGTCAACCTCGCCACCCTCTCAATTATTGATGGTGCCACCTGAGCCACTGCAAGCTGCTCCACTCAGGTTACGGACCCGCCCTGGCAGGTCCGTGGGTTCCCCAGCTGGATGCACCTCAGCCATTTGCCAGGGGCCAAGCACATGGGGCAGATGTGTTGTGCCAAGCTCCTGAATGTACCTGGCTCATGTGGTCTGCGCTGAGCACAGGCCAAGGTGCAGGGGGCAGGTGCATGGCAAAGCCAGAGCAGGCCAGGCAGCCTTGGACAGCTCTAGCACAAAGGACAGGGAGCAGGGAGGAGGAAGGGGCGCAGTGTGGGCAAGGGTTGTGCATCCACCCTGGGCACTGCCCCAGCCAGTGCTGCCTGCAGGTGGCCAGGAGTTCAGAGCAGAGGGCACCGAGCTGCAACGGGGCTGATGTGGGATTGCTTCCCACAGCCTGCACGCACACCTTTGTGGTCACAGTGTGGGCAAACCCACAGGGGCAGCGATCCCCTTCCCCATGCACTGAAATGAGGCAATTCCTTCCCGCTGGGCAGTAAGTCGGCCTGCCTGTCCCCTGGCCACAGGATAAAAGCAGGGCTGGCAGGAAGCTGCAGAGATCATATCAAGTCCAACCCCTGCCTGAGGCAGCATCAGCCCTGTCCAAACCAGCCCAGACACATCCATCATCTAAACTCTTAGCAAAACTATAGTCACCTCCAACAGCCCCAGGCAACACACCCCACCCTGCGCAGGGGAAGCAGGGGGACCGTGGTCCAGCTGCTGTAATAGGGTGTTAATATACACTAGAGAGATGCCAGGCAGCCACCCCCAGCTGCTCCAGGGCTAGTGTGGGGGCCATGCACATGCCCTATATACACAGATGCGGGGAAGATTTTGCCACCAGACATGGAGCTTCCTCTATCAAGCGACCCCCCCCACCCAGTTGGGATGGGGCTTCCCCAGGCTCCGCTCCAAGCAGGGTTAACACCTGGGACAGACCAGCCCCCCACCTACAAAATAGTAGCAGTCCTGTATTTCTATAGAGGAAGAGGAAAGCAGAGAACGCAAGGAGGGGATACAACGCCCTGGGAAGGGCTGGACTTCAGAGGGTTGTTTCAGCCCCGCGTAGGCATAGGATAGTTTAAGGGACAGCATATTTGCCAGCAAAGGGGGGGGGGGCCTTTCAGCAGGTCGATTGCGACATTGAATATGTGAATATTATGTAATAAGGTGGGATTCTGGTTCCACAATGTGTTTAATAGTGCCTGTTTTTGTTTTTTCCCCTCTGATAAAATGGATAAGGGGCTGCAAGAGTGGGTGAGGGAACTTGCAATTATATAAGAAACAAGTTAAATGATTTCTCAATGGGTTTTCAGGAATTCACAAGTGATTTTATTTCTTCTGTGAATGTTAGGAACTTTTGTAAAAGTGAGTTTGTATTAACTTTGTGAAACCTCAGGTGCGTTTTGTTTACTTGTAGTTTTTCTTAATGTGTTTCATAGTGACAGCTTTTTCTAATAAAATGTTTTTAATATAAAAAAAAAAAAAAAAAAAAAGCACCCCATCCATCCACCCTAGTCGGGGGGGGAGAGGGTCACCCCCAGTTCCCCAGGAGCAGAGGGGTGTTTGCAGAGCTTGGAGCCCAGACGGCTGGGTTTGGGCTCACCAATGGGCACGGCACCCCCCTGCTGAAGGGAGATTGACTGCATGGGGGTCCCTACAGAAAAGCTAGCATTAATGGCAGGGGTCTGCCTCATGCCCAGGCAGGCTGGAGGAGCACAGGTCTCCTCCTCCCTATCAGACGGTGGGAGACACCCATGCAACAAGGGCCCGTGGTTGCACAGGCTGAAGAGGCCACATCCTGGCTCTGGGATTATAAAGACTGAGCATGACCTGACTCCTGAATCCCCGGGCAGGTGGAAGCTGTCCGAGATCCCAAATTTGCTTGGCTTACTAGACAGCCTCATGCGCCGGCCAGCACGGGCACATCCCCTCGGAGGAACGATGTGCTTGGAAACGTGTTTCAAACGACCATGTTTAATCTCCAGACAGCTCAGCAAGCACAAGGCTACGGGGCTTGACCACAGACCAAGCAACCTCCAGCAAAGAGTTTAGGGGAATCTTTCAAGGCCACAGGTTGTAGGCAGGCCGCCTCATGCTGGAGACCTTAATGAGACCTAAGGAGCTTGGAAGGAGGGATTTTGAGATGGTCTTTGAAGAAGGAGAGGGACTAGTGCCGTGAGGTGTTGGTGGAAGATGCTGCTTTCCATGGGCTACGGGATGGAGCAATCAGGCAGGGAGGGCTGGCAATTATCCCATTGCTCATCAGCACCTCCTGTGGGCCGCTTGTCGGCTACTCCAAATAGGTGGCGGCAACACAAGCACAAGGGAAGGACGGGGTGGAGGAGATGCTCGTATCCCATTCGGCCAGGCTTGTCCAACGTGCGGCCCGCCAAGCCATTTTCTCTGACCCGAGTTAGGGTGTACCAGCTTGGCCCTGGCTGGTGGGAATCTGAGCAGCTCACCCACGGGACATGGCCCTTCTGCTGCAAGCATCTCATGGAGACTCTGCTTTAGATCATGGCCCGGTCTCTGTATCTGAAGTCCCCCAGACTTAAGAGTCTGGGATGGAGGATGTTTGCCTGTAGCATCTGGGGGCATCCAAATCCCAAGGCCTCTGTCCTGCTCAAGTGATATTATTTGGAACTGATTTGGCTGACCTGGAACATGAAAAAATTGATATGTGTGTGTGTGTGTGTATCTGAATTGTGCTCTGTGTGAAATGAGAGCTGCTGTCGGCCATTACTCGATATTGCTGCAGAGCCGTCCAAGGGAGGGGACTGGCTCTGATCCACCCACTGCCCATTAGACATGGCTGCATTGTGCAAATAAGCCATATTCCAGCAGAGCTGCAACCGGCTGATACGGTCACCTGGAGCGAGACCAACAGTGTGTCCACACCAGAGCCAGAGGGATGTGGGTGCAAAGGGGGAGCTACCTCGGGCAGGAGCAGCGCCTCCCCCTAGGGCTGCACTGCACCCAGCACACATTGGCATGAGCTCGGCAGCCAGCTCCACTTTCCCCTAGAAATCAAGCACCTCCCAGAGGCGCGGTGCTGTGTCCCCTCACCAACCCGGCCACTGGGTCCACTTGGCAAAGGGGGAAACTGAGGCACGGAGCGATCCGGGGGCAGCGTGGGGCTGCTGGACTCCGGTGACAGCCAGGAGCTGAAAGACCTTTACGCGCCTGCCTGGAGATTCCCGCAGGAATCTGGTCCAGCATGCCCGGCCTCTTCCTTGCCCACCTCACTTCATCCGTGGCAGAGCTCCCTAGTGGTGACCCCCTCCAGGGTGTCTGGAGGCTCATGCAAAGGATGTCAGTACAGGAAGGCGGTCGCCTCGCCATCACCACCCCCTCCCAGTTCACCCCGAATCCTCTTCCTCGTGACAAGCCGGGATAAAAGACTCTGGCCCCTGGGCTGCTATTTTTTCTTCCGCGTGTGCTTTGACACGGGCAAGCCGCCCCCGTCGTTCTGGCCACACGCTCAGCACACGGCAGGCCGGAGCCTGTATCGGGGCAGATATGTAAAACCCTCTGGCCTCATTGGCCACAAGGAGCAGCAGATTATCCAGGCGGATTGGCTGGGAGAAAGACTCAAATGTGGCCCCCCCGGATTGGACGAGACTTGGGTGATGTCACACCAGGTACAAGAACAAGGCACCGGGCCCTGGGGGTGGCCTGCGTTTCCTGTCAGGAGCTGCAGGGATGCGGCCGTTATTCCTCGTTATGCCGGGGTGCTCGGGGAAACAAGGCCTCTCCCAAACCCTTCTGGTCCCCCCTAGTGAGTTTATAGACGGTCACCAGGTCCCCCCTCGGCCTTCTCTCGTGAAGGCTGACCAGGTTCAGGTCCCGTAGCCTCTCCTCGTAGGGCCTGCCCTGCTGCCCCCCGACCATGCGAGTGGCCTCCTCTGGCCCCTCTCCATGCTGTCCCCATCCCTCCTGAAGCGCGGTGTCCAGAACTGGACGCAGTCCTCCAGCTGCGGCCTGACCAGTGTCGTGTAGAGGGGGGAGGATCACCTCTTTGGCCCTGCTTGAGATGCACCTGTGGATGCACGACAGGGTCTGGTTAGCCCTGCCATCCGAGACCTTGCATTGTCAGCCCATGTTCCTCTTGGAGTCAATAATGTCTCCAAGATCCCTTTTTGCCTCCGTACTCTCAAGAAGGGAGTTTCCCATCTTAATCTCCCAGGCTAGAATATGCACCCTTGCGCAGTTGTTAAGTAGGAGTAATGGAGGGAAGTAACCTGGAAAACAAACACTTAACCTTGCCTACACTAGCAGAAGAATCCGTTTTTTTCTGGCTTGTCTCTGTTTTCTGACCAGACCTGTGATGAAATGTAAAAAGTGTTTAGGCAACGTGCATTTTGAATACTGCATTTCCTGAACAAACTGTTTAACGGCATCGCAAGTATCTGTCTTGAGATCCCACTTAATGAAACATTTCTCTGTAACTGGATTGTCAAATGGCAGGATTTTAAAGCCATGAAGGCCCCACAGTTCATGCCCCTGTATGAAGATCAAATGTGCCCTGTTTGCTTCTCCCCCTGCACTGCTGGAAAAGTCTGCTCAGGGACTGGGAAGTAATCCAGCGGCAACAACAGAGCTCCACACAGGCTCACTGATATCTGTACACAGGTGCACCTTAATTCAGCACACGCAAGCAGGCAGACAAGAGTGTTAAGAGCCCCTAGCTACCTAGCCTTGAGCCCCCGGGGCTTAGTCCCCCTGGCCCACCCCTAGCTACACTACTGCATTTCATTTGATACTATAACTAATAACCAGGCATCCTGGGTATCTCTGATTTAAAAAGCCGCAATTAAAATATGGATTTGGGGAGTTTTTTTTAAATCAGAGAAAACCAGGATCCCTGCTAATAACGCACTTGCACCACTGCCTAGTAGGTCGTTCGAGGACCCTCCCCCTGTGGGGAGACCTCAGCACTCTCCGCATAGCACCACAGCAGACAGGGGAACTGCACAGACCCTAGCACTGGACATGCTGCTCCATCCTGCCATGGACGGGGGAGTAAAAGCAGCCATGCGGGTGGACGGCAGGCCTTTGCGAATGCGCACCGCAGCCAAGGCAGAGCCACGACAGTGGTGGGGGAAGAGAGACTGCCAGGCACAGGGGAGGGGAAGCTGCTGCTGCTCCACACGCAGCACTACATTATGGTTCTCCCTCTCGCTTTCCCACAGCTGCTCTGAGACTTTCACCGTGGAGGAGGTTGTCAGGCTGCAACTTCAGGCCGAGGGCCTTGGCCTAAGACCATGGCTGCGCTTCTTGCCCTGCCACCCTGTCACTACCCGCGCAGGCTGGTCAAAGCCACTCTGAAGTCTCCAGCAGGTGATAAATACTTTATCCTTATGTCATTATATAGAGCATGTGGCAGAAGGCTACCTCTGTGTCTCCCCAAAAACTCTTCTCTGTGACAATTTGGCTAGGCTGGGCCCTGCGGAGGGCACACACCTTACCCTGTCTCTTTAGGTAACCTGAACTGGACACATTCCTGAGGGAGGGGGGAAACCTGCCCCCTCTGCCTACGTGACTGGCATCACCTACCTGGTGAGGGGCTTGGGCTCCCTGGGAAGCTAGAGACTGCCAGTCTACCCAGAAGCCAGTGATGCATTTCAAATTGGTTGGCTGACAGCCAACAGGTGCTGGCCTCCATTGGACCAGGTAAATGAGGTCATAAGGTCTATGTAAGTTAAGGACTGCCCAGGAGGAGGGAGCAGCAGCCATGAGGAAAACTCAGACAAAGAGAAGAGCTGGACCATGTGAAAATTGCTCTCTCTTTCAAAATTCATGATCAAGGAACTGCCTGCCTCCAGAGAGAATCTCCACCTGCCTCTGGATGGTACTTCTGAGTAAGCTACCTGAGATCTAACTAGATATATAGCTTGCAGTAATTCAGATGCGTGATCAAAGGCGACCCCAGCCACCTTGTTTGCTTTATGGGATTTCTCTGATACTACTCAACTCTGTACCCTATTCCAACCCTACTCCTTGTAACCAATAACGTTCTCCTTTGTACCTAGCGTGGGAGGCTTATTGGGAGCAGATCTAGATTATGCCTTGGGGTCCCCTTGGTTTGGCTGACTAAGTGAGACCACTACTTGTGCTTGAGGGAAGCACCTCAAGTTCTTGAAGTGAGTTGAGTACCCTCAAGGGCTATTAGGCCTGTGTTTCCCAGGGGGCACAGAGTCAGAATCAAGCCCGTGCCTGGGTGGTGGCCGTTCCACCCCCAGGCTAGCGGGTGTGCTCCCGGAAGGGGGTCGGTCAGACATGAGGTGCCCCCAGGGAGGCACTCGGAGCCTGGAAGGTGGTCGGGCGCAGTGAGGTGGGTGGCTCAATGCACGGGCACCCACTACTGGCCCGCCACAGAGGACATTCTGAGGCAGGGTTGTCCAGCCCGCGGGGCCGCCGTGTGGCCCGCCACGCCATTTTCTGTGGCCTGCGGTGCTGCAACAGGAAACGAAAGTAAATGCTATTTACTATTGTTCCCACCCCTTGTCCCTCCCCCAGCCCCTCAGCAGCTTCCTAATTGATTCAGCAATCCCCTCCCCCCTCATTTCAGGGTGTCCCTTCCTCCCCCCACCCCTCCCTTCATCATTTGCATGCCAGCCCCGCCCTGAGCCATTCCCCGTCAGCCACATGGGCTGGAGCAGGTCGCAGCACAGGGGGCGCAGATGCTGGCTTGGAGAGATGCTGCGGCCAGGCCTACGGGAGATGCTGCTGCCCCTGCTGCTGTGGCTGTCGGGGCGGGAAGCCGGCACCGCTCCTGCATCCCCTGTGCCCACAGACATCACGATGGGGGTGGTGAGTTGCTGGCCCCGGGGAGTGAGGGACCTGTGCCACTTGGGCTTGGGCTGCCCCAGTGGAAAGGGGGGTGTCCCTGCACATCCTGCATCCCCCTGTAGAGTCCCCACATGTCCCCCTGGCTGCTGAACCCAGGTGTGCAGGTGTGGGAGCATCCTCGAGGCCGCCCAGGTGGCAGGGAGGATGCGGCGGGGTCAGGCGGTACCCCTTGAACTCTGTGCCCCCAGGCTGCGGCTGGCTTGGACAGGCCGTGCAAGAGGCCGCTCCCGCCGGCCCACTGGGTGATAAAAAGTTCATGATCTGGCCCCACATTCAAAAAGGTTGGACACCCCTGGTATAAAGAAAGGGTGTGTTGGGTGGTGGTGGGGGGCGTTCCTAGCAATTATTTTAAACCAAGGGAGGGGTCCTGACCAAAAAAGAGAATGGGTCTTATCAATAAATTGGCTGCTCCCACGGACATTGTGTCTTTGAAGTCCTTTTTAAGACTGACAGGATTCCCAAAAGATAGTATGTGGTTTGTTAATAGATCTAGGGTGCTGACAGCTAATTCAAACATCTGTTAGATAAAAATGCCAAAAAGCCCCATTGAAGAGCGCGATCTATACATGCATTTGGCAAGCCGGGTCAAACTAAGGTGATGCCTCTTTTGGTCACGTGCTTCGTTCAGCTGAAAGTGAAGCACTGGTTTTTTGTGTTTTTTTCACATTGGTAAGCAGTCCTAGTTACTATAAGAAAGGAACCCCAAAAGCAAGGTTCGTTGTGGTAAATGTAAGAACAGATGAAGAAGTAACGGGGAAATGTGAGTCACATTCTACTCAGGCTGCAAAAATAGTAACAGTAGCAGCTATGCTAGAGCAACACCCCCCCCCCCAAAAAAAAAGATAAAAGAAGAGAAATGACTTTTTGTACTGAAATGGGTGTTTATTATTCCTATTTCAAGACTGTTATTGAGGCACCATTATTTCTGAATGGAGTGTGGGAGATTATGAATGACAATCTAACTGAATACCCTCTGATGATTAACACATTAAAAAGGTTCAGCATTTACCCAGAGCATGGAAATGGTCCTTAGGACTCTAAGGAATTTGTATCCCAGAATGCATATGAAAAGTTGAAACAGCAATGGACTGTCCTGGTGACAAGAGTAAAGCTTGAAATAGATAAGAAACCTAAGAGAGCTGCTTTGCAGGGATTGCTAAGGGTATGTAAGACATTGTCTGCAGGAGTGGCACAGATGCAGCAGCAGGTTGTACAGTGTCACAAGTGTCAGTGTCAGCAGGTTGTACAGTGTCATCATCCTGATGATGATTTCATAGATTTCATAGACATTAGGGCTGGAAGGGACCTCGGGAGATCATCGAGTCCAGCCCCCTGCCCAAAGGGCAGGAAGTCAGCTGGGGTCATAGGATCCCAGCAAGATAAGCATCCAATTTACTCTTGAAGGTGTTCAATGTAGGTGCTTGAACCACCTCCGCTGGCAGACTGTTCCAGACCTTGGGGGCTCGGACAGTAAAGAAATTCTTCCTTATGTCCAGCCTGAAACGGTCTTGCAGGAGTTTGTGACCGTTCGACCTCGTCATCCCTTGGGGCGCTCTGGTGAACAGACGTTCCCCCAGATCCTGGTGGTCACCCCTAATAAACTTCTAGGTGGCCATCAGATCACCCCTAAGCCTGCGCTTTTCCAGGCTAAAGAGTCCCATGGCTCTCAGCCTGTCATCGTAAGATCTGTTTTCCTGACCTCTGATCATGCGCGTGGCTCTCCTCTGGACTCTCTCAAGCTTCTCCACATCCTTTTTGAATTGTGGAGCCCAAAACTGGACGCAGTACTCCAGCTGCGGCCTCACCAAGGCCGAGTACAAGGGGAGAATGACGTCCCGGGATTTGCTCGAGAAGCATCTATGGATGCACGCCAGCATTTTGGTCGCTTTACTAGCCGCAGCATCGCATTGGAGGCTCATGTTCATCTTGTGGTCAATGATGACCCCCAAGTCTTTTTCTTCTGTAGTGCTAACCAACGTAGCACGGCCGAGCCTATAAGGGTGCTGCAGGTTTTTCCTCCCAAGGTGGAGAACCTTGCATTTTTCGGTGTTAAACACCGTCAGGTTCTCGTCTGCCCATTTGCTGAGCTTGTCCAGGTCAGCCTGGATCACCCGCCTATCTTCTGGCGTGGATGCTTTGCCCCAAAGTTTGGTGTCATCGGCGAACTTGGCCAGTCCACTCCTAACTCCAATGTCCACATCATTAATGAAGATGTTGAACAGGATGGGTCCCAGGACAGAGCCTTGAGGGACCCCACTGGTTACAGGGCACCATGATGAGTGACTGCCATCGATCACAACCCTCTGGGTCCGACCACGAAGCCGATTTCCCAGCCAGCGGATCGTGGTGGAGCCAAGGCCACAACTGGGCAGTTTGGCCAAGAGGTGATCATGGGATCCAAAAGGGAATTGTCAATTAGACAATGATACCTCTATTGCTTTGTTCTGTATTCAGGCTCAAGCATGGATTCAAAATATAATTACAGGCATACTGAGACAAGGATATGTCAGGATCCTTCCCGTAGAATTAAGACAATTGATACTAAGTGAGGCAACAGATATGGATAAAGAACGTGCAGATTGGTGGATACCAGTTAATAATGCAGAGCAAAGCACCACAAATGCTTTAGCTCTACCAAAAGCGTCTGCTCAAATTAAGCATATCTTTCCTATTATCACCTTGGGAATGTGTGTAAATAATACTCTCCTGGAAGTCGATTAATATGTTTGCATGTGTTTCTGAGAGCTACTTAGGAATGGTTTGTCAAGACCATGCCCTTGACCTAGAGGACACATGTTTGAATCAAAATCTTGCCAGATGAACCACATGAAAAGGAGAAATGACTTGCTTATCTCATCTATAGTTCGTAATATAGGTTAGCATTGCATTTGTATTAACACCGTGGGTGAGGAAGTTACTGTTAATTAATTCAGCTTCTCAGTTGAATGGCGTAACAGCACTTTTTGTTTTGAAAGGATGCGCCTTATAAGGTTCCTTATATTCTTGGAACCTTGAATATAAGGTTCCAAGAATTATATTGTTGTAAATGAAGAAGGACTTTGTGCTGTATGATCATCTAAAGCCAATACACATTGGCATGGACTTTAACAGTAACTGTTTGACCACGTTTCATGAAGACTTCAAGCGACTACTGGAAGAAAATGATAATTAACAAATTATCAAGATTTTGGACACAGGTGCTCAAACAGGGACTCATTCAAAGTGGGAGAGGTTTTTTGGATGGCCTCCCACAGCTTCCAGTATATGGAATCGTGAACTTCAACAAGTTGTAATTTTAATGGTGATTCAGTTGATTATGATCGTTTGTAGGACTGAGATGTGGTGTGCATGGAAGAGAACGTATGCTAGAATGAGTGTGATAGGTTGTTCACTGAATTATTTATCAGATTGACTTTAGAAAATGTGGAGGTTAAAACTTGATGAGTGTAAAACTGGACCAGTGGACAGCACTGCCTCATGTCGTCATTCCACTGATGCTGCAACATCAGGTGTAGAGTAGAGGAGTCTGCGGCCACCTGGTACCAGAACTCCATCAGGTTAGTTCGTGATGGCAATTGTCAAGACCCAGTGCCATCACCGAGGGGACTGCTGGCGCAAGTTTCTGGTACGTCGTGTCTGTACCCTCCCCTTGTATTTAGTTAGATGTTTAGGTTGTTTGATGGAACTGAGCATGCCCTGTAAAGCAGAACCAAGAAGGTTCAAGGAGATCTTAAACGTCTCACCGTGATGAAGTGATGCTATAATTTACGTAAGTGAGCACGGTGGTTGGTGTCTCAGAAGTGGTGGGAATGTCTGGATGATTGACAGTTCAGTGGTTTTTTCCACTTCTGAAGTAATTGGGATTTTGATTTTGATTTTATTAATTGGGGCCCACCTTAAATGTATCTGTTTTTCCATATTTGGTTTTGAACACTTAACAGAATAGTATCTTAATTGGCCTCATTTGAATGTTGAGATTAGCCACGGTTAACATTGGCTAAGATCAAGCTTTGCTTGATCTTTTAATTAGACAGGTGTGTCATGGTGCAATCTGCCCTGGCCCACTCCAGTACTTGTGGGGCATCAAGCTTTACCCCAAAAAATGGCCAGGCCAAGCCTCTGCACAGCTGGGTCAGGGCTGGGCCAAACCCCCTTCCCCCAAGTGGGTGGATCGGGGCTGGCGGCGGGCTACTCCCCTGTGCGTGCTCGCCCCAGGTGCAGGACTGCGTCCACGGTCTGGATCCGGCCCATGGAGGGATGAGGCACTGCCCATCCGGCTGTCGGACAAAAAGGCTGGCCTAGTGCAGGTGCGGGCAGAATGGACCAGCTGGCGGCCCAGCTCCATTTCCCAGTGTCGCTGCGGCTGGTTTCCATGAGACCCCGGCAGTGGCAGGGCTGTGACAGGGTGGGGCCAGGGTTTCCAGGGCCGGCGGGCCCGGGCTGGGATCTTGCGGTGGTGCTAGCGTGGTCCAGAGCCAGCGTAGACCTGGGATCCGCTGCCTGCGCGCCCCTGCCCACCCCGGCCTCGTGGATCATGGGCTTGGGCCCATCAGGGAAGAACTACAAGCCTCCCTCAGTAGGCAGCTTGGGGGGACCGGTAAAGAGCTTGGGAGACACGTCATCAGGTAGAGAGCAAACAGGGAGGTGACAGGACCCTGGGCAGGACAGCCCGACAGTTCCTAACGGCACTTGGGCAGCAGTGCCCTGTTTTACAAAGCTGGGAAATGCCAGGAGCCTGCATGTCACACGTGGGAGCTGCTTGACGCACGGCTCTCCAGGCTCTCCCTGGCAGCACCCTCTCTGCCCCACGAGGCACCAGGCACTGCACAAGCCTGGACCTCTGGTCCAGTCCCTCCCACGTGCTTACGCTCACGAAGGCCTGTTGAAGACTCCCATCCGTGAGCCTTCAATGGGCCCTGGGGCACAAGCGTCCTGGGCTGAGAATGGACTAAAGCTCAGGGCAGGAATGACTGAGGGACTGGAGGGGAGGCATCACTGAGGGAAGCCACGTCTGCGCCTCAACCAATCACCGTGCGTTTGGGCAGCAGTAAGGCCCCGCCCCTTGTATCCCGTTACCGCCCCCATTTGCACATGCGCTGGGCCTCAGCGTGCGAGGCAGACCTGGAGTGTCACAACCCTGCACGGGAGGGGAGAAGTGGTTGACACGAGGGGGGTCACGTGTCCCAGGATGCGCAGCAGCATGTGCCCGCCTCCGCCTCAGAGCACGCCGCGGCGCAGGAGACCCTGGGGATGGGACCACGCCCCACCAGACCCCGCCCCCATGTGTTGGCCCCGCCCACGCAGCCCAAACAGCACCACAGCACAGAGGGCTAGGGCTGCGGGGGCAGGGCCCCTTACGCCAACCACAACGACTGTGGCTCTGGCTGGCCAGGCTCCGATTTTGGGTAGCACCTGTTACTGCTCTTTTTGATGTAGGATTTTTTTTTGACTCCAGGATTGCCTGGGGTCAAGAAACCCCACCAAGCTGCGAAGTAGCAGCACGGGGGACGCCTGCATGTGAGATGTATGGCACTGCAGACGGGTCTGCGGCGCCACATCCCACACGTCTGCGCTCATCTGGATGTGCCCAAAGTTTTCAAGTAGGGATCCACAGTGTTAAAACACGCTGCCCTGTCGTGGGCTTTCTGAGCTCTTTGCAACAGAAGAATGGCTCTAGCATTTTTCTGCAGTCAAAAACGAGTGAATGCTAAGAGCTGGCATTTCCCAAGAGGTGTCACAAGCCTGAGGAGGAGTGCTTGAGTCTAAAATGGTTGAGGGCCACTGTTTCAGACAGAGCTGATCCTCCCTTGGGGAAGGGTTGCCCTCGCTGGCCTTTTGTAGGGTTTTTCAGCCTAATTTTCCTATGTATGTTTCTGTTCAAAACCATGATAGCAGAGGGACAGCAGCAGTAAGGAAGCATTATTTGCCAGCCAGCGGTCCTCTTACGTGTAGACCAAGGTCCTTCTAGGGAAGAGCTGTTAGGGTTTGAGTCAGAACTGACGGAGGAGTTAGTTATCCATAACTCCCATCAAGGAGGATGTAGGCAGGCAGTGAGCAACAAGACTGATTAGAGGTGTAACAAATAGGGTTTATGAGCAAAGGTTGAAAGAGCTGGGATTACTTGGCCTGGAGAAGAGAAGATTGAGGGGCAATACGATAACAGTGTTCAAATATATGAAGGGTGGTTTCTAAGGGGGATGGCATTTGACTGTTTTCTGTGACTGCAGGAGGCAGGACAAGACAAAATGGTCTTAAATTGCAGTCAGTGAAACTTAGATTAGATATTAGCCGGAACTGAAGGTGGGCTGAGTATTGGAGCAGGTCATCTAGACAGGATGTAGGCTCTTTATTATTGGGAGGCTTTTTAAGAGCAGGTTGAGGGGGATGGTTTAGAACAGTGTTTCCCAACTGGCGTGCCATCAGGCACGTCCAGCTGTGCTGCAGCATTTTGGGCTGGAGCCGTGCCCCCCACCTGCTGCTGCTCTGCACAGCCAGACAAATGGGGGGGCATGGCTTCCACTAGTGATTCAAACACCATGCCACCTGCTTCCCATTGCTTGCTACCCCCCGCCCCCTCCCCAGGTGTGCAGCATTTAGTGGCTTGCCACCCTATCCCTCCTGCTCCGCAGTGTTTGGCCGCTCGCTCCCCGCCCTGCCCCCTGCTGCAGCGTTTGGCCGCATGCTACTTTCCTCCCAGCCTTGCTCAGCTGGTGTGCTGTGGGGTGGGGGAGGCTGTGTAAGTGTGCCAAGGGCTGAAAAAGGTTGGAAAACGCTGGTTTAGAAATGGATGATCATTCCCTGGGCTTGGACTACATGCACTTCCTGAAATCCCTTCCAACTCTACTTTTCTGTGATTCTAAGTGCAGCAATGGGTCTGGAAAGCTCTAGTGTAAGCTCTGTAGCCTGCATTTTGTGCTGCTTTCATTAGGTATACAGATCAGTTGATGTTTGTTTTGTTGCTGTTTACAAAACTTAAGATTTTTCTTTTTTCTCCCCACAACAGGTTGTAAGTTTAAACGAATGACCTGGCCAGTAAGCTTCATAGACAACTTACTGAGATAAGTTTCTTACTGGTAACATCCAAGCAAATTAAGGTGGGGAATTCTGGATCTGCATTATAGCTTGATAGAGAGATAATATCTATAGGGATGATGCAAAAATTTGCGGTTCGTTTCTTTTGGAGGCTCGCGAATAATAATTCCTCAGGCACATATTATTAGCAACACAAAGGGTATATTTGCAAATAGGGTTGGAGTGGAGACAAAAGACCACTCCGCCCCCGAGGAAACCTCTCAGCCGGCTCTATATACTCTCCCTCCTGTGCACGTGTGCAGAAACAGGAACTCTTACAACTTATTTCCGGTTCCTACAAACATATATGTAAATACGTCACTTCATACGTCGCATGTTCATTATAATTAACTACTTAAGTATGCAGGGCAGATAGGCATATATGCATTAGCTAATTACGCACGCTCAGAAAAGCCCCCAGGTCATCAAAAGTTGAAATCGTTCTCTCCTCCAAGGACACAGTCAATTGAATTACACTTCTGTAATCTACATAAGAATGTCAGGGGAGTGTGTCATTTAGTATAGGAAAAAGATAGTAAATTAGCCAAGAGGGAAAAGGGAGTGATACTGTAGCACAAAGAATCCTTGGTAGTGTTTCTTTTTATCAGGTACGAGATACAAACTGTGCAGTTCTAACAACACTCTATTCATTATGCATTCCTAATAATATTTCTAACAGG
Organism: Crocodylus siamensis; assembly: GCF_052110815.1. NCBI lineage: Eukaryota > Metazoa > Chordata > Crocodylia > Crocodylidae > Crocodylus > Crocodylus siamensis. The sequence continues at coordinate 418,380,110 of NC_143395.1, read as the reverse complement.
GATTCATTCTCATATCAGACTACATGCATGTAATAGTAGGAACTTCCTATTTGGGCAGGCATTGACAAAGCTAAGCTGGGATACTCTTGGGAGGTTTTGTTTTTATGCTGATACTTATGTTCCTTTTTAAGTTGTTTTATTCTCTTGTTCATTCCTCTGTTTTATAGGTTTTTCTATTCTGTTATTGTAAGCTTCTCTGAGCCTTGTTGGGAAGGACAGCATATATGCTGAATAAGTAAATATTTGCATGAATTGCTGAGAGGTGTTTTCTCATCTGTTTATCAGCAAAGTTTTAACTGATTCCAAAGCAAGATGTCTATCGGTGAGGTTACTTTTTTGCAAGATAAACGCTGCAGATATTTTAAGCAAACACATACAGCAAAGAGAACCTGTATGTTCGATTTCTCTGCTGGGAATGTCTAATCAACCTCCAGTTTTGTGAGAGCCAGGCCTAGGTGAATGCACTGACTGATAGCACTTAGCCTCAAGAAAAAGCAAACAAGTTTGTACTGCTAAACCAGAAGCCTGTACTAATGCAGTATTTTTGCACATTGACCAATCATTTAAGTATTTGATTAACCATTAATTTTATTATTTATATGTATTGATTCTTTCTTTTTGTCATAAATCTTGCTAGATAATTAACTTCTTCACTGTGGTGGTGAGGATCGGGGTGATGAAAGCTTAATCATAGTGAAAGCTGCATTGCTCTTCCTAAAACAAAATTATGTGACTTGGTTTATTTAGATTACTAGACTGATGTTTAAGAGGAAGGTTGTATATGTTGTGTCCTCAGGCTCTGGGGTTTAAGGATGTTGGTCCTCATTCTTTGTCACAGAAATTGATCACCTCTCCCAGGTCAGCGTTAACTTGGGCCGAAGGTGTGTGATGCAGCATGTTCATGTAATGCAAAAAATAGAATGAATGTTGAAGCAGGACCAGTGATGAGTTTTTGGTATTTCAGCTCCTTAACTTTCTGATAGGTTAAAGTGTCAGTGGTTGAATTTGCAACATCTTCCATATCATTTGATCCAATTTGTTAGTTGTTGTTTTTTTCCTCATGGAAAATAGATAATTGGAAAATTGTGCCCATGTTGACTTGTAAAAAATATTTAAGTGTGAACTATGGTTGTTTTCTGTAGGTTTAGATGGACATTGGTTTAATTTTGGTGCTTTGATAGTTTATAATGAGTATGGATAACTACATACTCCAAGCAAGAAACAGCCTTTTTTCAATCCTGAATCTTTGTGCTTGCATGCAATACACTGCACATCTAAGTCAAGGAGATAACATTCCAACTCCAATTCTCTTTCAGTACCTACTGCTCCCATTGCTATGGTGCTGTCAGCCCCAAAATTAACTAATTCCCCTTATTTTTAGGGTTTCTGTTTTAAGCGTGCTAGAAGAAGATTTGAAAATGAGGGGTGGTAGAAGCTGTGATGCTAACTAGTTCCTGTCATTTTTAAGACCTCTAATAGCACCCTTTTGGTAGTTCTTTCCTCTTCATTTTGTCTGGTGTGGTTAATGGGAGTAGTTATAAAGTAGGCAATTACAGGTACAGGTATGCAGTTAACCTAAGTATAATTAAGGTACCAAATAGACAGTAGGGCTGAAAGATGCTAGGCACTTAAACAAATTGGGACTGGCATTTGTATAATGCAGTTAAGCAGATTATGCACTTACCTAGTATGCATGTAAGTGGAGCACACTGCTCCTGTTTGACTAAATTCTCACAAAAGTGCTCTTCTGTAGTTTTCTGGAATCTAATTTACGATGTTATCTGGTGCCATGAGCTCATATGTAACACATTATTGTTAGATTTATTTTTTCCTGGTTAAGTTGTAATGGTGGTCTCTCAAGATGATTGGGACATACATTAATAACTTCCTTGTAAAGTTCTGCTCAGCTGGCTATAATTGATAATGAGTATAATTCTAAATTAGGAAACAAGAAACCTTAGGTCAAGCAGTAGATACTACTACTTATTTACGTATTTATTTTGCACATGTACTTTTGATTTTCTGGAGGAAAGGTTGAGTTGCACTGGTTGCTATTTTGGTCTTGCCAATCAGAAGGTGTGTCATGCCTGTGCATATTACTTCAAAGTCTGATATAGCTTAGTAGATACACATGTTCAGTTTAATACTTTTCACCTTTTACAGGTTTCTCTCACTTTTTGCAGGTTCTTTATGTGTGAATTTGCTCTTATGCAACGACCCTTTTTATACCAAAAATTGTTAAATTCACTATTATATGATCCATGTGGTGGAAGCCTACAGTTAGCTGCTTTCTGCAGTGCACTGTGGGAGCGACACACACCAAAATATAGTCTCTATGTGGATCTGTGCTCCTCGCTTGTTATCTGTGACACGTGTATCTCCATTATGATAGTGCCCTGTGCTTGTGTGTACTGTCTGCTGTAGGGAAGTATCAAAATTGTCCGTAAAAGTGGTAGAAATGGATCTGGGAGTCAGTACAGCTGAGGTCTTGGAAGGTATCCCTATTTGTTACATTGTAAAGTATTTTTCCCTTTTATGCAAATTCAAGCTGTGCATCCTTTTCCAGGAACGCACAAACAGCATAAAGTGAAGAATTTATTACCTGTATTTGTTACCAAATGGTGAATGATGTGTTTTTTTGCACTAGATCCCAATCTGTGGTACATGTATCACCACTGATACGCAGATAATCTGTCAGCGGTATGTGTTAACACATTTATTATAATTACTTTACATGACAAAAATTTGCTGGAGGTACTTAATGTTGAACTGAAAAATTTGCTGGTGGTACTGAAGGTTGTATTGTTTTAAATTGTTGGGCGCAATCTGTCAGTTTGGGAACCGCTGTACTAGATGATAATGGTGATTTTTAGTTGTCATTGCTGTCAAGCTGCATATGGATGGACATTTGAATTCCGTTAAAATGCATAAAAACATTTTTATGTTATCAGTTGGATACTATTTTTAAAGTTTATTTAATGTAAGTTTATCTAAACATGTTTTGCATTTAAAGTTGATTAGTTACTTAGGAGAATTATCAGTAATTACTGAATCAAAGTGATTCACTGTAACCAGAGTGTTAACACTTCCAGATCTCGTCCTCCTAAGTACTTCTAGATCTCGTCCTTATAAGTCTTCACACTTAGATTAGAAAAGAAAAAAACTTGCTAGCATTTTTGATTTCCAGTTGGTCATTGAACTAACATAGGTGAAGGAACTGAAAAGAAGGAGGATGTTGTTTCTGCATCTGCAGAAGAGACCGTGGTTTTCATAAGCAGATGTAGTACTTAATATGGCTCTAGCTGATCATTGTCACCATTCACTGATTTCACTTTCTCTAAAGCCCTGGCAGTAAATATTTACTTGAATATAGTTTTCCATATATGATGATAACTTTAGGTTTTATTTGGTTAAGTTTTAAATTAGGTTTGGTTGGTTAATTAAAAAATTTTCTTTAAAAAAAACCCCTGGAAGCTTAAGAACCTTTTCTGCCTTGATATATTAAATTTAGCTAGTAATAAGAATGAAAACACTGGATTTGGAAAACACTGTAAGAAATGTTCCAGCTTATTTTATAGAGGATTATTTTATGATCAATTTTTGTTATCTTTTTAAAAAATGTTATTTATTTTAAAATCATGATACCAAATTCTACAGTGTTATACTACTGAACATTAGCTGGTGATTGTAGAGGACAAGAATGATTTTTTTTCAGTGAGCAGTGGAAAAATAGCCAGTTTTGTTATTTGGAGATATGCTGGCAATGTAGAAGTATATTGCACTGAAAGATCAGGCAATTTTTTCTGCCAAAAATAAATAAAAAATGGCAAAAGATTCCCAAGAGTCTGTTTTAAATATAAAGTGCATCCATCATGGGATGCACATCAAAAGGATAAGGAAGTCAGAAATGTCAGATTGTATGGTATTAAAAAATATGATTTAAGTGTAAGGAACGTCTGAAAGGGAGACTGCATTTATTTGGCTCATTAGGGGTGACCTGTATTTTGAGGAACACAGTCTCTCTAATCAGTATATGGTAATGATAGTTTTAACTTTTCTTCTCTGTGATTAAGGCTATCTTAATTTCTGAAAATTCAGCAAGTACATTTCAAGATCTCACTACTTATTATCTGATATTAAAGCATTAAAGGACCATTTTTCCCAAAGGTACCAACTGTGTGTCAGCTGAGATCTGACGGACCATGAAGTAGATTTTGAAAGGAGACAGGGCCTGTGGAGAACCTAGGATTTTACTTTTATTAATAAGTGTAAATTTGTGGTATTCTTTGGCTTTCAAAGGTCTTGAACTATGTTACTTACTAGAGGAAATGTGATATGCAATTTTGAGTTAAATTACACTCAACATGATTTCTTGATCTTTAATTTACCAAAGCTAAACTGTTACAGATACTAAACTAAACAGAAATGAAACAGAATCAACTCAAACAAATACTCTCCATAATAATAGACTAGAGTTATATCATCAAATTGCTATCATAACCAATAATGTGCTGTGAAGCTAAAAGTGGCTGGTACAATTTTTTAGTCATAGTTTATATATCTTCTTAATCCTGAAAATATATTATCTGAAGTCTGAATTGCATCTTCAAAGTCAGTTATAGAACATCCTTTGTTTTACTTCAGTTTTATGTAATAACGAAGCCTTTCCTCCAACAGGGTGTATCTATACCTGCTAATTAGCACAGAGGAATGAACTTTAGCACATATTGCATATTGCTCTGAGTTTATTGCTCCCAGATGCCGCATTTGAATGTGTGCCTGGGACTGCAGCATATTGAGCCAGGTTGCAGCAGCTCCAGCTGTCAGGGGACCCAGGCTCAGCGTACGGTGGGAGGGCTCGCTGGGGCACAGGGGTGCTTCAGTGCAGTTTCTTATTTACCTGAAATTACAAGTGACCCTAAGTGCCTTTTGACTTCTAAGAACAGAACACACTTAAATACAGTTTTCTAGACGTACAGTTTCTAGAAAACTGTATTTAGGTTTGTTTAAACCAAGGGTATCAAGGGATGCATAAGACTGGATTGAGCCCATAAACTACTCCATATGCTGTGTGCAGTGTGCGCACTGTACTGCACTTAGGAAGTGGGTTTTTAAACCTAGTGCTGCAAGAATTGACATAACACTCAGTTGATGAATAGCAGAAAGGCTTGCTGTAATAACTACCAAAAAGCTACAAAACTAATGACAGAAAAAGAGTCTTTCCCAATATAAAAGGAACTGTTAGTCCTTGTATTATCTTAGCTGCAAAAGAGATCTTTACCCAGTGCAGGCATGAAGCAGTTCCTGTACAGCCTCACAGTGTGGCTCTTTCGCATATCAGCTGGGTGGCAGGATGGCTTGTTGGTCTTCCCTGGATTGCACACACCTTGCTGGCAGTTCTTGCTTTATACTGTTTAGTTGTATAGCTTCAAAACATTTTTCTTTGATAATTGGCTGGTTAAAGTCCTAACAAAACAGGGAGGAAAAGGGTGACCATCATATCACAACTGTTAAATTGCCTGGCTCCTGTTTTGGATTTATTTAAGTGCAAAGACTTGTGTTTCTCTGCAGCCCCTGTAGTTAGGTTAATTACAGGTGACGGGCCTGAGTGGTTAAACAGGATACTTAGAGGTGTTACTAGACTTGCTTTGGGGTACTTGTATATCAATGGGGCAGATTTGCAGTAGCTTATACCAGTGATGGTCTGTTTACTGAACTCCAGACATAGACTGAATGGTTGAGACATTTGTAACACCTTAGACATTGGATGCCTGTTTGGATAAATATTAGCATGTCATGTACAGGACATTTTTCCAGTATTCAATGCATCTTTTACAGGTTTTGCTTGAAATGTATATTTAGTCTTTTGTTGTTCTTTTGTTGCTAGTTCAACTGAAATGCATATGTAGTTACCTTGCCTTCACTGGCTCATCCTTTCCTTTGTTTTCTTAGCTTGGAAATGCACATGTGATGAGTGTGTCAGGTCTCTGCCAACAACCAATTTTATTATTTTACAGCACGGGTCTGGTATTGGATACCGCAAGCACTCTGCTGTCTCGACACCTAATGGGTTGCAAGCCATTAGCAGAGTTTGATTTTCTTGTGGCAGTCTTGTTACAGCAATCCAGTCTTGCCCCAGCCATTATCTTGCATCACTGTGCAAGAAACGCTGTCCAAGCTTTCACAGTTTTCATATGCAGCAAGCACCCTGGACCAACCCCAGCATATGTACTGGCTCTAGCCTTGAGTGCTGCATGCAGCATGTGCTGGTCCTGCCCCTATGTGTTACATGTTGTGTGCAGAACTGGTTCAGGGCATGTACTGCATGCAGCACCCATGCTGGCCTGGCTTTGTACACTGGCTCTGGCATGTAGGAAAATTCAAAGAAAGAGAAAAGCTGGACCATCTGAAACTTGCTCTCTCTTTCAAAATTCATGATAAATGCACTCCCTGCCTCCAGAGGGAATCTCCACCTGCCTCTGGATGATACTTCTGAGCAAGCTACCTGAGATCTAACTAGATATGTAGCTTGCAGTAACTCAGATGCACGATCAAAGGCTACCCCAGCCACCCTCTTTGCTCTATGGGATTTCTCTGACACTACTCAACTCTGTACCCTATTCCAACCTTACTCCTTGTAACCAATAAAGTTCTCCTTCGTACCTAGCATAGGAGACTTACTAGGAGTGAATCTAGATTATGCCTTGGGATCCCCTTGGTTTGGCTAAGGGAGACCACTACTTGTGCTTCTGACTGAGGGAAGCACCCCAAGTTCTTGGAGTGAGTCAAGTACCCTCAAGGGCTACTAGGCTTGTGTTTTCCTACAGCCATTCTTTCTTTCCCTTCTCTGACACTGCTCCAACCTAGTGGTCCAAGGCTGCGGGAAGCCTACACCTGGGTGCAGCAATCCAGGAGTGGCTGCACCAGGGAAGGAGGAAGCACAGCCTGCTTGTATTGGGTGTCCCCCTTCATACAGCCAACAACAGCATTAAGCCTTGAATCACTGCCTTGTCCCTGGGGGTTCCCAGGCAGCTGGTAGCCATCATTGCCCCTTAGCTTCTCTCTGAATGCATAAAGAAGGGGCAAGAACCTGGTGGAGACTGAATGCATGGGGGTAATTGCACATACAAAGGTGTGCGCACACATATACACACAACACACGCATGATTTGTTCAGCTCCAGGAAGATAGATCATTAGAAGTGCCATCGGGTTTCTATGGGAGACAGGTATTACAAGGCTGGATCTTTCTGGGGGTCCTTCTATCTGCTAGGGGCCAGAGTCAGGTGCTTTGGAGGCAGCTGTAAGAAGCCGGCAGCAGGGTGGTGCAGGAAACCTTCTTCCCTGAGCCCCCTTTTCCCTTTGCTGCAAGGCCACTTACCCAGGACTTGGGAGCAACTCAGTAGAGCAGGCACAGGATGGGCATGGTGAGGAAGGTGGAGCAGGAGACAAAGAGCTTCAAAAGGGTGTTGCTGCCATGCCAGCTGGACAGATTCCCGCACTAGATGGATGACAGCACTTGCTGGCAGATAGGGTGGGTGACAGACTGGGCCAAGATGAGAGAAGGGAATCAGAGGGTCAGTACCAGCAGCCCTCACGGTGACCCATCGTTTCCCCCTCCTACTAGGCAAACACTGCTCCCAGGAACATACAAGAGCTCTCTCAGGATGCAAAGGGAGCCTTTGCCTACCAGCAAAATGCAGCTGACTCTGGGGTGCAGCAGACTCCCATGCCCACACTGGGGTGACAGCATGAAGCAAAAGTTCATCTCAGATCCCAACTGCTGCTGCAGGGAGGAGTTTAGGGAGGCTGAATCAAATGGAGCACATTGGAACCAGGATGCCAGGGTTTATGTCCCGACCCCAGCCAGAAGCACCCAGAGTTCATTAATGATCCCTCGTTAGAAAGGTCCCTGCAACACCCTGGTGGAGAGCTTCCCTAGTGCTGGCTCAGGTGGGGACTGCAACCCTCCTAGCTTTGAAGCCTGCCCTGCACTCACCCTCTTCTGGTCGTAATGGACGGTCAGGAAGAGCTGGGTCAGGCTGGGGATGCCCTCCTCAAAGGCCTGGCTGCCCAGATCCTCCTCCTTACATTGAGTACAGCCAACACCTCACTCTGGTTGCGACACATCCCCAGCAGCTCGAAGGCGAACTCCTGGCTCAGCTGCTCCAGGCGCAGATGCTCAGGCTGTGGGAGGAAGAACACAGCCTAGAGGAATGCCTGGGAGCCCTATCCTGTAGCAACCTGAATGCACAATTTTGGGACCCCATCACCAAAAGGCAGATGATTCAGCAGAGGAACTCACTGCTGCAGGGCACTGAGATGCTGAGACTCAACCAATGCAGCATCACAAGTATCTGAGCCAAGACTCTTACAGCAATGTCAGGAGTAAACCTACTAGTGTCAAAGCTGCATTTGGAGGTGGTCACTCAGAGACAACAGTCCCACGATCTGCAAGCACCTATCAGGCTGCTTTTCCTCTCGCAGGATGGGTACAAGGTTCCTAAAAATGCTACTATGAACACTAAATTATAACCCTCATGTAACACTTTTGTAACCATAACATGCTGGGGTGCACGCCTGTGAGGTGTTGCAAGGTCACTACTTGCTTAAAACTGAGCAAGCACCTACAGATTTTGTAGGCATACATTTTCAAAAATGCCCAATAGTAAGAAATCAATTATGTAAGTAGTCTGTAAGTAGCCATTAGCATTAAGTGTAGCAGTAAGAATAATGAAGATGAAAAAAAGATAGGTGTAAAAATAGTTTGGGAACAAAAGGACACTGTACTACTGAATTATTGTGCTACTGGACTACACGCCCGAATGTCCCAGGAAGACCCTGAATTGTCTTTTGGGGAATTTAGTGTTGTTGCTTGTCATTTATGGTCAGCTGCTCTGAGCCTTTCTGGACAGAGCAGGATATAAGCTAAATAATAATAGTAACACCTCCATGCTGCCCACCCTGGGGATAATGTGGGGGGTCCTGTGTGCCCCCTGCCTGGCTCACACAGGGTAGGGACCAGAAAGGAATCCAGGATGGTGCTGAGCCCCCTGGGTCCAAGCCCCAGAGTTTCACCCTCCGATACCCCCTGGCTCCCTGCACCCCCGGAGAGCTGTGGCCCACAAGAGAACCAGGACGGATGGAGACCTGAAAGCCGGCAAGTGCCTGACCTTGAACTCAGGCTCCTTGCAAGAGAGACGCTTGAGCTCGTGACTGAGCTTGAAGGCAGCAAGCATGCCATCCTCCCTGGCAACCGAGAGGTAGGCCTGGCTGGCAAGGCCCTTACAGGTGTTGATGTGGGAGAGGGAGAACTTGAGCAGGTCATATTGGTGGGTGTTGGTGCACTCCAGGCAGGGACAGGAGACCCAGTGGCGGTGGGAGATGCCTTTTTTGCGTCAGCACATCCACGATCTTGTAGAGGTCAGGGTGAGCAGCGTCATGCCAGGCATGAAGCGGGAGGCGTCAATGGTATTGTCGAAGGCCAGTGAGAAGGACTTGAGGTCCATCTTGAGCCCCTTCTCCTGGTTCAGCCGGTCCAGCAACAGCTTGACCACGTGGGGCTGGTCGGTGTCCACGGCCACCAGCAGGGCCTCGTGGACCTGGCGGAAGTCAAATTTGCCATAGCGCAGCAAGGCCTTGGCCACTTCCTCCCTGCCCGCACAGATGGCCAGGTTGAGGGCTTCCTGCCATGCCCGGTCCTTGGTCTCGTCCAGCTGCTGCAGGATGCCATCGCCTACCTGCAGCAGCTGCTGCACCATGGGCGGGTTCCCATCCTGGATGGCGCCAAGCAGCCCCTGCGAGAACTTCAGCTTCCTGTTGACGATCTCCCTCGAGTTGGGCTGCTGTTGGGGAAGCAGAGCTGGTCAGATTAGGAGAGACCCTCCAGCTCATCCCCCTGCCCACCCCGACCTGCTCTGAACCACCTCTGAGGAGGATGACATCTTCCATCCCCCTTAGATAGCCCGTCCCAAGGCTTTGCCAGGGCTAGAAAATATCCCCGGTCCTCCTGGCTGGGGGCTGAGCCTGCCCCTGGGGCCTGTGACCACTCAGCGAGCCACACGCCCTGCTGTCCCACTGCAAGCTGGTGGAGAGGACCTAGGAGTCCTGGGTCCCAGCTCCTCCATCCCTCCAGGAGAGGGGCTTGGATTTAATCCTGCCATGTTGCTGGCTGTCATTCAGGGTCCGGGTCTCCTTTTCCACGGCAGCCCCTCAGGGTCTCGCTGTCCTGGTCACCGCTGAGCCGTGGCTCAGAGGCAGCCAGAGGCAACTGGCTCCGGCACACAACCAGAGGCGAGACCTAACCTGAGGGCCCATCATATCATCCTCCCCCTCGGGGCTCAGAAGCAACTGCTCCCAGCTTGACAGGAGCAGCTCAGTGCCAAAGACTTGTTTCCTCCTGGCTAATTAACTCCCCTGGTGTCTCCATCAGGTGCACTTGAATTCACAGCTTGCAACACCAGCTTCCAAGGGGCTGGAGGCATCAAGGCTGGCTAGAAAGGGATAAACAAGGGGTGCCACGCTCAGGAACCACTGTGCAGAGGGGTCCTCCGAGGGCTGCTGCACATGGAGGATAACAACCCCCTTCTGCAGCCAGCCAGCGGAGCCCCCTCTCTGGCTCACATGGCAGGGCTTTGCCGTGGGGCCAATGCTCAGCTTGCTGGGGAGCGCTGTCCGTGGCCGGGGTGGTCACACCTTACAACACCCAGGTGTGGGGGCCGGTTCCTGGTGGACAGAGCTTGGGTGGAGGGCTGTGTTATCCAGGGTCCCTCAGAGCCAGGAGATCTGGGCTTCTGGGGTGGGAGGGGACAGGGACCTTGAGAAATCTTCACAGAAGTAGGGCAAAATTTTGAAGGTGCCCCTCACCTCCCCCCCCGACCTGGGGCAGCCAGCCGGAGGAAAATGTGGGCATGCAGCAGGGGAAAAGCTACTGCAATACCAGGAGGAGCCAGCGCTACCACATCGTGGATTGAGGCAGGCCTGGCATTAGAAACAGGTCTAATGTATGGGTCTGAACCATCTCTGAGAGAAGCTGGGGGCACAAAAACAGGGAAAGGGGGTGACAGGGCCAGGTCCCACAGGAGCAGGGTGAGGGCTGTTACCCAACCAGCTCCTTCTTGCCCTCCAAGGGGAGTGAAGGAGCTGCGCCGCCCTTTCCCAAGACACAAAGCCCTGGGGTCTCTGCAGCACCCACACTCTCAGTGCAGGCCATGTTTTCCCTTCACCAGTTGCTGACAACAATTGCATGTGCAGACAAAGCAGACTCCTAGAGCCACCCCTGCCGTGAGGCACTTTGCAAGGTGGACCCCAGCTAAAAGGCAGCCACTTCTGGGGTGGAGGGAGGAAGCCGAGCAGAACACAATACAAGTATGTGCATGGGGGTAAAGGGTCCAGCCCACTTCCCTGCCCCTGACAAACCAGGCTCACAGCACCCCAGGGAAACCACCGGGGACAGCCGCCCCCGTTCACAGATAGAGAGCACAAAGCTCAGGGCAGAACAATCCTGGCGCACACAGCGCTGCCGGGACCAGCATCTCTGCAGCCCCTTGGCGGGACAGAGCGCTGCGCTGGACCAACCCGGTCAGTTTGGAGCTCAAACAGTAGGCAGACAAACCAGGGAGCTACCTCAGCTCCATGTGAAGCCCTCTGCCCTTCCCAGGGTTACCCTCACTCCTGCCCTGCCCCAGCCCAGAGCGAGCCAGTGCCTGGCTCCCCTGCTCTGCTCTGGGGGTCACTGGGGGCCTCGCAGGGTGGCTGGGGGACAGGGGGTGTTTCGCTCCCCACCTGCTCCAAGGATCACAAGAAGCCTGAATTCTCCATTTGGGCCAGGTCTTAGCAGGAGCCCTGCCCACAGACCCCTTGGAGTAGCTCCAGTTGCTCAGCACCATTGGACCTTCCTCCAAGGAGACTGATGCTCCAAGGAAGGTGTCTGGATGATGAGCTGGGAGAAGCAGGTCCCTGATGCAGCCAGGATGGAGAGGATGCCCACTACTCACCACGGCGCTCTCCCCCCACCCCGCTGCCACACTGTGGCATGGTGCTGAGCCGGAGGCTTGTTTGTGCACAGCCTGGCAGCCCCCCTGGGCAAGCCTGTGCAGAATGAGGACGAGGACAGGCATGGCTGCCACGCCGCCCTGTCTGCCTGTCCCTGGGACTCTGCAGGGGTGCTAGCTTCCCCCTTTGTCCCTTCCTTGTACCAGCCAAACCTGGCACTGAAACAGCATAAGGATCCACAACCCTCACCGCAGATACCCTGTCCCCTTGGTGCCCTGGTGCAACCTCCCTCTCCCCCTGTCCCTGCAGGTGTCCTTGTAGCTTGGGATCCTGATTGCTGTCTGCTTGCTCCTGCACTGCAAGGTGGATCCCAGCTGAATTTGTGCCCCGGAGGCAGAGGGAGGCAGGACAGCCACTCATGGGGCAGAGGGGCTTAGTTCAGCCCCTGAATTGCAGGATGAGAGCCCATATCATTGTTGCATAGCTGATAGCTGAGCAGCTCCCACTGACAGCCAAGGATGGGCAGAGCACTGCAGCCCTCAGCACCACTGCAGAACCAACCATGCTCCAATCCAGCTCCTGACACCCATGGGGCCTGGCTGCACTGGGCTCCAAGACACACAACTGCCCATCAGACTTGTGCGTGGCCAGCTAAGCAGTGGTGCTGACCCCATGCACCCTAAGGAGGAACGCCAGCGCCATGCAGCCTAAGCAGCCATGCACCCTGAGGAGCGGAACTGACCCCCTGCACCCCAAGGAGGCACGCCCACCCCGTGCCCCTGAAGGAGACAAGCAGGCCCCATGTAGGCTAAGGAGCAGCGCTGACCCCATGCACCCTAAGCAGCCGCGCCCACCCCATGCACCCAAGGAGCCAGGACCAGGCAGCACGAGCCCGTCCCTGTCTCCCCTGCCTGCGCTGCTGGTGCTGGTGCTCCTGCCCGGCGGGCAGCTGGGGCACCTGCGGCAGGTACCCCAGGCCAGTGCTTCCCGCCTCGAGCTTCCCGCTGTGAAATGGGCCTGCCCGCGCCGCGGGCTACACGGCCTGGAGCGCGGGGGAGGGGGCGGGGCTTGCTGGGCCGTGGGGCTTGGCGGGGGGCGGGGCTCGGCGACCGTTGGGCAGGGGGCGGGGCTCGGCGACCGTTGGGCGGGCCTGGCACCATGGGGCCGCTGTGTGCGCTGTTGGTCTTGCTGGGGACCGGTGAGGGCGCGGGGCTTGGTGAGGTGATGCTGTGCAGTGCGGGCGGGGGACGTCTGTTTGCGCGCGGGCGCTGTGGGGAGAGGGGCTGCTTTGAATTACACCAAGGAAATGTTTGGGAAAACGGCTCCCGGCCGTAATTTTTCCAGCTGTTGAGTTGGTGTGATAAAAGACAACGCCTTTGCTCACAGAACCTCTGCCTGTGTCCTTAGTCCAGCAAGCCACACCCTGGAACCATGGCGGATCTAATTTTAGGGCATCTTACAGGCTTTCTCCACTGTTAGCAGGCTCCAGACTGCCTCACAAAACGCTCAGAGAAGCGCCCCCCAGTCCCCAGTGCGATGCAGCGAAGGAGGTGTCCCCCCCAACCTATAAAACCAGTTGACAAGGGGCCACTTTCAAATGAAAGCTGCCTAGAAAGTAGCTGTAGGGTTGCTGTGGGATGGCCATTTTTATGGCGTGATCGTGACTCGGCACTGGTGGCTCGTCTTCAATTTGTGGCACAGAGCCCCCAGTGAATTGTGCGATCATTGCTGGGCTCTGGTGGCCCGTTTAAACATCTTATTGCACGTTTCACCAGTGAATTGTGTGATACTTTGCATGCGGGGCCGGTCTAAATTGATTGTGCGATTCAGCAGTTAATCATGCAACAGTTACTTTGCACACGCCATCGTTTCTTGGCATGGGCGGACAGTCTAAAGTTACTGCACGATTCACAGATTAATAGGGGCTGGATGAGACCTTGTACATCGTCGGGTCCAGTCCCCCTGCACTAGGCAGGAAAAAATGCATAATAGCTGTGTATAATTGCATAATGGTTACTTTGCACAGGTGGCTGGTCTACATTTATTTAGGTATTCACCTGTTAGTTGTGTGATAGTTACGTTGCACAAGTGGCTGGTTTACATTTAGCGTGCGACTCACTAGTGAATTGTGTGATACTTACTTTGCACGTATGGCTGGTCTCAATTTATTATGCAATTCAGTTAATGGCGTGACCATTACTTTGCACGTGTGGTTGTTCCTTGTCATGGGTGGCCAATCTAAACTCATTGTGTGATTCACCAGTGAACTGCATCATAGTTCCTTTGCACGTGTGGCCAGCCTAAATCTATTGTGCCAGTTCACTAGTTACTTGTCTGACAGTTACTTTGCACAGGTGGCTGGTCTACATTTATATACACACTCAGTGATTGAGTTCTGCTCAAACTTGCATAATATATGTGTTGCTGGGGAGCTGCTGCCAGAGACACAGGTGTAGGAGGAGCGGGGAGCGGCAGGGGTGGGGGTGAAAATGGAGGAACATAATGCAGAGAGGGGCATGTTAAAATAATCAAGCTAGCGGTCATAGGCGGACTTGGTATGGTAGGGGGCATGGGTGTTTGCCGTTGAGAGAGCTGGCAGAAGGGGGAATAATTCTGGGGACAGGGAATGAAAATGAAGGGGAGGAGCCAGGCAGAGAAATTGGCTTACAAAGACTACTGAATTAAGATCCGGATATCAGGCCTCTTGTACCTCCAGAATTAGTTGTCTGCAGCAAACTGCAGAGTGACTGCACAAAATGGAGGACATTGTCCAATTAATGTAAACTTTTAAAATATTCTGTTTTCCCAGCTTGTGACTCTCATGGTTTCCTGAGACTTCAGTTATCTCTTACTGATGTTAAGGTGCCAGGGATGGTAGAAGCAAGGGGTGGCCTAGGCACTAATACACTACTGCTCTTTAAGAAAATTCAAATTGTTGCCCTGAGGTAGACCAGTGGTCCGGGCTTGGGGCATACATGTAGGATGCCTGCCATGGATTTGGGAGTATCTGAAGGCCCAGACTGAAAAGAATGGGAAGGAGAATACTTGCAGGTGGTAGTGCCACACAGACTTGTACGATTGAGTTCTGCTCAGTCCATAGGATTTGGAACTGATTTGGCCTGAGAGACCAGTGGTGTATAAATCTGGTCTCGGGTGCCTGGGATTGCTGGACAGGGAAGATTCTTCCCAATCTTGAGCAAACAGTGATTCAGTTCTGTAGTGAAGTCCAAGGGTTGTTGATCAGGACAGTGACTTCTGCACAAATCATTTTTAGGTCTGTATAATCTGGAAGGGCATTGCCCCACTACTACAAAGGCCAGATTCTCCACTGAATCCAGTATTCTGGTTTTGCTCATTTTATGTCTTTATATTTTTTTCTAGGTTTTGCTGAGATGTCAAAAATCCTTTACTCTGAAGTAATAGTACCAAAAAAGCTAGAACCTAGGGGTGGTGGAGACAGCAAGGTAATTTTTCTCTTTTGCTAAAAAGCAGCCAAATGTCTTGCTTCAGTAAAAGGTTGTTAATATACACTCAGAAGATCCCAGATAGAGGACCATGTGCCCCCTCAATGCACACGCACCCCACAGAGCAAGGCAAACCCCCCCACAGTTCATAACAGCTTGACCATGGGGGAAATGTCTTCCTGACCCCAGATGTGGCGATTGATCTGAATGTGTATGTGGAGAGGCAAGACCCTCTAGCATTGGCACAGCCCAATCAGATTTCCAGGCTTGGCTGCATCCACCACCCAGTGCCTCTGAGGGAGGCTTAAAAATACCTGGACACATGTAGCAGCAAGTGTGGAGAAAATCCCTCCCAGCCCCATGCCGCAACCAGCAAAGCCCAGAAGCCTGGGAAATCCCCAACCAGGTGCTGTCCAGCTTCTTGAACACCCCGGGTGGTAGAGAGCCCCCACCATCCCTAGGTGTCTATTCCACTGCCTCCTTGCTCTAGCAGTGAAGTCATTTTTCTGGATATCCAAGCTAACCCTGCTTTGCTGCAGCTTAAAACCACGGGCCTGTGTCATCCTCTTTGCAGCAAGAGAGAAAAGGTGCTTTCCCTCTTCTTTGTGGCAGCCCTTCAGATATTTAAAGACTGCTAACATGTCCACTGTTAAGTACCTTTTCTACAAGCTGAACAGGCCTAGCTTCTTCAGCCTCACCTTATATGATTTGCTTTCCAAGTCCTTTATCATCATCATCTTTGTTGCCTGCTTCTGAGCTCTTCTAACTCCTCTACATCCTTTCTAAAATGTGGAGCCCCAAACTGAATACTCTAGATGGGGTCTAACCAGTGCTGAGTACAGTGCATCTTTCATCTAATGCTTCTATTATTGTATCCCAAAACCGCATTTGCCTTTTGTGCATCTGCATCATAATACAGACTCCTATTAAGTCTACGATCTACCAAGACTCCCAGATCCTTCTTCATAATGCTGCCATCCAACCAGGTGTCACCCGTGTTGCATCTGTGTTCTTGATTCTTCCCAAGGTGCAGCACCTTGCATTTCTCATCATTGACCTTCATCCTGCTAGCTTCAGCCCAGCTTTCCAATCCGCCAACATCTTTGTGAATTCTTCCCAGTTTTGTGTCATCTGCAAACTTGCTAAATTCCAGCCAAATGAAGGTGATTTGGCTAGCATTTCATTTTGGGGGGTGTTAATCAGGGAACAAGTTCCTGCAATGTTAAATGTCCCAATTCAGCTTTTTTGAGATACAAAGTTGCAGGTCTCCATTTTGAAATAACTTTTACCTTCAGACTTTCTTAAAGCTTGTTTTATATTACTGCTACATAGAATTTCAAGGTTAAAACTAATAATTTTAAGCATTAAAAAAAGATGCATCTTTAATTTTCAACTTTCCCTTTGCAAGAAAATCAAAATTTGTGGTTTTTATTTCAATTCTGAAAAAAGCCAAATTTGGAGTTCTTTAAATCTTTCATAAAATGAAACTTCTGTGGGGTGCATAACTCTACTGAAGGAGAATTGACCTCATTTTCAATGCTGAAGTCAGTGCCTAAGATTGCCTTACAGTCATACAGCTATGTAGTAAGGTGATTATGTGGGCTCATATCACTCCTAAGCACATTTCTATTCTGGATGAGTACTGTTCCATGTTTAGACTTGGGACATGTTTCATGTAGAGCATAGTAAGTATTGACCTTGTGACTGCTCAGAAAACTTTGTAACTCATAGTTTTGCTTATTACGATCAAAATAAAATGAAGTAGAAAGTTTTCTGAGCAGTCATGCAGTAATGGTTGCTGTGATCTAAATGAAACAAGTCCTAAGTGCCGGAGCCATTGAGGACTGCTGTATGCTGTAGTGTTGTCAGTCCCAGTCCCTACAGCACAAACAGCTAGTTGTTGGTGCTGGCCTCCTCACCACATCAGTCTCCTGATTGTATTATCCCCGGGGCAGTCAGATATTAGCTCAACACATGTTAGATTACACCATCTGGAGAACCTCCTTCGTTATTCTGTGATGGCCCTTAGCACGTGTTTTACTGCTTGAAATCTCAGACACTAGTGTTTAAAGTGCAGTTAACACGCCCCAAGTATAGTGTATGACAAAGCCCATAGACTTCATGATTAACTAAACAATAAAATCACTTTAACATCCCACAACTTTATACCTATGTGGTTACCATGTGTGGGGTCCTGTTTCTTTTATAACTCGAATTGCACCACTGTAAAATTGTAATGTTAATGCATTCTTAATCAAGTTTTAGATTTGTCTGTTTTGGGGCTCCTTGTCAACTCTGGTGTCTTTTGTAGCCAGGGTTCAAGATAAGAGAAGAAAGATATGCTCTGAACACAGACTGATTGAATATTGCAAATTTTGTTTGATGAAAGGTAGGAATTGCTTTGCCCAAAAGTTTTCAAAAAATATTAAATTGTATGTTTTTCTATCTTGTCTGCTACAGGTGGAGGAGTCCTATTTAATCAAAATAGCAGGACATCACCGTATTGTTCATCTGCAGCAAAGAATGCAAGTGCTTTCTTTCAACCTTTCCCTTTTTTTTGTAGCAAGTATAAGTGTACATGGCAATTTAGAGAAACGAAAACAAGAAATCTGTTCCAAGTGACTTACGGTTTGTTACCCCAAAGTGGTGACCATTCAGTGTTTAGAAAGACACAGACTTTAGTCTGTGTGCGACCAGGACCTTTTTTGCAATCTAACAGAATTAAGGTTCAGCTTCAGTTCCCTCAGCGGTCACCACTCAGGTCAGAAAAGAGGCAAAAGAGAGATCTACAGCCTGCCCTTTTATTGGTCACACCCCAAAATTAAAAGAATATACGCTTATTTCAGTGCCTATCTAGCTATGTACAATAGTGCAATATGGATTCTCACCTATATCAGCTGGGGATATTTGGGGGGCGGATGGAGGTAGCAGCTTGCCAACTTGCAGCGTGTCATCTTCATGTGTGGAATTCTCCAACTTTCCTTCCAGCTCACATCCTATATTTACAAGTAGCTTATTTTAACGTTTTAATAAACATTAAAGCATGAATTCAGATTTCTTTGTTTCACTGTCACTGAAACTTTAGCAACTGGAATGAAACCAGTCCTCTTGTGGGTGGAGAAGATGTCAGTTAGCTGGGATTGATGTCCTTGTGAAAGCTGCAACTCTGCGGTTGAGGATTTCTTATGTCCTTCCTTTGCTATCATGGAATACTGTTTGCAAACCTCCTGTTTTCTTTTTGCCTTTGTTCATGGTTTTCACTGACCAGACTGCTTTGTTCCGAAAGTTTATCTAAGAAATTTAAAATAAATACCTCTATTATAGCAAAGCCACTGGTATATTGAGTGCTTTTGGTTCTAACAATCATTCCTACTAACATTATCAAGCTAAAGGTGTGATATATAGCTTTTCAATTATCCGTTATAAGGCTTCCTTACTATTATGTCATCTTTGTGACTCTGCTCTAGTTTTTCTGGACGTATTAGTTTCTTTCTTTCATTGACCAGGCTACTTGTCATGTCTGCAAAAGTTCACTCCTGCTTAAGCTTCAGTTCTGTAGCTTGGTACAGGCCTCTTGAAAATGGCCCAGACTGGCAACAAGTGATTATACATTTCCACTGAGCATAGTGTGTTCATTTAACAAGAACACATTATTGTTTTAATAGGATTCTACCAGGGGTCAGTAGGCTGGATCTGGCCTGTGGAGCAACTGGATCTGGATGTGGCCCACAAAATCCCAGGACTTTGTCTATGCCATGCCTGTGCCTGCACTGGGGCCAGGCAACTTCCAGCTACCCCCTTGCCACAGCTACTTTTTCACCCCCAGCCTCCCTCCAGCTGTGGCCTGGGTGGAGCTTTCAACCAGTGGGGACCTGTGCCAGGGCAGGGCAGCTGGGAGCTGCATCCACACTGCTGGTGCTTTCTCCTCCCACCCCTCCCTTCTTCTCCCAGCTATAATGCAGAAGCAGTAGCAGCTTAGACACAGGCCCAGGAAGAAGCAGCAGCAGCACAAGTGGAGCTGCCAGCTATCTGACATTGGTAGAGGCACAGATCGCATCCCCCCCCCCCACTGATGCAGTGTGGAAGCCATGCTGCCTGTTTCAGACTAGTGCCAGGTTTTTCCAGGCCACCATTTTGAGTTGAATTGCGTAACTCCATGGCCAGCAACTTTTTCTTCTCAACAAAAGATAAAATGTTAAGTTACTACAGCTGCCACCCTTAACTAATGCTTTCGAAGGTTGTCGGAGCAGTAACAGTTGTGGAAAGACTGTTTAGTTAGAGGTGAAGTAACTTTTCCACTCGAGGTCTGTGTTTTTACACCATTAAGTGTCACAGGAGTAGTCAAAGAACCCACTCATCCATACGAATTTTCATCCAAGGGGAGCAAATTTCAGAACATATTTTAGAAGAATTAAAAAATCTACTTCAGAGATGAGAATAAAAAGAAAAATCTTCAAGGTGGCTTCTTCAGAGTCCATTTCTGGGGTGTAAGGTTCATTTGGTGTGCAGCTGAGATTTATCAGGAACTAAGGTTTCTGAGACCACACTGGTCTTTTCTTATATTTTGCTCCAGGCATTGCTAATTTATTTATTTATTTTTCTTAGAGCAAATTTCTCTACCTCTCAAAAAAAATCTCTTGTCAGTTGTGTTCTGGTTACATCCAGGAAAACTTGGATTTTTTACACTGGGCTGGTTTGCAGCCTGCTTTCATTTCCAGTGGGTTGCCAGATT
Organism: Crocodylus siamensis; assembly: GCF_052110815.1. Taxonomy (NCBI): domain Eukaryota; kingdom Metazoa; phylum Chordata; order Crocodylia; family Crocodylidae; genus Crocodylus; species Crocodylus siamensis. The sequence goes on along the minus strand of NC_143395.1, from coordinate 418,359,922 downwards.
AAGAATGAAACCAGATGACTGCTATTGCCAACCTTGGCCATGTTGAAGGGGCCTAGCATAAACTGTAGAAATGTGGCTGAGACACGAGTCTTAGAAGACTGAGCGACCACAGAGTGAACTATTGGAGATTTCATAACTGGCATGGTCAGCAAAGAAATTAACATTTCTAGCAAAAAGCTAAAATGGGATCAAATTAAAAAGAGGAGAAAGCCTGAGAGGAGGCATTACACAAGGTAGTCCTAAAATATATAATTCACGTTAGAGCTTAAGAATGTTGTTAGGAATAGGGGTTGATATATCCTGTGTCTGTGTCTAAATATAACATGTATTTAATATACTTTTGCTACAATGTATTTTTTTAAAGTGCTTTAGGTAAAGTTTTAAAAGCAAAAGTAATCTTGTCATTGAAGTCTGTAAAACATGGTGAAAAGAAACCAGGACAGTAGCAAGCAGCAATCCAAAATGGTGAAGGCAAGAGATAAAAACTCCTTTCTACCAGAAACTCTAAGTTTCCCAATGACATAAATTCTATCTAATTTGAGGCTTTCCTGGACTATAGAACAGAACATTTTCAGTCTAGTTTTTGAATCTCAGTGAAACAAAAAAATTGAGAATGGAGCGTGCAGTGAAATATGAAAGTTTGCATATGGTACGAAATGATTCTGGGTAGTCAGTTCCCAAATTGATGGTGAGCTGATGTTTCATAGTTTCATAGTTTGTAGGGTCAGAAGGGACCTGAGCAGATCATCGAGTCCGACCCCCTGCCATGGCAGGAAAGAGTACTGGGGTCAAACGACCCCAGCAAGATGTTCATTCAGACTCCTCTTAAAGCCCCCCAGGGTAGGAGCCAGCACCACTTCTCTTGGAAGTTGGGTCCAGATCCTAGCCATCCTGACAGTGAAGTCGCGCCTGATATATATCCTAAATCTCCCCTCTGCCAGCTTGTGACCGTTATTTCTTGTCACTCCTGGCAGTACTCAGGGGAACAGGGACTCCCCCAATGCCTGCTGGTCCCCCCTGACTAGTTTGTAACAGGCCACTAGATCCCCCTCAGCTTTCTCTTGTGGAGGCTGAACAGGTTCAGGTCCCATCGCCTCTCCTCGTAGGGCCTGCCCTGCTGTCCCCTGATCATGCGAGTGGCCTCCTCTGGACCCTCTCCATGTTGTCCACATCCCTCCTGAAGTGTGGTGCCCAGAACTGGACGCAGTACTCCTCATAGAGGGGGAGGATCACCTCCCTGGACCTGCTCGAGATGCATCTGTGGATGCAGGACAAGGTGCGGTTGGCCTTCCTGACTGCGTCCCCACACTGCTGGCCTGTGTTCATCTTGGCATCAGTGATGACTCCAAGATCCTTTTCTGTCTCTGCCCTGACAAGAAGGGAGATCCCAGCCTGTAGGTATGGTGCTGGTTGTTCCTCCCCAGGTGCATCACCTTGCACTTGTCAGTGCTGAATCCCATCCTGTTCTCATCCGCCCACCCCTGTAACCTGTCTAGGTCCGACTGCAGCCTATTCCTTCCTTCTAGCGTGCCCACATCCCCTCACATCTTAGTGTCATCAGCAGATTTGAACAGGTGCTTTTTACTCCCTCGTCCAAGTCACTGATGAAGATGTTGAACAGTGCGGGCCTGAGGACTGAGCCCTGGGGGACCCCACTGCCCACATCCCTCCAGGTCGAACATGACCTGTCCACCACCGCTCTCTGGGTGCAGCCCTGCAGCCAGTTGGCAACACATCTGACTGTGTGGGTGTCTACACCACAGCCCCCAGTTTCTTAATGAGAACGGAGTGAGAGACAGTGTCAAAGGCCTTCCGAAAGTGCAGGAAGATGATGTCCACTGCTGCCCTGCATCTAAGGATTTGGTGACCTGGTCATAGAAGGCCGCCGGGTTGGTCTGACAGGACCTGCCACTAATTAACCAGTGTTGGTTGCCCCTAAGCTTAATCTCCTGACGTCTGAGGGAGTCCGGGCCTGGGAGAGAGGTGTGTGCTGTGTGTGTGCAAGGGGCAGGGGAGTCCAGGCTTGGGGGTAGGTGTGCTTTGGGCCCTGGTGCTGCTGCCCCGTGCCATGCCTCCCCCCCCCAACACGTGGGTGCTGTCCAGACACGCCGCCTGCCCTCGGCCCGGGACGTGGCTCTGGTCCAAGCTACATCCAAGGCCATGTGGAAACAGGAGTGGCTCCTGGGACTGGATCCATGTCTGTGGTGTCTCGGCTCCAGTTCTTGCTGGTCCAGTCCTGTGCCCCAAGGGTCACGTTGAAGTCCTCATGGGGTGCATCTACCCAAGACACTTACTGCACATTAGCCTAATAGCATTGCGCAGTAGTGCATCACAGCACAAACTGTGCTAATCACCTACTGCCCAGTGTTATTAGGCTAATGCGCAGTAAAAGTCACTAAATAACTGTGCTCTGGCACTACTGCGCAGTAACTCTAGGTACTGCGCATTTAGTCAGTACTTTATTAAGCAAGTACTACAATAAACACACAGTATCTAAGATGTGTGCATGAACATATAAACATGCCTACTGAGGACCAGGCACTTGTGAGGACTCGGGGTGCTGCGGTGGTTGGCTTCTTGCTGATTGAGTCATGTCAAGTCAGCACTGTGAGTGGGGGTGCCGACCTTAACCGGGTTCAGGATAGCCCCTGTGTTTGGACCCAGAGATGGAACAAGCAGCCAGCACCGCCTCAGCCGTTTGCAGGATTTCTATCTGCAGACCTGGGGAGAACAGGGTTGCCCCATCCTGTCTCTGTAAGGTGGCTGAAGTTGACCCTGTCCCCCAGCTCCAGCTGCCATCTGGCTTCAGTTGTGGGCTCATGTAAGTTTTCTGCAGGAACAGTACAGAATGCACCCCTGTCCAAATGTACCTGAGGAGACCTGTCCTGCAGCCATGGAGGCTGAGGCGGTGATGGTGAGGGTCCTCAGGACTGAGGGTTGGTGGGAGACTCAGCGGGGGCCTCATGAAGGGCAGCGCTAGTCGCAGGGCCAGCAGCAACTGCATTCTTCTTCTGCAGATGAGAGGTGTTGTGAAAGCTGTGGGCCTGCTGGAAATCTCTGCCATTCTGCCTCCTGGGCCCCTTGCCCTCCCTCACCAGAGCCTTCACGGCACAAGGATCTAGTGATAATCCCTACAGCGATCCCCATGAGCTGCACCTTGTTTTCAGCATGCGGCGGGTTCTCCAGACTTGTTCAGGAAATGCCACTGTTTCATCACGGATGCTGCCAGTTTGTTTAAGTTTCCTTTCTGTTTTCCCTTATGCACATGTATTAAGAATTAAAGTAAGTGTCCTGTCTTTAATAATATGCCTTTGCATTTCTAATCCATCAAATGCTTATCTTTGTTTTTAGAGAGTTCATAGTTGAGGATTTACCTGTTTTTACTTATGACGAGAAGGGAGACCTGATAACTGATTATCCATATATTCAAGTAAGTTTTTGGATGTGTACCTTGTAGGGCATGATACTGAACAGAATTAAGCCATCAGTTTTCCGAAAGGAATGTGAAAATGTTGGATGTTTGTTGCAAATTTTTGCATTTTTTTGTGGTACAGTTTTGAGCAAACCAAGTCCAAGGGCTGAAGGCTGCACAGTCTAGCCCTTAGGTATAGTAAGTAATTCTTGGGGGGGCAACCCTGAGGTGTAAAATACTGAATCTTAATTAAAGAAACAGTCAGATTATAAATGGAGGAAGAACAAAGGTGGCCCAGTTTTAAGGGTGCTAACCAGGGGTTTGAGAGACTCGTTCATGTTTCATTTCCATCACAGGTTTCCCCCATTATATTGGCAAAAACAGTTAATCCTTTTTCAGAACGAGTCCTTAGATGCTGCTTTGTTGAGTTGCAGAGCCTGCCTGGCCCGTGGAGTGGAGTCCAGAACAAGGATCTAGGCACCTAGGGTCAGATTTTTCTCTCCCCTGCTAGGCATCACACACTGTTGTCTTTGCCTTAAGGCTAATCAGGAAAAACAGAAAGGATGTTCACCTCTTACTTTAGTGGTTTTTCCTGGGACTTTTGCAGCATGGAATAAGTTGAGGCTAGGTGGCCTAATCCATGTCAGTGCCCAGCGGGTGGAAGGAGACCTGGGTCCCTAGGCTCCATAAGCAGTACACGGGGAGAGCTGGATGTCTCAGAACGGAGCAGCTTAGATCCCAGGGGGAAAATACTCAGCAGCAAGTGATATAGGGTGTAGGACAAACCACCTTCCCCTACCCCCACTCCAAACCCCCACCCCAACGTCCTAGCCAGCCATTGAAGCTGTTTGTTTTCATTGGGGGCGGGGGGAGGGAGGTTACAAAAAAAGACTAAGATTATGGGTAGGTACAAAGGTACTTTTTAGCTGTTTTGAAAAGGGTAAAGGCAGCAGTTGTTCAGGAGTGGGCATCAGATGTTAGAACGCAATTGTTATGTCTTCACAAGCCTGCAGTGATGAACACTGGATGAACTGCCCTAACTGACACTGAATAATACCGGGTTAACGTAGTGGTTCTGGTGTATTTGTACAGATGATCGGGCAGATGTAACAGTTTATTTATCAATACATAAAGTTGCATTGCAAAAGTTTATACTGGAATCCTATAAAATTGATCCAGTTGTGCATGGGATTCCCTCCCCAAGTCAGTCCAGAATTAAATTATAGTGTACGTGCATATAATATACATGCTTAGGTAGAAATGAAGCCTGGGTAATTTTAACCCAGAAGACTTAGATTTCTGTAAGTGATCCCAAAAAAAAAAAAAAGGAAAGGAAAATGCATAGGCAATCTAACCTGATCAGTTCCCCGACTAAGACTATTAATATTGGACCCACTTCTCTCTTCCTGTAGTTCTTGCCTATCCTCTTTTCCCTTTGCATCAGTTTTGCTTTCACGTTTTTCTAAATTTGTATAAAACTGCCAATCTTCTCTTTGCTATCATCCTTCCATACAGAATATCAACCTTCCATACAGAAAATCACCCCTAGTCTCTTCCCGCATTATTGTTTTTTCCTTTTATCTTCAAACAAGAGCGTAGTTCGTAAGAGTCCCTCATGTTATCAAATGAGTACAAGGAAACTCTGAAAGCTATGGATCACTGTTTCTCTATTCCAGGCAATTTTTGGCTTTGCGTTGGGGTGAATAGAAGGCTCATGTGGTAGAGCTTTTTCTTCATATGTTATGTAAGAGTTCACTGTGTGAGACGTAATTACAAAAAAGAAAAATAATTTCTGGCTCTTGCAGACTGATTGTTACTATGAAGGGTTTGTGGAAGATGTCCCAGGATCTGTTGTTTCTCTTAGCACCTGCTCTGGACTCAGGTAAGGCAGACTGCTTTGTGCAATGGATAGTAAGCAATTTGAACCACTTAGCTCTGACATAATAGAATAAATGGTGAGTAGCTCTTTTTTCTTGCTTCACGGAGATTTTATGCCAGTTAATTTTATTAGGTGTCCTTCTGTGCTGTATCTCAGTGATATGTTACAAATGTATGAATGTAATTCGATGCACAAAATAAGCCATGATATTATAATTTTATAGATCTTAGGGCTGTGATACACATGTGAGGGACTGATACATGTCTCCCAGTAGATTAGATTACAGCCTTGGTCAACATTAAGCATTTATATGGTCAAATGCTGTTTCTGTTACTTTTTGTATTGTGCTAGGGGAAAGGCAAATCTTGATGGACAAGAGGAAAGAATATAACTGCAGTTACTTGAAGCAGTGGCAGAGGCTTATAAGGGTTGGAGCAAGAACAGTGTCACAGTGATTTAGTAGAAATCACAATGTCCTGAGTCAAGATACTATGTCCAAAAACACGTTAATTTTAACTACTGCATAAGTACAAATGACTGTTTTTCTTGGTGTCCACATTGGCAACAAGAAGTACCATTTTGACTGCAGAGTTTTCCTGATGTCAAATTTATTCAGAACACCACCAAAGTTCATAACACTGCTTAAAATTGTCATTGACCACACTTCTGTCTTTTTTTTTCTTCCTCCTTCTACTTTCTGTCTATAATCTCTGAAAAGTTGAGAGAGGCCACAGAGTTGTCCTAATGGGATTGTGGATACACACAATTTTAGTGTGCTAGTGCAATGAAAAGATTGGTAACATTGTAGGAACTTTAACTGCTTTTTTTCAGTCACTCTTATCCTCCTCTTAAAAAAAAGATGCAGTTTAATTTATGTGAACATTACATTTTCCCTTCTATTTGACCATTTGTAGTGGACTCTTGAAAGTTGAAGATATAAACTATGATATTGAACCTATTGAGAACTCTTCAACCTTTCAACACCTCATTTTTCAAGTAGCAGCTGATGGTGACTCACCTGATCACTGTGGAGTAACTGGTGATTTCATAGAAAATCAACCAGCTGAAGAGAGAGAACTTCCTACAAATGAGAGCCGTAAGGTATATACTATATTAATAAGAGTTACTTGAATTCATACATGTGTTTAGTATGGAATTTGTGTATGGAAAGGCCATGTTTAGTGCTGAAAGTGTCCTCACTAGTGCTGGGCATTTGTTTTGTATTCTGGGGAAAGAGATAATGCTATTTCCCCTGCCACCCCATGGTTCATCCACAGGGTCTGGAAGCTAAGGACATTTTTCTCTATTCGGACACCCCTTTGTCTGTATCATGGATTTTCTTTTGCACATCCATGCTGTGGCAGAGCACAGGTTGTGCCTCCCACTTGAAGGGTTTGAGCAGGCTGCAGCCAGTCTGCAGACCCAATCAGGCAGTCATATGGTAATCAGGAGGAGCCTGGGTATAAGGATAGGCCCTAAGAACAGAGTCGGCAGTTGCTGAAGGGAGCTGAAGAAGCAACATTGCCCAGCAGGAGATCTGCTGCTCCCAGAACAGCGTGGAGGTCAAGGGTAGGAACTATGGGGATGGAGAAGATTTCTGGCCCTGGTGCATGACCTGAAACTACACCCTGCTGGGGAGGATGGTGTGAGGCTGCCTGTGGTGGGACAGTCCCCAGGAAATGCCACACCAGTACCTCCCCAGTGCAAGGCGAGCATGGGGCACTGGAAAGCCTCAGCCCCTACTGCCTTACGGATGACCCTGTGGAGAGGAAAGGCTAGGGGAGCACACCCCAACAGAAAAGCACAGGTCCCAGGCCCACTGAGCAGGCCCTGAGCCAGGGTCCAGGCTGATAGAAGGGGGCCTGAGACCGGGCCCAAGTACATTGAGTGAGGTCTGAGGCCCAAGGGGCATAAGGCCCAACAGCCCAGGGAGGGGGCAAGGTAGAAGTTCAAGTGAGGGGCCTGGGTAGATGTCCCAGTGAAGGGGGAATGTGGCCTAGGTACCTGAGGCCTCATTTGGGCCAGAGGTTGAGTGTGGCCCAACAATGGGGCCAGGGGAGTTGGAAGTAATTTTGGATGCCATCTGCGAGGCATGGGACATAAGGGAAGGTTTGAAGCTGTGTATTTCACCCTTAACATCAGGGCAATTAAATGGGCAGCCTCTCGCCTAGGGACAACTTCAGTCACAACAAAGGCATGGCAGGCAACTCAGGTAGGCAGACTTCCCTAGACAGGTGGGTGAGCCAACATTTGGACTGGCCTTAGGACAGCACCCTGTTACACATGCCTAAACTCTCTCTGATCTGCTTCTGCTGGAAACAGAATACCGCCACTTTCTTTTTGTGTGCTGTTTTGGGTTGTTGTTCTTCTTGATATGTTTCTAAAGCACGTCTAGCCCTTGCTTCCCTTTCATTTGGGGTCAGATAAAGAACCAACTTCCATTATCATGCCCAAATTTCTTTCTCACTCTCTTCCCCCCACATTCATAGGACATTTATCATTCTGGAAGAGTCTGTTAGTTAAGGTGTGCCCAGTACACTCAGAAATACTTCACTGCTGAGAAGCTTTGACACCCAGTTGCTGCCTATGCAAACAAAGTCTGTAACAGGGGTCTAGTAATGTACCTCCACTTATGATAAGCAGCTCTTCTTTCTCTGCCTGTTACATCTGAAGAAGACTTGATAATCCTTCATGTGGTCTTTTCTACCTTTCTCTCTTCTCTTCCTGACAAGTCCTGATCAGTATTCTTTGAAGGAGAAGTGAGCGGGCTAGGAGCAGGCAGGTTCAGTTAGGTCTCTTTTTTGCTTGTCTGACCTCAAATTACTGCAGACCAGCATTGAACCTTGGAATTGTCCCCTTCTATCCATGTGCAACTAGGATGAAGTTTGACACACTCAGAAAGTGATGTCATTTTGCTGGAGATGGGGATGCCTAGACCCTTGAAAAGCTGAAGAGTATGACAGAGTTGTAGACTAGGACCTCAAATTCTCTTCTCTGGGCTTTTTCTTTGAGGTATCAGATGATATCATCCCATCCCTGACATCTACCATCACCAGTTTAGAGATGCCAGAGGATATATCCCTGACTGTTTTGTTTAATATTTACTAATTAAAGATAGCACAAAAATAGTATCACTTCTTGTACATGTCCTAGACCATCATGACTACAAGGACACTTCAGTCTTATTGCTTTAGCAGTCTATCATCTATTAATTTGTCTAGTCCCTTTTTGAACCTGATTATGCTATCTCTCTCTACAACCTCCTGTGGCAATGAGTTTCACAAGTTAACTACCTACCCACTGCATAAAAAAGTACTTTCTCTCAGTGTTAAACCTGTCTCCTGTCAAGTTCAGTGGGTGCCATGAGTTCTCATGGTCTGAGATCTAATGCAGAACAGTTCCCTTTTTACTGTCAGCAGTTCACACATTCCCTTTCTTCGTGGCATTCCTGCCCCCTGCCCCTTTGTCTTCTACATGTAATCTGTTCTTTCTGTCTTATTGATAGCATCTGGGGAAGTAGGTGTTGCTTATGAAAGCTCATGCTTCTCTGAGCCAGTGAGACTCCAAAGTACCATCCTGCCCTACCTTCTGCCTGACTTCAGGAGCAGTTAGTCTCAAAGCAGATACTGGTCTTTGTTATAATAGGATGCCTCTGTCATTTGTCTTCTGTGAATGGTAAGTGAATGGAGTGTCTACATCTTGAATCTTTTTCCCAAGTCTGGCATACTAATCCTTTATATGTTCCAGTGGGATTCTTGCAGCGTTAATGTTTTCCAGGAAAACAGCACCCCTGTCTCCTCCTCCCAATTGAGTTTAACATATAGGCCCCCCTCAATGACTTATTCAGTATTTCTCTCTCTCCCTGCCCTGCCTCCCCTCCCCAAAGAAAAAGGTAGCTACAGGGGCATGCACAAAGTTTCAGCATAGGCAGGGAAGGGAGGAGCACATGAAATGGGGCCAGGTAGCAGGGGATTGTGAATCCCTGGTGTAGATGCACACAGAAGGCGGGGAGCTGGCACAGCAGTTAGGGGTGGAGGATTCATTGTGCCAGTGCCATTGTATGGATAATGTAGGGAATCTTGAACGGGAGGAAAAGAAGGGGCAGCACACAGAGCCCTGATAGAGCAGTGACAGTGGGGGGAATCAGGGGTCCTTGAAATAATGTGGGATGGGAGTGTGATGCCGAGGGAGCTCTTGAGGAGGAATGGAGGAATGCATTCCCTGAAAACAATATGATGCCTTTTCAACTCTCTGCTATTTATGCTCTGTGCAGTTAGAGTCAGGATTTCCCTCTTCTGTGTAAAAGGACTAAAACAAGTCATTTGAAGGGAAACGTGCTAGAGTCAGGTAAAGGAGAACTCTGGGTGTGAATAATGCCCTTTCAGTTACTTATGGTATAGTCTGTGTTAAAGTTAGCAATTGATTCTCTCCTTTAATGTTACATGATTCTCTAGATTGGTGAACATGGAATACCTATGTAGGACTAGACACACAGGAATACATACGATGGCAGCATAGGACTGTACTATTGTGCTGTTGTTTTGGCATGACATGTCATTTCCTGGATTGGCTGTACATGATGCTGGTGTACTCCTTAATTTACAGTATGATCCTCGTTACCACACCTTGTATGGACACACCAGATACTTAGAGTTCTTCCTTACTTCAGACAGACAGGTGGTAAGTCTCATCACATTTTAGTTACAGTGCTTTTGTTCTGACTATATTCTGATATAGTTAACATATTTTAGTGATGCTCTGTTTAAAACACTTGTACAAATGGACTAAACACTGAAATCCGTTATAGATTAAAGTGCAAATTATCCTCCTCAGTCATTTATTTGAGAAATTAGGGAAGTCAGTTTTCTTCCTTTCCTAAGAGCTCACCTTACAGAAATGTTTCTGTTTCAGTAATACTAGTTTACATGTAGCCTTCAGTAAAATAATACCATCAAATGAACAATAATACTTGTATATAATTTATATAGTTTATAATTTTTGCTAAAAGTATATGCTAAGACTATCCATTCTACCAGTTTGCACAACATTAAAACAGAACATAGTATATCCTGATAAAACAGAGATAAAATGAAGCAATGGACAATAACTTAAAAAAGTGGAAATTCTGTTTGATTTTGGCCCTTATTCTTTGGGCAAGTAACAGAAATACACCCAGAGGGCATCTATCTGTATGCTGGCATCTTTAATTCTTATATTAGTCTTGTTTTAAATATAGGGAAGCATGGGGTTACTGATTTTCAGTATATTTCCTAGGCTGTGTGTCTGGAGGAGAATATAGGTGGTATTTAATCATCTTCAAACAAGATGGGTTTTTTTGGAAAAGGAAGGACTTCTAAAATGAACTTCTTAAGGTGTCTGGTAGACATAGAAGATCTATATTTCTTCCAAAAGTTCAGAATTCTTAATTGAGTTAAGGTGGTGAGATTAATATAGTGCCATGGGACTGAACCGTGGGCTCAGCATCCTATGTATCTGCATTACTGGCTATTCTTTCATGAGTGGAGAGGGTAAAAGGCTTACATGTTTGTTTTCCAGTTTCTGCTTCCTCTGGTTCATTTATGAACTATTGACATGGCTTTTACCTGGTTTTGAGCTCCATGTCCTGTGTCCAGCAGGCCAGCAAAATGCTCTCCTGAGGTAGGAAAATGCCAGGAGATGCTCCAAATGTAAATGGTTGACATCCCATAAAATGTGGCTTGTCCACTGAAGGGGCTTCCTTCTTGGCCCTCGTGTTCAAGAGACAGACAGTGACTGAGCCATTGTATCAAGCTGTTTCAAAATTGCTTTGACTTTTTAGTTGTACCTGTTCAGCTTGTATGAAAAAGGTCCTACTTAAGGCTTGATGAGTCCAGGTTCTTATGAAGAATGAGCAGGGATTTAAAAAAATATCTAGGAAAAAACAGGTTGTAAGCATGGGTTGTTAAAACTTGTTCAGAAGTCCGGAGCCAGTCGCTTTTAATACTTGCGTTCCTGTCTTAGAAATCATTAGTCATCATTTCTGAGTTAAGCTGAGGGATTTAAAAATACTATTATAAGCGTTGCTGGAGCAGTGAGGGGGATGCACTGATGGAAACAACAAAACAGGATCTTCAACGTTTCATTCTGGATTTAGTAAAGTACTTCAACCTCCAAGTAAAATATTCCAATGTTCATATATAAAATGCAGTGAAGTAGACCAGTCTGGATGATGGTATTGCAGTGGACTATAAATTTCATGGATTCATAGATTGTAGAGTCGGAAGGGACCCTGAAGGATCATCGTGTCTGACCTCCTGCCCCCAGCAGGAAAGAGGACCGAGGTCAGACGACCCCAGCCAGTTGCCTACCTAGCCTCCTCTTGAAGACCAAGTTAGGTGATAGCACCACCTCTCTTGGCAGCCCGTTCCAGGTTCTAGCTACCCTTACTGTGAAAAATTTCTTTCTAATGTCTAACCTGAATCTACTCTCCACTAGTTTGTACCCATTATTCCTAGTTACTCCTAGGGGTGCCCTGGTAAATAGCGGATCTCCAACTCTCTGTTGTCCTCCCGTGATAAACTTAGAAGCTGCTACAAGGTCTCCCCTCAGACGTCTGTTGTGAAGGATAAAGAGATCCAGATCTCTCAACCTCCCCTCGTAGGGTTTTGTACAGAGGCCCCAATCATGCGAGTGGCCTCCTCTGCACCCTCTCCAGATTCTCCGTGTCCCTCTTGAAGTGCTGCGCCCAGAACTGGACACGGTACTCCAACTGTGGCCTGACCAGTGCCGCATAGATGGGGAGTATCATCTCCCTCAGTCTGTTGGTCATGCATCTGCTAATGCACAACAAGGTGCGATTGGCTTTGTCGTTAACCTTGTTACACTGCTGGCTCATGTTCATCTTGGAGTCAACTAAGATCCCTCTCAGCCGCTGAGCTGCTGAGGAGGTCATCCCCCAACCTACAGGTGTGCATGGAATTCCTCCTCCCTAGGTGGAGTACCTTGCATTTATCTTTGTTGAACTGCATCCTGTTTTGTTCTGCCCATTGATCCAACCTGTCCAGATCGGCCTGTATCTGCTCCCTACCCTCTGGTCTGTTAACTTTGCCCTATAACTTGGTGTCATATGCGAACTTGGACAGGTTGTTCTCCACACCCTTGTCCAAATTGCTGATGAAGATATTAAATAACACTGGTCCAAGGACCTACCCCTGCAGGCCACCACTGCCCACCTCCTTCCAGGTCGAATATGATCTGTCTACCACCACTCTCTGGGTGCAGTCCCTAAGCCAGTTGGCCACTCACCTGACTGAGTAAGTGTCTACTCCACAGCCTGCTAGCTTCCTTATGAGAACAGGATGCAAAACTATATCAAAGGCCTTCTTAAAGACCATCTGCCTCAGCTCCTGTGTCAAGGCAGTGTGTTACCTGGTTGTAAAAGGCTATAAGGTTTGTCAGGCAGGATCTACCTGTGATGAACTCATGCTGGTTTCCCTTCAGCATCATTTTCCCTGCTGGGCCTTCACAAATGCACTCTTTAATGATTTTTTCCAGTGTTTTTCCAAGCATAGAGGAAAGACTGACTGGCCTAACGTTACGCGACTCATCCCTTGTCCCCTTCCTAAAAATGGGTACCACATTGGCCCTTTTCCAGTCCTCAAGGACCTGGCCAGAGCACTACGAGTGTTCAAAGAACCGTGCAAGCAGCTCAGCTATGACACTGGCCAGTTCCTTCAGCACCCGTGGATGGAGGTCATCCGGGCCGACAGACTTGTACCCATCCAGCCCCTCCAAGTGCTCCTTAACTAAGTCAGCACTAACCATTGGCAGTCCGGTGCCTTCTGGACATCTGTGTATGTTCAGGTTGGGCAAATTGTCTTGGTCAGTACTTAGGAATACTGAAGCAAAAAACTCACTGAAGAGCTCCGCTTGTTCCCTGTGTCAGCCACCAACTGTCCTGATTTGTCGTGTGGGGGCCCTATGTTACTCTGCGCCTTCCTTTTGCTCGCTGTGTATCTGTAGAAGGACTTTTTGTTGTCCTTTATTGTTGTAGCCCTCCTAAGCTCCAGTCCTGCCTTGGCCTGCCTGATTCCCTGCAATAGTGAGCCCAAGAGGTATATTCCTCCTTGGTGGCTGCCCCCTGCTTCCTCTGCCTATACATCTCTTTCTTTGCTCCAAGTCTTTTCTGGGGTTCCCTGTTCAACCAAGGGGGGTTTTTTAGTCTCCTTTCCCCTTTCTAGCATGATGGAATAGTCTCCTTTTGTGCCCCAAGGATCACTCCCTTGTGAAACTGCCAACTCTCCTGGACACCCATACACTCAATGCTCTTGAGTTCAGCCACCTCACTAACTAGCCTGCGCCCTAATTGTCCCTTCTGAAGTCTAACACTTTAGCCTAGCTGGTTATTTTGCCCACCCTTCGTTGTATTATAAATTCAACCAGATGATGGTCGCTATCTCCCAGGCTATTATGCACTCTCAGGTTACTCACAAGATCACCCCCTGTTGCTAAGACCAAGTCTAGCAAGGTGTTATCCCTGGTGGAACTGGACACCTCCAGGGTTAGGTGGAGGTCCTGCATGCAGTTTAAGAACCTATGTGAGTGGTTTGTTTTGGCCGTCTGCTTCTCCCAGCAGATGTCCGGGTAATTTAGGTCCCCAATGACCACTGCCTCTCTCTCCTGAACGGCCTCTAAAAGCTGCCATTTAGGTATGGAATCACCAGTGCTTAGTCTTTCTTTCTTCAAGAGTCAGGTTCAGCTAGTTCTTCCCCACAGAAGGCCCCATGTAGGGCTGACCAATGGCCACTGAAAGGAGGTGTGTCAGAGGAGGAAGTAGCAGATGACACTCCCCCTTCTGCCATTTCTCAGCATAACTGTGCAGATATCACCTCCATATGCAGACAGTTTATGAGAGTATGAAGGCAGGGGGCACTAAATTGGTCAGCATAGTCTCTGCATGCCCAGATCAACCAGGGAGAGTTGCCGGGCATTAGCCTTCTTGAGCATCAGTAGGGGAAGGCAGGTGATACCTTTGGAAGAAAAGTAATTGCCATCTCCTTTCAAGCACATCTTTTTTTCAGTATTTCTGGAAGTGCTATGTATGTTTTCTCTCCGGACAGAGGCGTTGTGTCCCCTAGGAGCCACCACTACACAGACACAAGCCCTCCTTCCCTATGTGGCTGTGACCCATGTATCCAGATGAGGGCTAGTGTGGGCCTGGGCTCTGCATGTTTTGTGATGTGAAAAACTGGATTTTGAGTGGGAAACCACAGAGGCAGGTTCTGAAGAGTTTTTTCCTGCATAATAGAGATACATAATAGATGCATACTAACACTACTAAAAGAAGTAGTACTAAGAAGAAAATTGGTTCTTTGGTCGGTGCTGTGTTTCCAGAGGTATTTTTGTGGGTTTTTTCTTCTTCTTCTTCTTGCAGTATAAAAGGTTTGAGGAAAATGAAACCAAGGTGCTGAACTCAATGCTCCTTTTGACCAGCATACTGAACACTGTAAGTTATTTCCTAAATATATGTTGTAAGTGAAAAATGTTCTACTATTCTTTTCAACTGAATTACTAGTTTGACAAATATCAGCACCAGAAGAGTTGCTATTCTGTGCTAATCCAGTGGTCTGTCTAATCTGGTATGTCTATGACTGGTCACAGTTATTGGGGAATAATTGACTGAAGGGTAATGTTGAGATGGGCACCCAGTCTTGATATGAAAACAGAAAGGGATAGAGACCCTACCACTTCTCTTTGTAATTAGGTTTACTGGTTAATCCGCCTTGTTTTTTGGGGTTGTTTTAAAGCCTACTTTTAACCTGCAAAATATTAATTCTTGTTTTACCTGTCTCCCCTGTATTTAAAAAAAAACCAAAAAACTTAGCAAAAACTAAAAATCCTTTAGTCCCCTTTTTTTCCATTATTTTGCCTGAGAATGCTGGTATATTAAAAGACCTATAATTTTCCTCCTTTTTCTGATTGCCCTTCTTGAAAATGAACTAATACAAGCTTTCCTTCCATCTTATTTTAGTTGCATTTAAAATATTACAAATTAACAGCAGCAACAGGATGTAGATCTTTGTAGTCAGCTCTAATACTGCAGGGTTCAAGGTATCCATACCTGCTCATTTCAAAAGGGCTTTCTCCAATAAGAGCTGTTTTATACTTTACTAGCCAATCTCCCATCGTGAATGATGGAACATGTCTGGGAGAGCTGACATACCCCCACCACACACCCTTTGGGGCCGATCATGTAAACCAGGCGTAATTATTTTGGGTGGAGGATGACTTACCGAGTTTTGGAAAGCTGTCAAAAGCTGCGTGGGTAGCTCCACCCCTTGGCAGGTGCCCCACGCTCTGGTCACTATCTTGTGACCGGAAGTCCCGGCCCCTGACCTTTGACACCAGAAGTCTGTCCCTTTGCCCCCGAAGAACTCCTTTCAGCAAGGGGTTGTGCTGTCTTGGAAACAGCAAAATACCAAATTATATTCTAAAAAGGAAACATCTACAGCATTCATTAATTTGATTTCCAACATTTTTTGTCCCAATTTACATGCGTTTGTGTAGTGCACACAGAGGATTACACAATGGCTTAAAATGCAGTTTTACGCTTGTATATTGTGTGTGGGGAGTGGGTATGTGGGGTGAGGGAACATGTGGGTGTGGATATGTGGGGTGTGGGTGGGTATGTGGTCTGTGGGGGAAGTGTGCCTGGGCTGTGTGACGGGATGTGGAAGTGGGGGTTAGCATGTATGGTAGTACGAGGGGAATGTGGGTGCATGCATATGGTGGGAAGTGCGTGTGGGACTCCTCCTATGAGCACACACACAACCCCATGCACTCTGCCCCTGGCTGCACACCCACACTCACCCACCTAGCCCCTGGCTGCACACGCATGCCAACCCACGCACTCTGCCCTGGGTCCACAACCAAACTCACTCACCAACTCTGCCCCTGCCTGCATACCTACACCCACCCATGTTGCCCCTAGCTGCACACCCATACCTACCCACCCACTCTGTCCCTGGCTACAAACCCAACTTTCCCTTGGCTGCACACCCACTTACCCACTATGCCCCTAGCCGCATACCCACCCACCCACTCTGCTCCTGGCTGCACACACCCACACCCGCTCACCCACTGTGCCCTGGGTTGCACACCCACACACTGTGCTCCTGGCTCCACAACCGCACCCACCCACCCATGCTGTTTCTGGCTGCACACCCACCCACCCACCAACTCTGCCACGGCTGCACAAAAAACACACACACACACACACACACACCCTACCCTACACCCCGCCCCACCCCCCCGACCAGGTGGGTGCCGCAGGCAGAGAGTGCAGTTGCCAAGGGTGGGATGGGCTGGGCTACTCAGTCCTGCTGAGGCTCCTCCTGGTCCTACTGCCCATGACTCCTATCAGCTTGGGCAGGAGCCAGGGCAAGTCAGTACAGTTTTAAAGCCCAAGGGCTCCCTCCGCTTCCAGCTTCCTGCCTGAGGGGGCAGGGCCCATGCAGCTAATTGCCACCCACCCTCTCCGGGGTGCATGCGTAGCTGACCTCCAGCGTTAGGGACAGACAGGCGGAAGTACTAAGCCTTTTATTATACTAGAATACTTGTGTGGTATGAACACATCCAGTTGCTTTGGTCCATAGACAAAACAGAAATATTTATGGTTACTATTTGTGTAAAATTGTTCACAATCATATCACAGGATGACATCATTCCTCTCTTTCCTTTCCCTTTGGGCATTAAAATCTCCTTATTGGTCCTTTGCCCTGCCACCTGTATTATCCGTTTCTCCTCTTAACCAAGCTGGACTTTTAAGGAAAGTAATGGAGAAATGAGATTTCCAGACTTTATAGTAACCCTTTTTGAAAAACTCCCAACATTTTCCCACATCTTCCTAACATAAATTTGCTTCTTTCGGCATTGGGAATTGTTTGGACACGTTTTCCATTTCTCCAAAATGATGGTGTTCAGGTCATGGTGTGTAGCCAGCATGTTTCCAACAACCTTTTTCCAGCCATCATCACAATGTGGTCTAAAACCATGTTACCCTGTAATGGATGAGATGTCTTTTATTTTAGAAAATGATCTCAAATTTTCAGAACTAGTTTTCCTACATGTCTCTGTTTATCCTGAGGGTAATGAATATTTATTCCCTTTCTTCACTTTGCAGATAGGCACTTCGGGAACAACTTGTTCAGTTCTCTCCTTTGATCTGGGGGAACGTAACAGGTTCCTGCCAGTGTCCCGTCCTGTCTGACACATGTTCAAGGCCCTGCTGTTGGGAGCCATCACTTCTTGTAAACCGAGGCACTGTGCTCAATGCCTCCCTTCTGCTCTGGTACCCACTTTGTCCTTCAAACAACTGGTCATTTTAAAAGTTCAGTCCAATGACTCGTCCCATACATTTCAATAATACATCCCCTGAATCTCCTTTTCTGCAGCCTAACCACGCTCAGTTGTTTAACCTTTTCCCAATGGCTTACATTTCAACCTCTACAGTAGGTTGGGGCAGATGGTTGTCTGGCTCCATTGTCTCTCATTACTTGAGACCTGCAAGCAAACTTCAGGATCCCATCCAGTCTGGAAGTTACTACTGATGAGCGTATCCTCTTCCTTGGCACTCCCCAGAAAGTTTTGTTTGGTCTCTGTCCTGAAGGACCCCTAAAGCCAAGCCTGGCATGGGTTCCCAAGGAGCGTTGAGACCCTGGCTCCTTGTTGGCCTTGGTGTGCTAGACAGCCTGTCTGCTCCCACGGCTGTGCCTGTGTGACCCAGACTCCTAGAGACCGGGTAACCCCTCCTACCCTTTCTGAACCATTTTCATGCATACACAGATACCTATAAGCCAATTCCCCAAAAGCAAACCTTTAAATGCCATCTTCTAAGCCAACAGGGGAGAGGTAGGAGTGCCATGTCCCAACCAGCACAGCAGACTGCTTCACTTCAGTTTTTCTTGTGCCATTGCCATTACCTTGTCCTCCCTGGGACTCTTGCTTTCCTCCTTCAGCTCCCTCCATGCCTCTTCAGTGACCTTCAGGTGCAGTGTGCCACATTAGCAACAAAACTGTTACAAGACTAATATCAACCCTGGGAACTCACCCTCCTCTCCTAGGACTCTCCCTGCTCTCCTAGGTATCCCACTTACGAACCTATCTATAGCAAAGGGTGCTCACACTGAGCCCCTCAAAATCTCCCCCCCAGGACGCTAGATCCTTTTGTGGGAGCCCTGGGGTACCACACCTATCAGCACCGTTAAGCGGGCAAATATGATTCACAAGATACCCCCAGAGATTTCCAACAGAAATCCAGAGTTGCAGTCTTTTTGAGTCCTTTGCAACAGAAAACTGCTCTGTTGTTTTTCAGTAGTTAAAAAGGAGTGAAAATGAAGAGCTGATGTTTTCTGAGGGGTTCCTCCAATCAATCCAGGTTGAGAACCACTGCACTTGATATATCTGGTTTAATTTGCTACCTCTGTAGTGACAATTTCTTCCGCTGCTGGAGCAGGGTCTGGGCTAGATGGACCACTGGTCTGACCCAGTATGGCACGTCTTTTGTTCTTATGCCCTTTCAAGTGCCTGATTTGGGAGCTACTTAATTGCTTACAGCATGTTTATTTCTTGGTTGCTGATGGCAAACCCCTTCCCCATTTTGTATGCACACCTCAGCTCCCTACTCTTGCCCCCCAAACTTCCTCCCCTCTCAAGTACCGCATGCATGTGATGTCAATGTGTTAATGTATGAGGGAATGTAATCATGAACTTCCAGGGTAGAGGAAGATATTAGATGAGCAGAAATGGTATAAAAAAAAAGTGAAGAAATTAAAATACATATTCTGAAGTCCATATTGTTCTTATAACTAATAATATAAATGAACAAACTGCAGAAAAATATTGGGTCAAGTAGAAGGTCTCACATCAACATGAGTATATGGAAATCATTTACTGTAAAACCCTGCAAGTAGATGATACCTTGTTTTCAATGCTTGTTCTAATTGCAGATGTACAAATCACTTAATGTTCGTATTGTTCTGATTGGAACTGAGATATGGACAGAAGTGGACCACATAACAGTTACTCATTTACTGGACCATGCTTTCCACTTTTTTGCTCCATGGGCTAGACAGTTCCTTAAACCCCGCATATACTTTGACCATGCACAGTTACTCCTGTAAGATACTCTTTCATTTTCATATGATTATGTAGATAGTGTATAAGTGTCAGTATTAAATGCACATTCCTCAGCTTTTATGAAATATTTAACATGCATTTTCGTTTATGTAACAAAACTTGCTGTTCCCAATATTGGGATGTTGTGGGGTTTTTGCATCTGAAACAAGAGGAGAGTTCAGACTTTCTGTGCCTACAGAGCTGGCTTTGTTTCTCTGAAGGAATATAACAACTGCCCCACCACACTATACAAATAGTCTCTCTAATCCAGCGGTGTCAAGAATACAACAGCATGGGTCCAGCTCGCAGAGCCATGTCGTTTGGCCTGTGGGTCTGGGTCCTGGGTGGTGGGGTGCACAGTGGCAGCATTAATATCCACAGCTTCTGGAGTTGTAGCAATTCACACTGCTGCCACTCATCCCACTGCCAGATTTCCAGCCTCGTGGGCTTGATCCAGAATGCAGCACTGTGTCATCTGGCCTGCAGGGCTGCTTGTGGGCCAACAATGTGACTTCAGAACAAGCAGCGGCTAACATGGCTCTACAAACCACAGCAATTAATGCTGCTTGACCCACTACCACACTTCTGGCCCTGCGAGCAGCCCCACAGGGCAGATGACGTGTCTCCACACTGGATCCAACCTACTCCAGCAGCCCCTGGGGCAAAGGGAATGTGATACCCCTGCTCCAATCCAACAGTGACGATCACTAGACGTTTCAGAGGAAGGGCAGGACCTGCGCAGCTATGAGTGGCTTCTTCCTAAGGAAATGGTTACTTTTTAATCCCCACTTAGATGTCCTTGGGTTATACCCTGAAGTTTGTTGGTTTTAAGACCTTTCCAGGTTGGTTTTTTTTTTAAACATTTCCGTTGGCCCTTGGGATATTCTGAATAGCTGTATCTTGTACACAGTTTCCGTAGTTTAATGATGCAGGGTGTGTCTACATGTTCATTAATGTGCCCTAATTACTGTGCATTTAGTTTAGTTATGTGTTCAATGAAGTACTAATTAACTGTGCAGTAACTACAGTTACTGTGCAGTAGCACTGGCACATGGTTATGTTGCAATACTTACTGCACATTAGTCTAATAACACTGCACAGCAGGCTGTTAGCATGGTTTTTAACAGCCACGCTCCTGCACAGTGTTTTTAGGCTAATGCGCAGTAAGCATCTTGCGTAGACGTGCCTGCATTGTGCTAACGTAGTACTTACAATGATACCAGAACATATATTGTCTTTCCATATTGAGTATCCTCTTATTCTTTTTGTCCACAGACTGTTAAAAGCATATTCATGTTCAGAAGATGAATGTTAAAAAAAATCAGAAATGGAAGAATTGCCATTGCCCCTGCAAATGTGATTTGGTAGCCTTATGCACTGTATTTACGGATTCATTTCAATGGATACTTGAACCTGCTTGCAGCTGCAGCCTGAAATAGATCTGCCGGTTAAATGGCAGAAGGGATATGGCTTATTAAAATGAAAGGCAGGCTGCATCGCCTTCTCTGCTGAAGAGCTTTGCTTGAGGAAATTGCCAAGACACTTTTTTCAAATAAGAAATTTGAATAACATTTTGGAAGTCAGAGTCCCTACTATATCCTAGGGCTGTGTTGAGCTTTTTGATGAGACTGCCCTTTGGCTTTGCATCCTCTGCGGGCTTCAGGGATAGTGCCAGGCCAAGAAAATCCTGAGGCAAAATGTCTCCTGCTTAACGTCCTTATTGAACGGTCATTGGCATATAAAGCCTCTCTTCGGGCAGCATGCAGTTCCCCCATCACATCCAGTTTGCATGTGTACACTTCCAGTGTAGGCAAGGAAGAAGGCAAGTGTTGTAGAAGTTGCCTGCAAGACCCAGTGACTCCCCCAGCTCTGCTCCTGACTGCACACGTTCTGCTTCCTTTGGTAGTGTACATGGAGGACACTAAATTATATAGATACTGCTTATCCCAGATTGTGAGAAGAGGCTTCGTGGCTATCCTTACAGCCACATAAAGGTTAAAACTTGGGGATCTCAGTCTGAGTCTCACCAGTGTGCAATTATCATACCTTAAAGTTTCAGCCCTTCTAAGTATGCCACAGGCTACCTCAAACTCTCAATCCTTCTATTTGCTCTTTATGACTTCTTCCATGCCATCAGTCACAATGTCCACTGAGACTTCCTCTCAGTTTCCTAAAACAAACTGCAGTCTCCCATACCAAAGACTCTGCCTGTATTTCATGAGCCATATCCCCAGGTGCTCAGACCCTGGGGAAGGTTTGCTTCCTCTACTCTGTGCAAGCTCTGGGAGGTGAAACCTTTCAGATGTTTCACTAAACATTTCAGATTTTCTCAGGTCTTCCCTTTTAGTTATAAATGATTATTAGATAAAACCTAGAGATTTGAATACATTTCTTGAACACTAACACACATTTTTTTTACCTATGAATCTGTATTTTGTGACTTGAGCCACTCATGTGTAACAAGCATTAAAAGGCATAACCTTGCTTGTACATAGAGTCTTATTGCATGTGCTCTTCAGGCATTATAATCATGTTCTTTGCCTGGTCTCATATGGTATGGCATCCTATGTTCCTATTTGTGGTTCATTTTATTCCTTGTCTATAACCATTTAAATTAAAAACAAATCAGTCTTGCACGCAGAAGGGGTATTGGAAGTCTTTACCCGTCCACCTTGCATTAAATGGCTTTCAGATAATGGGAAGGTTTCAGCAAGAACTAGAAGGCCGAGGCTAGATCTTGAATAAATAAACTGGCAAATAAAATGAAAGTTTTCTCGCTTTTTTAGTAAAACTCTTTTAGATTTCAATGTGATTCCACATTGAGGGCTTAAAAGATGTTCTGGGTAATATCTAAATGTTTCTGAATTTAATCCCAGTGAATTTCAGTGTTGTATCTTGATACATAGACTCATGAATTTTTAATTAACATGACTTCTTCCATTATTTGTAAGGACCGGGCCTCCTCAATGTTCTCCTCAATGTTGGGCAGCTTGCATGAGAAAATGGAACAATTTCATTCTGACCTGTGCAGATTATCTTTACATATTGTAAATGCCTAATTTGAAGAACTCCTCACTTTTAAAATGGTTTCAAAATCATTTTAAAAAATGAGGACCAGTCAGAAAGTAATGTCTCCTATTTTTCTTTCTCAGCAAATATTATTGAGAAAAAAAACTTGCCTGTTATTGCTAAACATGCAGTTATGGACAGAGGATGGGGCAGCGCAGTCCAATCAAATGATGCTGTTGTCTGAGGTGTGCAGATTGCTGTGTGGGTGAGCACTGCCATGCAGAAGCAGCATCTCGGGCATGTCTCCCTCGGGACACATGAAAACGGGCTTGCATGCAGTTTTCCGCTTCAAGTGGAGGCTCCTGTTCTTGGACAGAATTTTTTCTTGCTGGCTGCTACTGGTTTGATTTGAAGGGAAAAATTAGGAAGCAATACTTTCTGACTGAACCTCATTTTTACCATTCAAAACGTCCGTTGTTGACTGTTGCGGCCTTTCAGATTTCAATACTGTAACTGCACCACAGAAAAAGTATGATTGTTCCTGAAGTGGGGATCTTTAACCAATAGGGGATTCTAGATTTGAAGACCTTGGGTATAAGAGGACAATTTTTCAGGGAAGAAGAACAAGAAAAAGTTCTTTTTGTAGGTAAAACAAGCATTTTTCTTTTCTGATTTATCCTGTGAAATCTATGCCTACTGTAGATTGTAGTAGTAGTCAATATTTTGTAATGCATTTTCTTGACAGAGGCAGACACTATCGGGGAACGCTAGGATTGGCAACACAAGGAACTGTATGCAACACAGATGCCTCAACATCTATTATTAGGGTAAGGAAAGGGTATCTTGCAATATGTCATGTAATACCAGATTGTTTCAAATCTTTTCCACACTAAGGCTACACCGGTGTTTCCATGTGGTGTGTCACTTGGGTTTTCGTAATTTTTGAGTTGTATCAAATGCATGGCCAGTTGAGATGCTTTAACTTTATTCCTGATCTTGGGAACTTAACAGTTTTGGTTCCTCAGCTTTTTATTTAGTCCACTGTGACAAGCCATAGGAGGAAAGGAAGGAAAATGGCAATGAAACCCTGCTTGCTGATGAAGTGGCACTGGAGGGGATCAGGCCACAGGTCAGATGCCCAGCTGGAAACATTGAACGGGGCTAGCTGAACGAGGTCAGGGAGGCAGAAGGAACTTGATGAGGGTGGAGAGCCTTGGTAGCCTGGAGGAAGGCACTGCGTGTGTCCCAGCCTGGAGGGAGAAAGGCTGAGTATTGTTTACTAGCCTGGAGAGAGAAGAGTTAAGTTTTTCTGTTTGACTTCCTTTGCTGAGAAGGCCTTCAAATAAAGGACCTGGTTTGCAAGTTAAAAAGAAGTGTGGCTGACTCAAGTGAGATGAGCTGGTAGAAAGCACTACAGCTCACAGTGTTGAGTGTCTTCATGACAGACTTAGTTGTGCAGGGAAAAATCAGGTTCCAGTTTTGGAGGTATTGTAGAGAAAGTAGCAATATGTGAGTACGTCTCAGCCATGTGGAACAAGGCCATGAATGGTTGATGATACCTCCAATTCCTGGCCTGATTGTGAGGAAGATGATAGTGTTGTTGGCTCAGACCAGTTAAGTTGAGGAGAGACTAAGGAAAAAAATGTTCAGTTTTGGCCTTATTAACTGGGTTAAATAAAGCAGTCAAACTTATTATAAGTTGGCCCAAGTTGCGAGACTAGATTTGAAGGGTTGTTGACTGCAACCATGTTGATTTAAGGCCACAGGCAGACAAGGTTGTTTGAGTGGATGCAATATCTTGTATTAGACCAACTAAACTGATAGCTTAAAATATCACATCTACCCAAAGCACCTTGTCTGTCTAGATTTGAAGGCCTGTTCTGTCATAGGGGTAAAAACCTATCCCAGATTGTATGCTTCGTGTGTCCACAGCTGGCATTTGTAAGGCTATTGTTTCGAGTCCACGCCACGCAGTACTCATGCTAGTGAGTCTACCTGACACGTACACCTTCTCCTGAATTTTCCTACCATATACCAGTAGTCTCCATTGCAGATGTCTGGCAGTAATATCATGAAGACAATATAGGTTGTATACCAAGTTCTGGTGTTTTTCAATACAGACAATTGGAAATTTTTGAGCCAAGAGTTTTCTCAAAAATAGTTGTTCATCAAACCCAAAGTTTCCTTTTAAAACATCAAGGATTTCTGTGATATCTTTTGTTGAACCAGTGCATAGTTGACAGACCTGTTGGACAAGCCCTTGGTCATCGAGGCTAAGGACAAGTTACACATAAACCAGTATGTGATTGGAAACAAGTTCAAATCTGTAACACAACAGAAGTTCAGTGCACATAAACCAATTTCAAAATGGCCAAAACTGGTTTAAGATCAACCTTAATGAATGTAATATCAGACTTAATTTATGTAGGTTTAATTAGTTTATTGAACTTCTGTCCCAATTTCCCTCCAAATTCAAGTAACTCACAGCCCCCCTTGCACCCCCTACCCCCCAGGGTGAGGGGGCTAGCCTTGTCCAGGCTGTCTGCTCCAGCCAGGCAGGGGAACATGCTCTAGCTTCCCCTGGTTTCTGGCCTGAGCACTGCAGACATATGGCTGCATTTCCAGAATCAAAATGAATGTCTGTTCACTTGCTTATTGGTTCAATCTAATTTGCGAAGGTTGAATTGATTCAGCCTTGGGGTTTTTGACAGCCTTTACTTAGACCAAGTGCCCTTCCTCAGGTCGTATTTTAAACGTATCCAGTTTGGCACAGTCTGGCTGAATGCATAGCAACCCTGTCTGGATTTCACAGAGCAGAATAAGGGCTAGGAGGGACCTCCATAGATGACCTAGTCCAACCCCCTGCCTGAGGCGAATCATCCTTATCTGAGCCATCCTGTGCAGATCCGTAATCCAACCTCTTAGTAAAACTACCCCCAACCCTGACACCACACAAGCCATAAGGCCCTAACCTGCGACAGATAAAACATGGGAAATGTGGTGCCAATGTCCTGTTTCTGCAAAATGTTTTTAATATTCACTCAAGAGATCTCGGGTAGATCTCCTTGCCCCTACAGAGGAAGGCACCCCCTCCCCCCCAGCCCATACCAATCTGACCATGGGTTTATATTCCTTCCTGAGCCTAAATATGGAGTCAGTCTGACCGTGAGCGGAGGGGCAAGACCCTCTAGCCAGGACCCGCTGGGTTTAAGCTCCAGCAGGAGCACTGGCACACCCCAGCCAAAACCCCCAGCCTTGACTGTGGCCAACACTCAGTGCCTCTAAGGAAGGCTTTCAAAAATCAAACAAAGCTGGGCACACATAACAGAAAGGGTAGGTGAGGGGTAGTGGGATGGTGGAGGGATTCCCTCCCAGTCCCATGTGGCACCCAGTAAAGCCCAGAAGCCTGTGAAATACCCATAATAGAAATAGGGATCACTGCACCTAGATTGTTCCTGAGCAGTGGTGTCCAACTTCTTCTCAACATCTTCAGTGACAGGATCCACAGCTCCTCCAGGTCTCTGTGCCACTGTCTCGCTGCTTTGAGAGTGAAGAAGATTTTCCAGCTGTCCAACCTAACTGTATTTTCCCTTGTCTTTATGGCACATCGTGAAAGGCTGCTGTCATGTCCCCACTGAAGTGCCTTTTCTGCAAGCTGAACATTCCCAGCTCTCTCCTCACGTGACTTGCTTTCCAAGCCCTCTATCATCTTTGCCGCTGGCTCCTGGGCCCTCTCTAACGTCATCCTTTTTAAAACGTGGACTGTAAAACTGCACATGGTACTCTTGACGAGGCCTGACCAGCGCTGAGTAGAGAGGCATGAGCACCTCCAGGGTCTTGCACCTAATGCTTCTATAGATGCATCCCTAAAATGCATGAGCCCCAAAATGCATGTGCCTTTTATGCAGCTACATCACACTGCAGACTCATTTGAGTCTGGTATCTACCAAGACTCCTAGATCCTTCTCTGCCATCCAGCCAGGTGTCACCCATTTTGCATTTGTGCTTTTGATTCTTGTTCCCAAGTTGCAGTATCTTGCATTTGTCTGTCTTGAATTTCATTTGGTTAGCTCCAGCACAGATTTCCAATCTTTCGAGATCCTTCTGAATTGCACTCCCTCACATCCTCCAACATGTTCACAATCCTTCCCAGTTTTGTGTCATCTGCAGACTTGCTCAGGAAGCTTCCTGGGCCAGTGTCCCAACCATTAGCAAACATGTTGAACAGCACCAGGCCCAGGACAGACCCCCGTTGGACTCCCTGTGAAACCTCCTGCCATTCTGACAGGGTTCTGTTGATAATTTCCCTTTGCTTTTGGCTGCTGAGCTAGCTGTCTATTCACTTACTAGTAGCTCTGTCCAGCGGACGTTTCTCCAATTTATTTATGGTCCTGCAGGACCTTGTCGAAAACCTTGCTGAAGTCCAGATGCACTATATCCACAGCATTTTCTTCATCTACCCAAGTTGTTACTTTGTCAGAGAAGGAGTTCAAGTTTGTTTGCCTTGACACTAGGGCCCTGAATAGGCGTGAAATTCCCAACCCTGGAAAGATGCATTTGATGGCTTTTGCATGGAAATGCAAGGCCTGGATATTTCCTGGTCCCAGGCTGAGAAGCAGATGCATTTGTTGGGTGTTCCTGAAAACCAAGTGCTCTGAGCCCTCCGTGCAGAGGCGGACTATAGTAGTGAAGCTCACAGAGTGCTCAGTATTACTCAATGTCTGCTGCATGCAGGGAGTGTGTGTGATGTATATGGAGGTGATGGCATAATACCTCAAATGAAATCTTACTCTTGTATATTGTGGGGGTGTAGAGGGGTGCAGGGTCTAGGGTTTGTGGGAGGCTCTGTGTGTGTGTGTATGCGTGTGGATGTGGGTGGGTGGGTATGGTGGTTTAGTGGGGAGGGTGTGTTGCTGCTGAGCCTGGACATGGTGGGTCGGGGCTGTGCAGTGCAGGTCCCCACTGGTACCATGGGGCTGGGGCCAGTGGCAGCGGCAGCCAGAAGGAGCTGCCGCCACAAGCTCGGCTGCCTAGAAAGACCGTGCAGCTGCGGAGCTGCCCCAGACACGCTGCATGCCCAAGGGGTGGCAGGACATGCCACAGCTGGACTGTGCCTGAGCCAGGCAGGACGGAGGGACCTGCCACAGGCCAGACAAAGACCTGCTGCAAGTCACAGCAGGCTGTATTTCGCCCACCCCGGTCTAATGTCTCTCCTGACTATACAGTTGGTCCAATAAAAGATATCACCGGAAAAAGGCCCTTACTTTTCACCAACGACAGATACAGGACTGTGGAAAGAGGAGGTCTGGTGTCGTCTGAAAACTTGTTCAGGAGGCTTCCTGTGCCAAGAGACGTCCTTGGACACCACTAAAGAATTAATCTTTCTCTATGCGAGTTCTCCCGTGGGATTAGGTAATTACTCAAACTGTCCACTTGCACATGCAGCCATCATGTTTGCTGTGGAAATCATACTTATGTATTTTTAGAGCTAAGCTCTCCCCGAGACTTGCTGAGTCAATATACAATTATTTCCAAGTGCTTTTTATCTTTGTGTTTTGTCTCACTGTGTACAGTTCAGTGATAACAGGAACATATATAATGCAGCTGGTTCTGCTCATGAGCTTGGCCATGCTCTCATTTTTGGACATGATGATGAAGCTGGCAATGCAGCAAGATTCTGTCGATGCCCTGGCTGCAGAGAAAAATGCATTATGAGATCAAAACTCTCGTGAGTAAAGCTAAGTTGAATGTAACCCTTTTTTTTTCCTCATTATCTTTTGATACAATAATGCTGGAGAATCCTGGCTGACAATCACTGCCCTAATCATTTGGCAGGCTGTATTCCTTGTAGTACTTAGCCACTCACCCCCCTTGCAAACTGCCTGTCATCTTTTGTCAGTAGCAGTGATCATCAATACCAGTACATTTGGTGAAAGGATAGCAGTGTTGGCATTAATACAAATATTAAGCAAGACCAGTTCCTCAACTGATGTTTAGGGAACTCTACTAGTAAACTACTTCCAGCCTGACATTTCTCCTTCAATGCTGCACTTTAACATTGCCTTTTTATTCTGTGCCTTGCTCCTGCAAGGCTGTTCAGATATGTTACAGAGATCCCAGGCAGTGGGCCACAGTCCCTGCTACAAAGGGAGGCAAAACCCCGCAGTCCATACCAACTTGACAAGGGGGGGAAATTCCTGATCCCAAATGTGGCAGTGGGTCTGATCCTGCAAGGATGGGCAAGAGCCTCTAGTCAGAAACCTCCAGGTTTAAGACCCAGTCAAAATCCCCAGCTTGGGCTGCAGCCAACAGCCAGTGCGTCAGAGGAAGCTGAAAAGAATCCTCTTGACACATGTAGCAGCAGGGGGGGGACATCCTTCCTGGCCCTGTGTGGCAACCAGGAAAGCCCAGCAGCTTGGGAAATCCCCATAGTAGAACATGGGAATAGCTATGCTTAGATCCTCCCTGACCAATACTTACCTGGCCTCCCCTTGAACACCTCCAGGGATGGAGAGTCCAGAACTTGTCTAGGGGTCTGTTCCACTGCCTCTTTGTAAAGAAGCTTTTCCTGATATCCAGTCTAAACCTTTGCACCAATTGAAGCCACTGGTTCACGTCCTATCACGCCCCCTCATTAAGTGCCTTTTCAGCAAGATGCATATGCTTAGCTCCTTAATCCTCTTCTCGTATGATTTGCTTTCCAAGCCCTTTGATCTTCTTTGTCGCCCGCCTCTGGGCCCTCTCTAACTTCTCCACATCCTTTTAAAAATGTAGAGCCCAGAGCAGCATGTGGTATTCTATGTCAGGCCTCACCACTGCCAAGTAGAGAACCCTAACTATCACGGTCAATCCTTGTGTCTTGCACCTAATGCTTCCCTTGATGCATCCAAAAACCACATTGGTCTTTTGCGCAGCTGCATCCCACTGCAGACTCGTATTGAGTCTTTGATCTATAGGGACCCCCCAGTCCTCCTCCTGAGTGCTCCATCCACCTAGGTGTCAAATTCTGAATTGGTATTTTGGATTCTTCTTCCCGAGGTGCAGCACGTTGCATTTGTCTGCACTGAACTTCATCCTGCCAGTTCCAGCTCAGCTTTCCAATCTGGTGAGATCCTTCTGAATTGGGCTCCCCTCCTCCAATAGTTCATAGTCCTTCCCAGTGTTGTGTTGTCTGCAGATTGGCTCAAGAAGCTGTCTATGCCAGTATTCAAATGATTACTGAACACATTGGATAGCACCAGAGCCAGGACAGATGCCAGTGGGACTTCACTTAAAACTGTCTGGCACTCTCACATGAATCTGTTGATGATTATCCGTTGCTTGTGGCCGTTGAGCCAGTTGTCTAGCAGTCCTGTCTAGCCTACGGTTCTCCAGTTTGTTTGTGAGAAGGTCACGTGGGCCTTGGTCAAAAGCCTTGCTGAAGTCCAGATACACACTATCCGCTACATCCCCTTCATCCACCCAAGTAGTTCACCACATTTACCCGAGTCCAAGACAAATTGAAATTTAAGACAAGCCCCCATTTCGATTGTCGACATGGAAAAACTATAAATTGGTTATAATTTTCCATGTATGGCACCTGACTACTGGAGGTTTATCTTAAATTTATTCCCTGCCTCCCCATTGCTGATGTGAGGAAAGTCAGGCATGGGTGGGGAGGGGGCACAGGCAGCAGGAGAGTCGTGGCTTGACCCTTGCCCCCTGCTACCTGTTCCCCCCCAACTTGCCCCCACCTGCTGCCTGCTCTCCCCCCTCCCCCGTGCCTGCATACCCTATCCCTGCCCCCTTCAGTGCCCATATTCCTTAGCACTTGCTCCCTGCATGCCTGCTCCACAGGCTGGCTGCCCCCCCCACATCATCTTTGCTTCCTCCCCACCAGCTTCAGAGGCTTCAGCTTCAGGGCACATCATCGCTTCGGCCCAGCTCCTCAGTGACAGCTCTTGGGCCAGGGCCAGAGCCAGAGCTAGAGCTACCACTGCTGGATGGCTGTGCTGGGGCTGAAGTGCCCACATGCTCCTTCCCCTGGGGCCAGACCAGACCTGGAGCTGCAAAGCAGCGGTGGGGAGTGGTGGCAGTGGGGGGTGCAGTGGCTGCAAGGAGCAGGGGGCTGCTGTGACTCTGCCCCCAGCTTGTACTCGACTCCAAGATGAGGGGCTTTCCTCCGTGTTAAATGAGGTAAAAAAGACCTGATCTTGGATTTGAGTAAGCACAGTATTTTGTGAAAGAAAGAAATCAAGTTTGTTTTTACTGAAGTCCAGATAGATGAGAGACAGCTGCTTCATTTCCTTTGTCTACAAGTGAGGTAAATCTTTGTCCCATGTATCATTTATCACCCTGCTTTTAATTATTTCGTGCTTTCAAAATTTGTTCTGTAGTCGTACTGTTAAGCCAATGCAAACAAGCCTGTTGTTGCTCAGAGAATGTTTCCCCTATACTGAATATAGGTGGAACATGTGCTGTTCTCCAGTCATCTTGGTCCACTCCAGACTAGACCTGTGAATATTCTTACTTCCAGACCTGTGATGCCACACTCCAGTTCTTTGAAAATTGTGGGATGGGAGTTATGTGGTTTCCCTCAAAAGAGAATGCTCTCTTCGTTTCCATCCAGGCTGCACCGATTCCCATGTCCACAACCTCAGTCTCTTTAGTGCTAATTGCCATATCTGATGACTGAAGCAAAGACTTAATCTATGCTCTATCCTCAGCGCTCGCCGGCAGCTGCAGTACTTCTTTCCTTTCTTTCTTTTATTTACATGACTAGAGGACCTTTCATTATTTACCCCCTATAAGGTCTAACTCAGCTTGACTTTTGGAAGTTTTTATTTGATCTATACAGCGTCACTTGAAGACATAGCTTCCTTTTTTATTCATTTTTTTTCCATTTGTTTGCAGCTCTGCTTACATTCAGTACCCTTTTTGAGATGATTGTTCACCCAAGATTTGGACCAGATTTTTCATCTTTAATTTAAGGAAATTCTGGCCCTTTCACACTCAACTCTCTGACGTACTCAGTCCTCATGTCTCTATTGACTTGTTCCCCTTAATCTGTGTATATTTTTCCTTATGAAATGTAGATCCTCACTTATTTATTTACAAGCTGCGCTATCTTTAATATACAATGCTGTCACACTGTCTTTACCTTTCTATTTCTATCTTTCCTGAACAGGGTATGTCCTTCAGGCCCAGTTTTACAGTCAGGACTGCTATTGCATATTGTTTCCATATTCCCTATATGTCCAGTTTTACATCCTCTACTAATACGTCAGTTTCCTTCTTTTTGCTTTCCAGGCTGTTTGCATGAGTATATTAAGTAAGTGACAGGGCAGATGCACAAAATAATTGAACCATTCAAAAACGCCACTGACAAGGATCAGAACTGAACACAGTACTTAAAATGTGGGCACAGTATGGCTTTGTAGAATGGCATGATGATCTCTGTTTCATTTTCAGTTTCCTTCTTAATGATGCCCAACATTTTATTGGCTTTTTTGGTCATCACTGCAAGGTGAACTATATACAATCACACCGAGGTGTCTTTCCTGAGTCATCATAAGCTAGTTGCTTTCCAAGGTCTCTCTCCTGAGTCATGAGCTAGTTCAGAATCTAGCTTTGTGCACATAGGCTATGGACAGACATTCAAAAAGCCTGAGCTTGAATTGATTCAATCTTTCCAGAGCAGAAAGCCCCGCCCAGGACTGCAAAGCATCTGGGATGCTGGGGGACTCTGGTTTAACTTAAACCAGGAAGGGGTCTGGAACAGACATTGCATAAACCGGTTTGAGCCAAATCAGTTAAGTCTGAGACTACATTCAACCAGGCTTATCACAAGCCAGTTTCAGCCATTTTCAAACTGGTTTCTGTGCACTGAACATCTGTTCTGTTGCAGGTTTAAACAGTTTTTGATCACTTATACTGTTTTATGTGTAATGTCTGCCCGTAGCCCCTAGATGAAATTATTTTTCCCCAGGTGCATTACCTTGCACATATCAACATTAAAGTTCATCTGCCATTTCTTTGCCCACTCCGTTAGCCTGGTGAGATTCTTCTGCAACTCCTCTCCATCAGCTTGATACTCGACTACCCAAAATAATTTGTTATCCTCTGCAAACTTGGGAAGATTTCACTACACACCCTCATTTCCAGGTCATCAATTAAAATGTTGAAAAATTGGGCCCAGCAGAGATTCCTGCAGGCCACTGCAGCAACTGTTTCCCTTAACTCTAATTGTCTTCCAGTAGCTTGTCTTTTGCTCTGCCTCCTCCTTATTGTGACCTGCTTCCCTGGTTCTCCATCCCTGTTTAAGGAGGTCTGCCCTCTATATCCTTTTGTTCAGTGGGGATCTACATATGTTGAGTTGTCTGATTACAGTCTTCCTGGGAGGTATTGTGTTTGTTGCTTATTGCTCCCTGGCTCACTTGGTTGTTTTATGTATTTTATATCATTATGCATAATGAATATACTTTCTTACAGAGAGTGCACAGAGTTCAGTAACTGCTCTGCTGCTGACTTCTATGACAGGTTGATGATGGGAAAATTAAATTGTCTACTTAACATGCCACCTATAGTTACACTCACGTATAATCAGTGTGGTAATGGTCTATTGGAAGAAGACGAAGAATGCGATTGTGGTAGAGATAAGGTTAGTACATTGAACTTCACTTTGACAATTTTGCTGCAGTAGCATTATTAAGCCCTTGGTTTTCTTTCAAGTGCAGAAATATTGTATAGGAGACGAAGCATGCTCGCTTAAAGAATATACACAGTCCTAAATCTTCTAGCTCCACAGCTCTCCTTTGAAATGAATAGAAGTCAGACACCTAAAATATACCTTTATTTTTATTTATAATATATAAACTTGAATACACAGAGGATTGTGCCTGTTGTGCACATTGGGGGCACAAAATCAATCCCATCTTTCAGAACTGTAGAGGAACCTTTTATAGCAGAATCTGTTCAGTTATACCATGAGCAGATTACATTTGAGTTGGATGTAGTAAACTTATATCTTGTCTGCATACTGTATGGAAATTCCTGAGACCTCAGAGCCATTTTTAACTGCTGCGTGGCAGCTCCATATGTTTTAGATCGAGTTGTCCAGCAAACTGAAATGATTGTAGTTTGCATTAACAAAAGTGTGTGATTGGAACAAGGGGAAATGGTCTCCTGTGAGGGGCAGTACAAACCAGATGTGATGGCAATGAACTGAAAGAAATTACCTGTGTTCTGGTCTTGACTCAGCTCCCTGGATCTCATCTCAAATGTGAGTTAGCAGTGTGATGCTATTTGAAAAGAAAGCACAAGCAGTTGGGCCGGCCTTCAAATAAGTATTATTGGCAAGATACAGGAGATGCTAGCAGCACCCTGAACAGCTCTGGCTAGGCATCAACCTTTGAGAAGGCTAAGAGAAAGGAAAGGGAAGCAACAGAGATGACAAGGAGTTTGGAACATAAGCTTTACAAGGACAAGTTGAGAGAATGAGGTGCATATGGTCAGGACTAAAGAGGACACGACATCAGTGTCAAGTATTTGAATGGCTTCTTAAAGAAAAGTTTGAACTACTGTTCTGTGTTGGCAGGCAGGGTTTAGCAGGCAGCCAGATTTAGATTACATCTCAGGAGAAATACAAACCACCCTTCCAAACTATAAGAAGCTTGGACAATGGACTGATCTACCCAGAGAAGGTATGAGGTATGAAAATCTAAAAAGGTACCTCTCCAGGAAGGTTAGGAATAGTTTGTTTTGTATCTGTGTTGGACTAGCTGACCCTCACACTTTTCCAGGTGTAAAATTCATCCTTTGCACTATTCCTTTTCACAGTAGGTTATGAATGAGAGGGGCTCTTTAGCACTGCATATCTAGTATAAGTAGCAAAATGGTGATATTTCTGAAGATTGTCTAATGCTTTCTATTAGAAATTTCTGTTTACAAGTGCTTTAAATTTTGGACAACCTAAGATCTGTGCTGCAATTTCCCAAGTTATTTATCAACCATAACTTGAAATCTTGCATGATATTGACTGAGAGGATTCTTCTTCTTTTTAATTTTTTAAAAAGAAGAGTTTTGCTAATGTAAGAGAATTTTCAGACTATCAGCTTTCCTGTTTTGTGGGATTTAGGGATTAGGAAAGTCAACAAGTGGCACAGCTGTGCAGGAAGAGAAGAGTCTTTCAGTGGCCAGGTGAATATTCATTTAGATCTGATGAACTTCTACATGGCAGAAAGTCAGCAGGTGTTGCTAATGTCTTTTCTGTTCTTGAAACGCTGAACCCTTGCCAGGCTGTACTGTGTATGCTCTCAGCCCTGACTGAGTCTCGCATCATTTCCAAGTGATTCCAGCCATCTTGCAGGGCTCACAATTAAAACCCAAGTTCTTCTTCAATGGATTGAAATTATATTAGTACATGTAATGACTTCAGTGACCATTAAATGAAATAAAATATGGCAATGCCACCTTCTCTGAAGGACAGCCCACATGGTGTAGTTAATGAGACGGTATCACATTGTGTGCTTACAGGTATGCCGTGACAATGGCTGTTGCCAGTCCAATTGTACACTTGCACCAGGGGTCACTTGTGTTTCAGGACATTGCTGCACAAAATGTCAGGTAATACCTTACATAAAATATTTATAGTAGGCTGCATATTTTAAGCTCAAATATTGATAGAATCATAGAAATCGGGTCAAAGGGACCTTGTAGATCTTCAAATCCGACCCCCTGCCTGGTCAGGAGAAAAACTGGGCTCAAATGATCCCAGCCAGGTAGGCATCAAGCCTTTTCTTAAAGCCTCCCAGGGTAGGAGCCAGCACCACTTCCCTAGGAAGCTGGTTCCAGATCCTAGCCGCCCTGACCGGGAAGTAGTTCTTACGGGTGTTTAATCTGAACCTCCCCTCCAACAACTTGTGGCCGTTATTCCTTGTTATGCCGTGGGGGGGCGCTCAGGGAAACAAGGTCTCTCCCAAACCCTTCTGGTTCCCCCTAGTGAGTTCATTTGTTTGGTTGGTTAGTTGGTTGTTTTAGCATAGTGCTAAGAAATGTATTTTCTGTCTTGGGAAAATAAAGTTGTAGGCCTACTAATCCTGTGTAGATATATCTGGCACGTTTCTGATGTTTAGCTAGAAAAGATGCAGCCATGCAACAAACCACTGGTAAAATGTTACTGCTCCCCATGGAAGCAAAGAAAGGAGTGAAGAAATATGATGGAGCATACAGAGAATAAGCATACGAACATGAACCAGGTGCCCAGACTCATGAATCTGGCGTTAAAATCATGCCATTTTCAAAGATGACTTATCTGCCTTCTGATTTTGAGACTCTGGGGAGAAAACAGTTGCCTGTTTGTGCCCAGGGCACAAATAGGCATGGGCACATATGACCATTTGAACTGAAATGCATAAATGCAAACATGAACTGTGTTAATGGATGCTCTGAGCCCCACTTTCCCCTTCTGAATGCTGGGGTGGGCGAGATGCCGTCCATCACTTAGGTTCCCTCTGTAATTAGTGTTCTGCCTACTTGTAAATGCAAGCTGACTTTTTCCTTTACCTCTAGTGTTTCTGGGTACCCCTAAAATAAATCCATTTTACAAAGATAGATTTATTCATGTGAGAAGCTTGCTGAAAGTAATCCTATTCATCCTTGTGCTTTGTTTGCCTGTTTTTCCTCCCCAGTTTGATCATGCAGGAAAGTTGTGTAGAGATATCGGTGATGAGTGTGATCTTCCAGAATATTGCAATGGTATTTCACATCTCTGCCCAGAGGATGTGTTTAGACAAGACGGAAGTCCATGTGGGAAAAGTGACATGTGCTTCCAAGGGAAATGCAATAACCATGAGAGACAGTGCAAAGCTATATTTGGCAAAGGCAAGATATCTTACTCTTTTCCTTCAACCTCACTTTTATTCAGCAATTCATATGCTTTCTTGTGTGGAATTAGTAACCTCCCTGCTGGTCAGTGTAAGAGTAACAATTAGTCAGTGTCTTGTCCCTTCTTCTGCTCCCCCTTCCCTGATTAGAAATAATCCACTTTTTCCACAGAGATTCGAGACAGGCAGCCAAGCTACGAAATATTTAAATGACAGCAGGTTCTAATTCTCTCTTAGCCACAACTGGATAAAATGGTTGCTTTCCTTCCGGTAACTGTGGTTCAGAGATTTGTCCATGTGAATCCCATTTCCAGGGTGCATGGTGCTCATGCCTGACCTCACTCCTGCTGGAAGCCAGGTCCAGAACTAATGGGCAGAAGCTTTCTAATTTCCAGTCAAAGTATATTCATGGTTCATTTATACTGGTGTGCTCTTTTGCCAACATTATATTTTGGCTTAAAAACCTCTGATTCCTTGCTGTTTGTCCCCCTCCGTCTTTGTAACATAAGCCAATGTGTTTTCCTGTTAAGATGGTTCCTTACCCACTTTACAGTTCCTTATCCCCATCCTCACCAGTACAGCTAATTAATAACTGTCCATGTGGCATTGTGTGATACACTTCATTGCAGTCCAGGCAGATGGATCTACCTCATTTTCATTTGTTTCAAAATTGCATGCTATTGAAGTCACACATTCTACTTTTGCCTTGATTTCATAGGTGTTTGCTGTTGGGTTTGCTGTTACTTTCAGTTTGGGGAGGTCGATTCTTTTGCTCCCCTGATTTCAGTACATTAGCTCCTCAAGCTGTGCTTTTCCTTCAGTTGTGGTGATTTCCATTTTCAGACCTCACTGCCACACTTTTTGATCTCCAAGACATAGTTTTCTTTATTACTATCTTGTCGAGCCCTTGTAAGTTGTCTGCCTACTCCTGTCAACCTTCTCTGGTGGTTATTCATTCAGTTAGTTGTGAAAGCCCTTCTCTATGAGTTTCCTTTCTCTTCTGTAGGATGAATTCCAAGTCTCCTCCGTGCTGGGCAAAAGGTGGCTGTTGATGCCACCGCTGTAAGATGAGTTGCTTATCAAACAATTGCTAGTCACGGTTTTACTGGGACTAGAGTTTCAGGGGGATTTCAGAAATGTAAGGAACTTAAAACTTGCCAGGGGGGACCAGCAGGCATTGGGAGAGTCCCAGTTCACCCGAGCACTACTGAAAGTAACAAGGAATAATGGCCATAAGTTGACTGAGAGTAGATTCAGACTAGACATCAGGAGGTGCTACTTCACGGTCAGGGTAGCTAGGATCTGGAACCAACTTCCAAGGGAAGTGGTGCTTGCTCCTATCCTGGGGGTCTTTAAGAGGAGGCTGGAAAATCACCTTACCGGGGTTGTTTGACCCCAGTGCTCTTTCCTGCCATGGCAGGGAGTTGGACTTGATGATCTGCTCAGGTCCCTTCCAACCTTACCAACCTTACCAACTATGAAAATATGAACTCTGCAGTGAAATGGAATTACAGTGGAGGGGAGGTGGAGAAAGATGCCTAGGTGGTGAATGTGAATCACTTCTAAGCGAGGAGGTAAAATGGGGATGGGTGGGATCTAGACATCTTTCTAGAATCACATTTAGTGACTTGGATGCAAACATTTTTTTTAAAAAATGGAGTAAGTGCCACTTAGCATCTGTAGAAGCAATATAGGATCTGGGTCCTTGTTTTTTTCGTATACTCCCACTTGGGTAAGCACCTCGTAAGCACAAAGTCACTTGGTAAACCTTCATGCTCTCATCAGGATGCATGTAAAATGGTTGTTTTTCCCAAGGGATCTGAATTCACTGTGATCCAGTTGAATTGCCAGGAGGAAGTACACATCTTGAAGCGCAGGACCTGTGAAGCAATAATACAGTGAAGGAAGTGTGGAATCGAGGAGCGCCCTCCTGAACTTGAGACAAGAGCTGAACCCATTGATGGGTCTGTGGTTGGAGTGGATGATGTGTGGAGTTGGGTTTGTGGTCCCCAAGTTGCAGTGTAGGGTGGAGATATTCGGTGTTTCCCAGGCTTCTGGGCTTTACAGGTTGCCACATGGTGCCAAGAAGCATTGTTTTTCTTTTCATGTTGCTAGAGGAAGGAGAAAAAACAGCAGTGCCTGAGGAAGGAGGGAGACCATCCCAGCTAGCTTTGCCCTAACTATGAGTGGGGGATAGGCAGGGAGTGTATCAATGCCATCTTGCCATTCCTTTGGAGGGACAAGTACAATCAAGCAAATTGCTGCACTGGCTGGCTGATCTCCCCAGTGCCTGCAACCCCCTAACAACAGGCTCCTACTTTTAAGAGCGTTCCCTGTTGTTCCCCCAAAATGACATGGTGTCGCCTCCTTTCCCGACCCACTGTGCAGGGGCAGACTGAACAGGAGAGGTGGCAACCCCAACATTAACCTTGAACCAGCCATCAACCCCTTGCTCTCAGTGGCTCAACAAATCTTCACTGTGCCTGGCCCTGCAGAGTTTCACTATTTTACTGTTAGTTTCCAGGAAACTTTATTTCTGTGACAAGAGCACGACACTTTCTCCAAGCCTTGAACTGACTGGAAGAATCTGTCACAGAGATTATGTACGGGGTGGTTATCTTCTATCTTACAATGAACTCTTTGCTCTGTCTTGACCTTTACAGATGCCCACCGTGCTCCATTGAGTTGCTTCAGAGAAGTGAATCTGCGAGGTGACCGGTGCGGTAACTGTGGTTGGGATGGACTGGCTTACACAAAATGTGCTGAAAAGTAGGTGGGACAGCTGTTATTAAAGTATTTGAGAGTGAAGTCACCTACTGTAGCCCTGGTCATGACCCTTCCCCCCACACCCGAGCTTCATGTTTCTCTAGCTGAGACCCCCTTGCACACTGGCTCAACATGAAGAGTACTGACTCTTACTACCTGCATGAGACCAAAACCTTCCATAGATTCCCTTTGCTGTTGTTGGTAAAGCCCAACAACCAAGGAGTACAATGATTGACTAAGACCCTCTATTCACTGGATCTCCAGTTGTATCAAACTGTGTTACAAGGATGTACACACTACCTTTCATCTTATTGATATAGGACCACAAGGGTAGGGGAGGCCAGGTTGCACTTTATGAGTACTACTATGGCAAAAAAAAAAGTCTCTAGTGCCAAGCTCAGGGAACGAAATGCACCCATCAGTCAGAAATGTGAATGTAGGCAATACATCTTGAAGAACTCCAGTTACTAGTAATTAATTCCCTGTTTCCCACAAGAATGGTTTGATCTCCCTGGGTTTGATACAGGATGACCATGAACAGAACGAGTGCAAGAATGACCATTTGCTTGACGTGGTTTATCAGTATAATGTCAGTTTACAGAGAAGGGTACTAGAATTGGCAGTAGCAAGAGCGGGTATCTTGTGCTGAGTCCAAATTCAGGATTCTTGCTCACTTGTTTTCTCCACAACCTTGAGCATTGTCCAGTCCCCACTTGCCCCCATTCTGCAGCCAAGTCTCTACAGAACTGCAGCAATATTGAACAATTTTGAAAAAAAAACTTGCCCGTAACCCTCCCCGACAGAAAGATAGGAAGCTTAATGCTGGGCTGCTAAAGGGTTAGCAAGGCACACAGAAAATGGGTCTGGGAGAGGAGTTGTGGAAGTGACTTGGCAGCTGTTCATAATAAGTTATACTATAGATCTCACACAGCTTTTCAGATGCTCTGTGAACTTTTTCTTTCAGGGATGTTTTGTGTGGAAGAGTGCAGTGCGTTAATGTTAAAAGCATACCAGTAAAGGAAGATTATGAGACTACAGTCCAGACTCCCATTAATAATACCATTTGTTGGGGTAGAGAGTTCCATCTCGGGCCAGATGTATCTGATGTGGGATCTGTGAAAGACGGCACCTTGTGTGATAAAGACCAGGTAGTATCATACAAGACAGGTAGATACATGAACAGCATGAAAATGAGATTCAGTCAAGAAGGCATTGAACTGGTGTTTCCAAGTCTAACTTGCCCAATCTCTGGTACACGATATATCCCCAAAAACAGCCTGCTCTGACCCATGTATAAAGGAAGAAGCCCAAAAGCAGGCCCTCTTATCCCTTCTCCAGGACTGAATGCAGCTGGCAAGAGATGCCACTCTTCTTCTGTAGAGTGAGAAGAGATGGCATGAGGATGCCTCCTCTCCTCCTGAACTGCTACCCTGCCTACATCAAAGTTCATTTCCCGGGTATGTGACAATATGAATGAAATGGCACAGCACATTGTTCTTCCAAGGACATGAAATAAGCCATATCCCATACCCACAGTGTTACCGTGGCAAAAGCTCTATTGTGCTGATAAATACAGTGTTAGGATCCTTAGACAAGTGCATGGGGTTGGAATGCAGGTATGTACCAGAAAATTACAGTGAACTTCCAGGCAGTTTTGCCTCTTACAGGAAGGAAGTGTGCTGGGTGGGACATATGATTGCGACTGCCCAGTCCCAGGGAGACGGAGAAAATTAAAGTTGTTAATCTTTATGCTTCCCAGAGGATGTGCTACTGTTTTATGGTTCTTGTCACTTAATTGGGGAACGGTTTCAAAGAGTGCAATACCCGATTCTCCATGTTGAAAAGTAATCCTGCTAGCATACCTTCTCCTTCTGACTAGCAGCTGTTTATTGCCTTTGATTCTGGGAAGAATTAAAAAAAATAGTGAGTCTTACAACATATTCTGAAAATGCTTAGTTTTGGAGGCTAGTTTTCTCTGCCTATCTCTTGATGTTCGCAGTGCAAATTATGATGGAAAAATCCTCAAATGTGAAAGCAGAATAGAAACATTTGAGGGATGATCATTGCATCACTTGCAAGCATGTAACCAACAGGATGAATTTGCCCTATCCTTGATGTGTGTATGGAATTGAGGGTGAGATGCATAAAAGTAAGTAAATAAGTTAGGAGCACAAGTCCCATTATAAAATGTAAAGGCTTGACATACCTAATTCCCTTTTGACAGGGCTCTTGAAAATTCTGCCCATCTTGCAGTTATTTTAGATAGTTTTATGGTCCCCATCACTGCAGTGTTTTAACACTGTGGTGAAAGAATCCCAGTCCTGCACTAAATGATCAAAACGTAGTGCTTGTTTCCTGGTTTGGGTTCTGAGGTATAATTTTGAGTGGGGTGCATCTCTGATCAAGGACCTTGTTGCAGGTTATTTTTATCTTTTACTCTTATCAATAATGGGAAAGTGGCTTGGAAACTAACATGGTGGTTCATGCCTCCATATATGCCATCAACGTGTCTTCTTGTCCTATTGCAACAGTGGGGATTTTGAGCTTTTCATGGCTTCTTGCTAAAAGAGGTCCAGACGAAGACATCCTTCTTGAGAGACCAGGGCTTTTGAGCTCAACCAAAACTTCACTTCCGGGATTCCTGAACCACCTAGTTCTAAGGAGAGCATACGTGTCCACTTGTCGACAGAAGCACTGGTCTTAAAGTCATTTCCCAAGGACTGCTGGACTGCACAATCCCTTCCCTCTCATCTTCTCCTTCTTTTCTTCCCCCTTCTCCCTCTGCAGGTGTTAGGTAATGCTAGCCAGCTGTGGCATTCAGACTGTATTAAAAAGCACTTATATCCGCATGTGTCCTTG
Organism: Crocodylus siamensis; assembly: GCF_052110815.1. Classification (NCBI taxonomy): domain Eukaryota; kingdom Metazoa; phylum Chordata; order Crocodylia; family Crocodylidae; genus Crocodylus; species Crocodylus siamensis. Next base: position 418,317,981 of record NC_143395.1, on the reverse strand, counting down.
ATGAATGGTTCAACCACCTCCTGATGCAACTCTTCCACCAGACACAGATTCTGACAGTGTAGCAAAAAGATGCCTAGGGCCCCCTTTTTGTCTCCTCTTCTAGAATCAGATGGTTTTCCCTACTCAGCTTAGGATCTTCTAACATGGGGCCATTGGGTCTTGTATGTAAGTTGCTCATCACTATACCATACAATTCTGTATATTATCTACTGCAGATCTCTCCCCCGTGTCCCTATTCATTGACCCTGCTCACAAGAGGCTGTTTCAGGAGGAAATCCATTCTTTGGTGGCACTAGAAGAAATGGGAAAAGGTCCTCTGTGGTCTGGATAGAAACGAGTTTTACAGCATTTTTTTTCTGGTTCCAAAAAGAAAGGGAGGAGGAAGCCCTATTTTGGGCTTAAGAAAGCTGCGTGCTCAAGTTCAAGATGGAGCTCTACCAACCAACCATCCTTCCATCCTTGAGCTAAGGGGGCTAGCTGCATATTTCGACTTGAAGGACACCTGTTTCCACACTTTCATAAGAACCTTCCACAGGTAGGGTTTATTGTCAGGCCAGGACCACTACAAATAGTCATTCTGTTTGGGTTTTCTGGAGCTCTCACATGGTAATGAGGATCTGCAGAAGTAAGGTAACACAGTATGCAGGGGCAGCAGCAGGCAGGTTGGGTGCACTGGAGGGGTGCTCTGGAGGGGACTGGGGCTGGGGCACAAGCAGTGGCCTGCTGTTTGTAAAAGGTTGTCAGTCCCTAGGCTACATGACTCATGTGGCCCTTTTCAGCCATACAAGTCTGAGAGTATGTAAGTTCAGTCTCCCATTGTAATAGATCGGTAGGCTCTACCAGATTGATGAGTAGGACAGATTTCCACGTTTGCCTGAAAATTTTCTTTCTTCCGACAGTAAGGTTCAAAACCTGCCCCACCTTGAAAGAAAGGAAATATTTAGTCTCAGAGAGAACCTGACATGCAAACATTTACTTGACTTTGCTTGGTTTGTTTTGGGGGGATTTATCCCAGTGCTGTGCAGCATGAGAAAGTTGTCATTTAGGGAAATAAGATGGAATTACTATAGCTCTGGGGGAGTGGCACAACTAGCAGGAACTGCAGAGAACAGAGGCCTTCTTTTACCAGCTGTCAATGCCTGATGGCTTTGGTTCTGTCCACTGCAGCAAGAGGTTTCCAGCAGGGACTTTGTGTACCTTTTTTCTTGAAAACAGGATGTTTTCAGGCAAGCTTAGATAAATCTGTTTATCACTACCCATTGTTCCACAACACACAGTGGTATTTCCACTGTCTACTCAGCAGTCAGAATACAGGCTTCATTACTGTCTTATTATCTAATATACACCTCTCTGTATTTTTTTAGATATGTATAAACAGAACATGTGTCAGCACAAATATTCTGGAGTATTACTGCCGTGATGAGAAATGCAATGGCCAAGGGGTAAGTAACAAAGATCCTGTGATGCTAGAGTACATTCAGTTCAACTTTGGATTAAACTCTAAGGTGATGTTCCAACTTGCAGATGCTCATTTATTTAGCAGTAACTAGGTGATTTTCTCTTTAACAGTTGGCATTCAAGTGATTGTCCACAGATTTCATGCTTGGTGCTTGTTCAGTGTGGCCAGGCCTTCTCACAGGGACACGTGCAAAGTCCTGCACTTAGGACAGAACAACCCCATACACCAGTGCAGGCTGGGGCTGACAGGCTGGGCAGCAGCTTTGGAGAAAAAGACCTGGGGGTGACAGGGGACAATAAACAATATGAGCCAGCAGTGTGCCCTTGTTGCCAAGAAGGCTAATGGGATCCTGGGCTGTATTGGTAAGAGTACTGCCAATAGGTCAAGGGATGTGATTCCTCCCCTCTGTTCAGCACTGGGGAGGCCACATCTGGAGTCCTGTGTCCAGTTTTGGACCCCCACTGCAGAAAGGATGTGAACACGTTGGAGAGAGTTGAGTGGAGGGCAATGAAAATGGATTGGGGACTGGAGGACAGGACTGGTGAAGAGAGTCTGAGGGAACCGGGCTTATTTAGTCTAGAGAAATGAAGACTTGGGGTGGGGTGTTAAATCACAGCCTTCAACTCCCTGTGGGGAGGTTGCAAAGAGGATGGAGCTGGACTGTTCTCAGTGGTGGCAGATGACCGAACAAGGAGCAATGGGTGCAAGTTGCAGCAAGGGAAGTTGAGGTTGGATATGAGGAAGAATTTTCTCTCTAGGACAGTAGTAAAACACTGGAACAAGTTACGTAGAGAGGTGGGAGCATCTCCATCCCTGGAGGTTTTGAAAACCCAGGTAGACAAAGCTCTGGCTGGGATGATGCAGTTGCGGCTGGTTCTGTTTGAGCAGGGGGCTAGACTAGATATGACCTCCTGAGGTCCCGTCCAACCCTCACTTCTATGATTCTATGTTTCTAACAGGGGCCTAATATGCAGGCAGCCATAATTTGTGCCTAATTCTTTCTTCTTGCCTGTGACTAAAAGATAGCAACATGGAGTGTGTGTCTCTTGCTTTTTTCTATGGCCTTTTTGGCTTTTCCACAACTATATCCCTCTTGAAGTTAAAATATGCTTTATTATATGACTGCTGCGAGGGCATTGCCTCTTTGTTTGGTCTCTGACTAGGGTGACCACCTTTTCAAAAGAGGGAGGGGAGACACATGCCTGCCCTTTCCCTCCCCCATTCCCACTGCTGTTGCTGCCATGGCCAGATAAGAGCCAAGTGGAGCTTGGGGCTCTCTGCCCTGCTGCCCTTCTCTTGGGATTCCCTCACCAGCTGTGCACCCCCTGCCTTCCCAGTGGCAACAGGGGGCACAACTCCAAGCTGCCGCAGCCCTTGCTGCTACTGGGCGGGCAGGGGGTACCTCGCTATGGCAGTGTGGCCAGCGTGGGGCCCTCAGGAGCAGGGTGGGGAACCCCAAGCCACAGTGGGCAGCCCATATGCACCCCTGCCCCACGCAGAAATATGGAAGAAGACATGCCCCCCCGTGCCCCTCCCCTCCTCTCCTTTCCCTCCTCTCCCCCACCCTGCCCCCATGAACGAGGGGCTGGGGGAGAGGAGGGAAAGTAGAATGAAGAGTATGGACCTGTGTCTCCATCCTGCTCCCTTCCCTGGACCCATGCACTGCCTGGCTGGCCAGCACCCCCAGTCCCTGCACCACTCCCTCACCTTGAGGGGCCTCAATCTGCCCGCCCTCCCATTTTCCCCCTCCCCCCAATAGACTTACCTGCTGGGAGCTGCTCTCCATGCTGTATTTCCTGGCCAAGTGCATGTATGCAGGTGTGCACGTGCATGTAGGGCCCCCCGAGTCCCTCTCCCGGCAGCCCCTTGCACACTGGAATGCTGCCAGCCTGCAAGAGGAAACCCGCTGTTTCCCTATCTCAGCGGGCACAGCAAACCCAGGTCAAACACTGCCCCAGGATCATGCAGCCTGAGACCGGGACTTCAGGTTCCCACTGTGGGACTGTCTTGCCTTAGGGGTGGGTGGTCACTCAACCTCTGACACTTCATGCCATTTTTGAAGAAGGATAATGAATGCCAGCCTACAAGCTAAGTGGGTCTCACACTGCGTTAAAACTATATGACTGGTGAGGAAAAAGATTTCAAGCAATATGATTTTGTTGAAATTGAAAAAAATTCCTAATTGTGTCAATTTTGATATATTTTTTTAAAGAAAAGAATTGAGACTAAAACAACTCAAAACAAAATCTGATAAATTCCTGAAACCGTTTCATTGGCGTCAGATGAAACATTTGCCCCAGATTTGTGCAAAAGACTAAAATACCATTACTTCATAGATGTTTGAATTGAAACAGAATTATTTTGTGGTTTTGCTTTGTTTGTCAAACTGAAACCTCAGTCGTGTAGTCCTAACATTGGGGTTTAACTCCCCTTTTCACATGCAATGTCTGGATTGGTACTGGTGTGTGTTTGCTGGGGCCCAGGGAGGCAGAATGAAACCTTCTGTGTTCTGTAAAAATGTATCTGTCGCAGGGTGGGGACCCAGGAGTGGCCATGATCTCTCCTGGTGCCCCCTACCATGCCAAGTAGACGATTAAGCACCTTCATTCTCTCCTGCCACGACTTTGATGGTTCAGGTATTCTGAGGGAGGCTGCCTTTATCTGTCCCCTTGGACACGGTGCTCTTACTTCTCCTGGTCCCTGTTCTATATGAATAGATTTTGGTGCACCCAGCCCTAGGGGCTATGAGTGGCTCCTACTACCCCTAATACCACACCCCAAGCCTCTCAGGTGTACCGGACATTGTCAAGTCAAATCACTATGGCCCACACCCTTGCAGTCATCCTCCAGGCCCGCCTCTGCTCGCTTGCCCTCTCCGGGGCTTCTTTCTGCTTGCGCCCTCTCCGGGGCTTCTCTGTACATTTGCCTGCCCTCTCTGGGGCTTCTCACCGTGTACCCGCCCTCTCCATGGCTTCTAATCTCATGTGCTCTCCCTGGGGCCTTGCTCCAAGCTCGCGCTCATGCCCTCCCTGGGGCCTTGCTCAATAGGGCTCAGGCGGCCTCGGCCTCACCTGGCCCCCAGACCGCCTTTCCGGGTCCTATGCCCCACTGGGGCTTCCCACAATTGGGGCTCAGGCGGCCTCGGCCTTACCTGGACCCCAGACCCTCTTTCCAGGTCCTACGCCCACTGGGCTCCTCCCAATGCTGCCCACACTGGGGCCGGGGTCGGGACACCCCAAAACGCAGCACCCTCTCCGGCGCCAGGAACCCCCCCACTACTGGGGAGCTCCTATGAGGCCTCCTCCAACCCCTACAGCCTCGCCCGGTCCTCCGGTTTAATAACAACAAAACAATATCATAAGCCAACTGGCTATAACTCAAGAACTAAGCCACCTGGCTACCCAAACTCTAAACCATCAGATAGTTTCTCCTCCCAAAATCCCTACCGGGGCTTCTTCCACCCGGTCTCCTCCCAACGGAAGCTGCTCAGGCCATCGGGCTTCTCTCCTCTGCCCACTTCCACAGAGCTCCTACTTCCTCAGCAGCCAGAAGGGAACTGACCCTGGTCTCAGCCTGGCCTGTTTATATATGCCAGGCCCCGCCCCCTCCTGGTCAGCTGACCCCTGTGGTTGCCCTGGCAACCAACACCTGTCCTTCTATAGGAGCAGGCACTTCAGTGCCCTGTGACAGTATCATTCTGCCATCCGGGCCCCAGCAAACACACACAGGTACCAATCTGTTTTTGCCATGTCCACCTTTCTGGTGGTAAAGTAAATCATTGAAATCATAAGGCACCATGGCCCAAATCCAGCTCACCTTTACATGGGGTGGTATTGCTTCCATGACTAATTTTAGCCACATAAATATTGTTTGCGGCTGCTTCTGCAGACTTTAGCTGCATGTTCTTCTGTGAAGGAATATCATTTCATGTAATCCTTGAAGTGTTATTGGCAGAGAAACCACAGCTATTTGATGATGACAATAGAGGACAAGGGCCCTCCTATCTCTGATCCCAGGATAGGATAGTTTCATAGTTTCTAGGGTCGGAAGGGACCTGAGCAGATCATCTAGTCCGACCCCCTGCCATGACCTTCCTAATTGATCTGCCATGACCTTCCTTTGATAAAAACCATGTTGGGGTTTTTTCCTATTTCTATTCATATCTGTATCTTTGATTATGCTTTTGTTCAGTATCTAAAAGCCCCTGCATAGTGTTACAAACAAACTAAAAGACCAGGGACATGACAGCAGTCCTCATGTACCTGAAGGGTTGCTATAAAGAAGAGGGAAAGCACCTTTTCTCTGTTGCTGTAGAGAGTGGGGTGCGGACAGGTGGCTCGAAGCTGCAGCCAAGTAAGCTTAGCTTGGCTGCCAGGAAAATGTCTTCACTGTTAGAGCAGCGAGGCAGTGGGCTAGATGCCTAGGGACGCTGTGAACTCTCCATCACGGATGGTGTTCCAGAGGAGGTTGGACATGCATTTGTCTGAGATGATCTAGGAGTAGCTGTGTGCCTGTGCTGTGCTGCAGGTATTTTCCCTGT